>NC_090652.1:152373995-152727745 GCF_040937935.1 Hyperolius riggenbachi
GGCCGCTGCTGTGGCCACTATAATAATTTTTCTGGTGCGTGTACATGCCTGCCTAATTTTTCTGCCTGCACTGCAGCTGCAACAACAAAACAAAAGGCATGTACATGTGCCAATTCCCCTTCGTGATCATTACCTCGCCGCAGTGAAGAGGCTTGTGTATCACAATGAAGCAATGGCCGCCGGCTATATGAGTGTCTCAAAGGGGTGGGGGGGGGCACACCCAAGATAATAAGGTCGTTGCTTCATTGTGGACAGACCAAATTCGATCAGCTAGACAGTCACTGTTGTTCTATCATTGAGCTACCACAGCCCAGCGACCATATGGGCTTGAAAACCACCATGGCCTACACTCTCGCCATGGTGCGCACCAGTCCAGCACGGCCGTCACTACACAAACAGCTGTTTGCGGTGCGTTACACAGTGAGTTTGGTGTGTCAGTGTGAAGCAGTACTCTACACTCCCTGATTGATGTATACACACGCAAGATGTTTTAAAGCACTTTAGGCCTCCAATTTAGCATGCAATGTGATTTCTGCCCTTAAAACGCTGCTTTGCGTCAAATCCAGATTTTTTTTTATGGGAATTTAAGCGTCTATCCCACTCATCCATGCAAAAACTCAGATGTTAGACCCCTTGAAACATCTTTTCCATCACTTTTGTGGCCAGCATAAATGTTTATAGTTTTCAAAGCTCGCCTCCCCATTGAAGTCTATTGCGGTTCGCAAAAGTTTGCAAGTTCGCAAACGTTTGCGGTGGTTTGCGATCCTAAAATCGGAGGTTTGGGCCATCTCTAGTGTCCACCCAAGGCACAGTGTAGGAGGGATTCCAGTGCGGAGGGGATAGCAATGGGCACACTGTGGCAGAGCTGTGTGGAGAGAGGGCTTGGCTCATCCTGCAATCACCTCCTCTGGGCTCCGAGCAATAGAGGTCCACCTCCCACATCGGGAACCCCTCCCAATGCAAATAGCCACCGGAATCATCTGGCCAGATACCTGGGGGCACATCTTGGGGGAAGGGGGGCTACATGTGTCTATATATTCAGTGGGGTATATGGCTACCTATACTGGGAGACATCTGGCCACCAATATTGTGTGCATGTGGCGGGGGGCACTTCATGTGGCTTCATATACTGAGAGGACACCTGGCTACCTGTACTGGAGGCACATCGGGGGGGGGGGGGGCTGCATGTGGCTAGCTATTCTAAGTGGACACCTGCCCAATACCACATCTCAAATAGCATTCTCGAGTCTAAGAGGCGTGATTTTTATACCCTGCCCCTTGGAGCGATTTATTTGTTCTACAATTACCTATAGCTGAGAGAATCGAATCATTTGTTTGTGAAAAGCATTGTGGACATTTGTTTGCTTGAACTGGATTCACATCAAGGTAATACAAAGGCGCTAAAAACACCAGGGTTACCACCTTTTGCTCTCAGCACAGCCTGGACTAGGGTGGTGTACTATGTGCATCAGCAGAAACTGGTATGTTTTAAACCAGTGGATGTGGCAACATCAAGTTGCTCAGTGAAAATAGAAATACTGACATATTTTACTCATTCATTTCAAGTATATTTTTTAAGTTAGCTTTACATAGAGACCCAAGTGGCACCTTGATAAGTATGGGCAAAATTAATTTTGATTTGAAGTTATCACAATATACTGTACATCGACACAGAGGCTGAAGCAAATACAAGGGACATATCAGCACTATTGTTTATACCTTTAGGGGACAATTATAGGTTTGCATACTTGTTTATAGCCCATCATGGATATAAATGGACTCTGATTAACAAATAGGCACTGCAACTTGGGCAACCAAAATTAGGAAGGGGCTGTCCGTTTGTTCTGATTGTGGTGGTCCTATTAAAACAACATTCTGATCTCTCTCTGTTATTTGTCACATTTTAATGGCCACACAACATCTCATTACATCAAACTGGAAAAGCAGAGACACTTTTAGTGTATCCAATCTTGTTGCGATAGTGTAGCAAAATTTAGCAATGGAACATAAACTGCGAAACAAGGCCTTAAAGGACAACTGAGGTGACATGTGACATGAAGAGATATACATGTGTATATATATGCACAATTGAAGGTAAAGAGGCGCCCTGGTTGAAATAAAAGCATCTAAAAACAGCTTAAAATCGAGGAAATAATATGAGGTGGCTTTAGCCTGTGCTAAATAAAAATCTTTTGTCATATACAAGGATTTCGTTATTGAGGTAAGCCACCTCATATTATTTCCTCAATTTTAAGCTGTTTTTAGATGCTTTTATTTCAACCAGGGCGCCTCTTTACCTTCAATTGTGCATAGCTATACCCCAAAACAATCTGTGTTTGAGGGGTGGTGACAGACCACCTGTGGGTGCCCCACAGTGGACACCTGTCCCTACTTTTTCAAGGAGAGCGACCACATCCAGGTCCCGGCTGGGACTACCCCGAGTAGAGTCGGGTTTATGGTCTCCACCTGCTTCCTACGGTTGGTTGCCCTTGCAACCTCCTTTTGTGAGTAGTAATTTATTGAAATTCCTTTTTTCAATTGCATACTAACATACTACACTATTGGGCTCCTGTATTTGTCTCCTATATTTTTTTCCCTGCAAGGTGCTGAGACACCCCCACTACACTATGTGTATATATAGTTCCAACCACACAAGTAACTATGCTGTGTTCCTTTTTTTCTTTCTCTGCCTGAAAAAGTTAAACATCAAGTATACAAGTGACAGTTTCTGTCCGGGTCGGGACTGGGTCGGACTGGGTCAGATTATAGCATAACCCTCGATGATAAGTAATTACAGCCATAAAAAACTTTCCTGTCAGTAAATGGCTTCTGAGAGCAGGAAAGAGATAAAAGGGTCAATAATTCATAGATTTGAGCTCTGGCATACGTCAACTAAGGTGTTATTGAGCAGAGACAATTAAACAGAAAAAAACTTAAAAACAAAATGTAAATATAAAAATTGTGAGATATCTTAAAAAGTAATTTTCAGGAGAAGAAGGATAAATACAATTGTTTTTCTCATCAGTTTAATTTCACCTCGGATGTCCTTTAAATGTTTCAAATGACTTCCAATATCCAGAGAACTGGAAATGATTCTTCAAGGTTTAGTATATATGGAGATAACCTATTGGTTATTTAAGTTAGGTTATATACTTAAGTTGTTATAGACCATGTTGAATGTTAGGTGTTTGGTAGTTACCTCCGCAGAAGGGAGTGGTGAGGTCGCCGCTTCCATGTCTGACGCGACCGTGGATCTTGCCGCGTCTTCTCAGTCATTTCCGTTAGGCAGGACAGGTCTCTCCAGGGTACATCTCAGTAGAGCAGTGCACGCACGCGCCAGGAGACAGGACCTTTATGCTTTGAGGAGGTGGGTCAGCTGACATGGCAGGACCGATCACCGCTCCTGATTGGCTGAAGTGCGCTGGGCGGAACTGCGGGATTACCTGTCTGTATTTAAGACCCGAGCTGTCAGTAGCTCATTGTCTGCTTTTGCTGATACTTTGTGGTTAAAGGGGCACTATTGTTAAATAACTGGTTATTATATCATTTAACCTCCTTGCCGGTTATCCCGAACACAGTTCGGGGTAACCTGCGCAGGAGGATTTCTCAGGCCCCGCTGGGCCGATTTGCATAATTTTTTTTTCCTACACGCAGCTAGCACTTTGCTAGCTGCGTGTAGTACGCGATCGCCGCCGCTCGCCGCCGATTCGCCGATATCCCCCGCGCCGAGCCCCCCCAGACCCCTGTGCAGCCTGGCCAATCAGTGCCAGACAGCGCTAAGGGGCGGATCGGAATTCCCTCTGACGTCACGACATCCATGACGTCGGTGACGTCATCCCGCCCGGTCGCCATGGTGACAGGGGAAGCCCTGCAGGAAATCCCGTTCTCAACGGGATTTCCTGCATACTCTGATTGCCGAAGGCGATCGGAGTGGGTGGGGGATGCCGCCGCTCAGCGGCTATCATGTAGCGAGCCCTGGGCTCGCTACATGATTTAAAAAAAAAATAAATTAAAAAAAAGTGCGGCGCTGCCTCCTTGCCGGATTTTTTAGAACGGCAAGGAGGTTAATATAAAATATGTGCAAGTGTAGCAATGTTTAACACATATATTGTGGCAGAATAAAAATCTATTTCAGTATTACATTACCCTTAGTTACAGATGAGTCACGTCGGCAGAGTAAATTACCTGACGCCAAATCAGCACATACAATTGTGCAGTAGGAGGCAGCTTATCAGATGTTTGAGCTGCTGTTTTAATCCCCCCTTTGATATTTTGTGAGAGGATTCCTCCAACTCCTATAACGGCTCACTCGTCTAGTTTTACTACTCATCTCATCCGCCGTACGTCTCAGGACATTGACGTACGGCTCTGCTGAAAAATGCTACTGGCTGAGGCATCCCAGCTGGCTCAGGAACAGACACATATTGTTGTCCGTTGCTGTGGAGACCATTTCTCTGCAATGTAGCTGTGTCCTGCATTCTTTTCATTAGAGCCGTACGTCAATGTCCTGAGACGTACGGCGGCTGAGATGAGTAGTAAAACTGGACGAGAGAGCCGTTATAGGAGTTGGAGGAATCCTCTCACAAAATATCAAAGGGGGGATTAAAACAGCAGCTCAAATAGCTGATAAGCTGCCTCCTACTCCACAATGGTATGTGCTGATTTGGCGTCAGGTAATTTCCTCTGCCGACGTGACTCATCTGTAACTAAGGGTAATGTAATACTGAAATAGACTTTTATTCTGCCACAATATATGTGTTAAACATTGCTACACTTGCACATATTTTATATTAAATGATATTATAATCAGTTATTTAACCATAGTGCCCCTTTAAGTGTGTTTGATCCGGCAGGACCCCGGGGATTCACACATAGTTAGGATATTTACTATTATTTTTGTAAAAGTAATTATCATTTGTGTATGACTCTTTGCCTGAAACTCTTGACTCTGCCTCTGCCTATCTGATTGTTGCCGACCCCGGCCCGACCTCGATTCTGATATTGCCTCCTGATTTTGTACCTTCGCGCATCTGACCTGTTACCGACCTTTACCTGTTTTTCACTACGCCTTTGCCTGACGACTCTGTACTGCCTCCTGACCAATCTGTTACCGATATTGCCTGTCCGACCTCTCTATCCAGTGATAGTCCCTACAGCCAAGGGCTATCACATTGGAGTACTTCTGTGTTACTGTGCACCTAAAACACGTGTGATCACACTCTGAATAAAGTATCGACTATTGTGCTGTTAGGAGCTGTTACTGATCATTACATAACAGCAGACCAAAAAATCATGGAGGCGCAGGTCCAGGCGTTAACTGCAGCTGTCGAACAGTTAACTGCCACAGTGGCATCTCAGCAGGCTCAGATAAATCTCTTGTCTGAGACTGTAAATAGGCCTCTGAGAGTTGTATCATCATTGCCTTCCTCACCTGCCCGTGAGCCCAAGATGGCACTCCCTGAGAAATTTTCTGGTCACAAGTCAGATTTTCGTAATTTTAGAAATCGATGTTTATCTTACTTTGAAATGAGGCCCATTTCGTCAGGTTCTGAGTTACAGCGGGTAACACTCATTAAGACTCTCTTAAATGGGGACTCGCAAACCTGGGCTTACAACCTCCCTGTTTATCATGAGGCCCTAGGGTCAGTAGACACTTTCTTTAAGGCAATGGCGGTCATTTATGATGATCCTGATGTGGCCGCCACAGCAGAACGAAAATTAAAAAGACTCAGACAGGGGCATGGCACGGTGGAGGATTATGCCTCAGAATTTAGGAAGTGGGCAGTCTCTTCCAGATGGGAACATTATGCCCTACTCGATTGTTTTCTCTCGGGGCTATCTGAGTCAGTTTCTAACATCATGCTCAGTCACCCAGAACCCAAAACACTCGATGAGACCATTTCCTTGGCAGTCAAGATAGACCGCAGGGTACGTTACCATAAACAGAGCAGGTCTCGTACTATTTCCAGAACAGTTTCTGCCGTTCCTTCGGTCACAACTACTTCAGATGAGCTCATGCAGATTGGCCATTCGAAATTGTCGGAAGCTGAAAAAACCAAAAGAAGGAGAGAGGGTCTCTGTTTATATTGTGGGGAAAAAAGGTCATTTTGTGCAGAATTGCAGTAAGAAGGCAGAAAACTTCTCCACCTAGGTGTAGTTAGAGGTACTACCCTAGGCGAACCTGTTCTACCTCCTAAAATTTCTAAAATTCTGTTGCCATGTTCTATTTCATGGAAGAATCAAGTTTTTTTCTGCTCAGGCCTTCATAGACTCTGGCTCTGCAGCTAATTTTATTGATTTTGACCTGGCCTCTAAGTGGGAATTTCCCATTCGTCCCATTAAGAGACCGATCTATGTTACGGCAATCGACAATTCCCCGTTACAGAATAAACAGCCACTCTGGCAAACTCCTCTCCTCACCTGTCGTATTGGAGTATTGCATAGAGAGGAATTGTCATTTTATGTTTTAAAAATGTCTACCTCTATGATTGTCTTGGGGCTCCCGTGGTTACGTCAGCACTCACCTCAGATAGACTGGAACACCGGGCACTTGTTGTCTTGGTCTCCCGCTTGTCAAAATACCTGTCTTGAGAAAGTTACCCTGTGTTCCACTGAGGTTCAGGTAGAAGGTGTCCCTCCTCCGTATGTAACCTATTCAGATGTTTTTTGTCCCAGAGCTGCTGATAAACTCCCTCCTCATCGGGAGTTTGATTATCCCATTAACTTAAGACCGGGTACCATGCCCCCCGGGGACACCTGTACAACCTCTCAGGTCCAGAACAGGTAGCCATGAAATAATACATTAAAGAGAACCTGGAGAAAGGTTTCATCCGTCCGTCCAAATCTCCAGCAGGGGCGTGGTTCTTCTTTGTTCAAAAAAAGATGGTGGACTACGTCCATGCATTGACTATAGAGCTTTGAACAAGATGACTATCCCTAATCGCTACTCCCTGCCACTGATTGATTATCTATTTGCACAAGTTTCTGGGGCGCAAGTATTTTCCAAGCTGGACCTGAGAGGGGCATACAACTTGATTCGAATTAGACAAGAGGACGAATGGAAAACGGCCTTCAACACACCCGATGGGCATTACGAATACTTGGTGATGCCCTTCGGGTTGTGTAACGCCCCCGCAGTTTTTCAAGAATTTGTAAATTAAATCTTTAGAGATGTTCTGGGTCGTTTTGTTGTCGTATATTTAGAAAATATACTGATCTTCTCTAAGAGCCTCAGGGAACACAGGGAGCACGTCAAATATGTTCTGGAGAGACTTAGACAGAATTGTCTCTACGCTAAACTTGAAAAATGTTTATTTGAAGTGTCAGACGTTGCATTCCTGGGATACATTATCTCTATTAATGGTCTCTCAATGGACCCCAAAAGGTCACTGCCGTCCTGGACTGGCCACAACCCGTGGGGTTGAAGGCTCTGCAGCGTTTTCTAGGGTTCGCCAACTATTATAGAAAATTTATCAAGGGCTTCTCCTCTGTGGTTTCTCCTCTCACCAACCTGACCAAAAAAGGGGTGGATACCTATAATTGGTCAGAAGAAGCCTGTAAAGCGTTCATGCAACTTAAGACACTATTTTGTGCTGCTCCCATTTTACACCATGTGGATGTGACCCGTCCCTTTATTGTAGAAGTAGATGCCTCCGAAGTTGGAGTGGGGGCTGTACTGTCAGTATTCAGGTTCGCAGGGACGGTTACACCCGTGTGCGTTCTTTTCTCGCAAATTTTCACTAGCAGAAAAGAACTATGACATCGGTAACAGAGAACTTCTGGCCATAAAGATGGCATTTGAGGAGTGGCGACATTGGCTGGAGGGGGCAGAACATGCAATTACAGTATATACTCACCATAAGAATTTGGAATATATTGAAGGAGCAAAGAGGCTCAACCCAAGACAGGCCAGGTGGGCACTCTTTTTCTCATGATTGCAATTCATAATCACTTACAAACCAGGTCATAAGAACATTAAAGTCGATGCTCTATCTCAATGTTTTGAACCTGAGACAGTTCAGCCCTCACTCCCAGTTAATATCTTGCCAGAAAAAGTAGTGATTGCTGCCACAGAACCCTTAGAAGATCTGACAACCACTCTGCTGTCTTATCAGTCTGATGCTCCTGAGGGTAAACCAGATGGGGTGCTGTTTGTTGCTCTGCAGTTGCGTCTCCAGATTTTACATATGTTTCATGGTCATAAGAATGCAGGCCATCCTGGTATTAGCAGAACAGAAGAGTTATTGTCTCGCAGTGTATGGTGGCCTTCGTTGAAAAATGACTGTAAGGAATTCATAAATTCCTGCACTGTCTGTGCTTGCAGCAAAGCCTCGAGACAGGCACCTGCAGGAACATTACAATCCTTGCCTGTGCCCACAGAGCCATGGACCCACATATCCATGGACTTTGTGGGGGAACTCCCTGCTTCTAAAGGGTACACAGTGATTTGGGTGGTCGTGGACCACTTCAGTAAAATGGTTCACTTCGTTCCTTTGAAGAAGCTCCCCTCAGCTCAGGAACTAGCAGATCTTTTTATTGACCTTATCTTCCGCTTACATGGGATACCAGTAAATGTAGTTTCTGATAGGGGGGTACAGTTAGTATCTAAGTTTTGGCGAGCTTTCTGCCAACATCTAGGCTTGACCCTATCCTTCTCCTCAGGCTACCACCCTCAGACCAACGGCCAGTCCAAAAGGATGAACCAGTCATTAGAGCAATTCATGCGTTGTTATGTGGCTGAGTCCCAACATGAATGGGTTAAGTTTCTCTCCTTTGCTGAATTTGCTCATAATAATCTGTGGAATGCCTCCTCGGGTTTTTCCTCGTTTCAAGTAGTTACAGGGAAGTCACCCAAATTTTGTCCATTACCAGTAACTAATTCTCTTTTTCCTGCTTTGGAAGGCTGGCAGAATTCATGTAAGAGAATTTGGTTATTAGTGAGAACCAAGCTGGAGAAGGCTTTTGGTGTCCAAAAAAGACAGGCTGATCGAAAACGTTCACCAGAGTGGAGTTTTAATCCAGGTGATATGGTTTTGGTCTCCACATGGCACATTTCCCTGAGACAGCCTTCAGCCAAACTGGGACCCAAGTACATTGGTCCTTACCCTATTACTCAAAGAATCAATGATGTAGATTACAGAGTGGCACTCCCAGCCATTATGAAAGGGGTAAAATCGTTTCATGTATCTCTAAACCTGCGGTATATGCTGATTCCTCTCTCCCCCCCCCCCCTTTTGTTATTGATGGAGAACCGGAATATGAGGTTGAGGAGATTCTGGATTCTCGCAGGGTGCGCAATTCTTTGCAGTATCTGGTGCATTGGAGAGGGTATGGTCCTGAGGGGAGGTCATGTGTCCCGGATCATCATCTGCATGCAGAAGAGTTAAAAAAACAGTTTCACTCTTCACATCCTCAGAGTGCATCAGGGGCCTGTCCGGAGGCCACGCCTCAAGGGGGGGGGGGTAATGTTAGGAGTTTGGTAGTTACCTCCGCAGAAGGGAGCAGTGAGGCATCCGCTTCCGCGTCTGACGCGACAGCGGATCTCGCCGCGTCTTCTCAGTCATTTCCGTTAGGCAGGACAGGTCTCTCCAGGGTACATCTCAGTAGAGCAGCGTGCCAGGAGACAGGACCTTTATGCTTTGAGGAGGTGGGTCAGCTGACCGGCCAGTCAGCTGACAATCAGGACCGATCACCGCTCCTGATTGGCTGAAGTGCACTGGGCGGAACTGCGGGGTTACCTGTCTGTATTTAAGACCCGAGCTGTCAGTAGCTCATTGTCTGCTGTTGCTGATACTTTGCGATTAAGCTCTCAGACCTTAGTCAGTTCCCAGTGTGTTTCATCCGGCAGGACCCTGGGGATTCACACATAGTTAGGATATTTACTATTATGGGCTTGATTCACAAAGCGGTGCTAACCTACTTAGCATGTCTAAAGTCTTTAGACGTGCTAACCAGGGTGCTAAGTAGGTTAGCACCGGATTTCTCAATCAGATCGCGCGCTAACTTTGCGCGCGCAAAGTTTTACGCGCGCTAAGTCCCATAGGCTTTAATGGGCACTTCGCGCGGTGCGCCCTGCGCTCTATGCAGTACGCGCGTAAAGTTTTACGCGCATAAAGTTTTGCGCGTGTAAAGTTTTATGCGCGAAAAGCTTGTTTAGACGTGCTAAGGGGGTTTTCACAGGCGTGCTAACAGTTAGCACTGCTTTGTGAATCAAGCCCTATATTTGTAAAAGTAATTATCATTATTGTATTGATTATCTGTGTATGACTCTTTGCCTGAAACTCTTGACTCCGCCTCTGCCTCTTGATTCTGTACTCTGCCTATCTGATTGTTGCCGACCCCGGCCCGACCTTGACTCTGATACTGCCTCCTGATTTTGTACCTTCGCTCATCTGACCTGTTACCGACCTTTGCCTGTTTTTCACTACGCCTTTGCCTGACGACTCTGTACTGCCTCCTGACCAATCTGTTACCGATATTGCCTGTAAGACCACTCTACCCAGTGATAGTCCCTACAACCAAGAGATATCACATAGGAGTACTCCTGTGTTACTGTGCACCTAAAACACGTGTGATCACACTCTGAATAAAGTACTGACTATCGTGCTGTTAGGAGCTGTTACTGATCATTACATTGAAGTAATACATGTTTCTATATACATTAATGTGCCTCTATATATGATAGTAAGGCACACTAGGTCTGGAAACGTATCCATGGCTCCGTTTTTAAAACCTGATCAAAACCAGAGCCACGAATAGCAATGTTAAAAATAGCAGCTGTCTTCATCCAAACAAAAAACAAATCCATCTGCGTTTGCGGGGACATGTTTTTAAAACCTGAACGGAAGGTCCGGATCTGCTGCATTTTCATGCAACGGATCTGAATCCTGATACACAGAGGGGTAATAGCAGGCAATAGGAAAATGGATCCCCCTCTACACAGGCAAATTTTGGACGCAGAAACTGATCCATTTCTGTGGCACAGCCTGTGGGGAGAGAGGGGGCCGCCATGCTGGAGGGGTATAGCAGGCAGGACGGGTGACAGCGGTTGGCGGGGAGGGGGGACAATTCCAGGGGGGACATTTCCACGGGGGACAATAGCCCTCCAGCTAGTTTCCAAAATTTGTTAAAATGTATAATGGGAGCGAGCTTGGAGCTTACCTACTCCTACTTCCCCGCTTCAATTCGAATGAATCAATCAATTGAAAAGAGTCGAACTTCCCATCACTAGTGTCACTGCCTGCAATGCCACCCTCCGAAGTATAGAGGGCGACATTGCAGGCAGTGACGCGTACCCCTCCAGCATGGCGGCTGCCTCTTCCCCTACAGCTGGGCATATGTTTCCATGGAATGGAAACGTATGCTACAAAAAAAAGGCATTTTTAGGAAAAACGAGGGGAAGAAAAAAAAGTTTAGAAAAGCGGATCTGTTTAAAACGGTTCCAATCTGCAACGGAACTAGTGTGAACCTAGCCTTATGATTGTTCCATTGTTCCTGTTTATCAAGGTGTAGCTATAACAATTAACAAAAATTATTTTAAAGAATGCACGGGTAAGTCTCAGAGACATTGATATCAGCCACTGATCTGAGTTGCTTTTTTTTTTTTTCATTTGAATACTAGAATTCATTGTATTGTAATATATAGTTTTTGCTTTTGAATTTGAACGCCTTGTATACACATTATACTTTTCTGGGAATTATACAGTTAAATGAATG
This sequence comes from Hyperolius riggenbachi, assembly GCF_040937935.1. Taxonomy (NCBI): domain Eukaryota; kingdom Metazoa; phylum Chordata; class Amphibia; order Anura; family Hyperoliidae; genus Hyperolius; species Hyperolius riggenbachi. The sequence continues at coordinate 152,385,711 of NC_090652.1, forward strand.
TGTGTACCACAATAGTATGATTTCATATAATGTAACTTTTCATTGTACAATTGCATTTGATTTTTAAATTAATCAATAAAAATGTATTGTGAAAAAAAATACTGATCTTAAACAGAAATTCATCTGTGTGAGAAAAGCAGATACTCCCTACATAGAAAGGTTCCTGATGATCTCAGACTGTCCAACCAGCCTAAACTTAATAGAGGGAAAGGTCTAGAGTGGTCTGAAAGTCCTTCCAGAGAAATACAAAAACACAGAGACCACATGAGCCCTTGTAGTGTAGTAATTTGCTGCACAGGGTATATGTATTAATCTAATGAAAACTACTAAGAAGTGTGAGTTGCTAGACCAGCAACCACAATGTTGAGCAGGTGAGGACTGCCCATCCTCACTCAAGTATTTTTACCTTCTGCAGATGGATTGGTTACTGCAGATGGATTGGTTACTCTCTTAAAAATCTCTGTTGGGAGTTCCAGGAAACTCTAAAGACAATCCCACCCCCACTCCCGAGGACTTGGGGAGTAAAAGGTCAATGAAAGTAGCTAAATAAAAGTAAAAGTTCACAACTCATATAGCCTAAAGGTGGCCACACACCATACAATTTTTTAAATATCTGTTCAATTTAAGAATTGCAATCCATTTTTCTGACTGATTGTAACATTTCAAAAAATATGACCAATGTACCACACCTATGTTCAATTTTTCCCCAGTTATGATAAAAATGATTGGTAACTCTGAGAAAATTGCTTGGGTGTGTATATTAATAAATTAACAATCTAACACACACCATACAATCTTTAGAGAAATTGAAGAAAAATATCTGGCATTCCGGATCGATAAAAATTAAAAAAAAACAGGAAATCAGATTGGATTTTTCAGTCGAATGAAAAAAAAAGCTTTTGATATTTTCCGGAGATCCAATCGTTTGTATCGAATTGCTGTAAAATCGGATCATTTGTCGTGTGTGGCCACCTTAATACATAGCCTATGGCCAAACTGAATATCTTAATCCCATTGGTAATCAATTAGCATTACACAGTATATAGATAAAGGGTAATGAGTAACTGTTTTGTAGCTTACACCCAAGGAGTGTCTGTGCACAAATTAGCTTGATATATGTGATTTTCTGGACATCAAGAGTTGGCACAACCATGAATAACTGTAAATAAGATAGATGTGGATGTAGAGGTATAACGCACCACGTCTAATTATGTCCACAACGCTTATTTATTGCACAGATATTAGGACACATATGCACACTGGCAACAATAAGTAAACATCATGCACAACCTTAAAATTATTCTGTACAGAACACAATTAAAACCATGAGGTTGCCACCAGGGCCATTAAAACATACCATGCAATGCCTGAAAGCAGTATTAATTCCTACTTACAAGACCTGCTATGCTTCCTAAATCAGTATGAGCTCGTTTTCACAGCCATGCGCTAGAATGACCAACAATAGCTCACCCACAGATGCTTCTGGGTGATATGAGTAACTGAATGAATTAAATGGAGCAGTTTATATCAACTAATGTGGATTTCACCATGACACGATGAGTTCTCCTTTGCATATAACACTTCCTCTTACTTCACAAGGATTGAGCGAAGGAAATATTTGCGTTTGGAAGATACTGTTACTGCAGCCGGTGCAGATTCATGTGCCGCATGTGGGAGACAGTTCTGGCTTCTGACATGTCAGTAAGCTGGTCTTTATGGGCCCAATTGTCTTCTCCAAAGAGTGCTATGCACTGCACCAGTTGTACTCTGCATGAATGTTCAATGCCTGCGAGGTTACTAATGAGTAACTGTCCTTTTTAATATTCATGGTCTGAAACTCTGTCACATTAATTACCATAAATTCATGCAACATACATATGTGAACATATAATCCCTGCTCCCCATCCCCAACTGTGTTATCAAAGGTTGCCCCTTGGCTGCCATCAAGGGGATGTCAAATGTATTATTGTAGTGGGGCCAATGGATGTTTATGGCCAAGAGCTTCACCAGCACACTCTCCTACACCTGTAAGCAGTCCCCATCTACTCCTCAGTTTCATTTGTCCCCTCTCTTCATCCCCATCTTGATCTCCAATGCTCCGTCCTCCCCAGCAGAGCTTTGGGCCTCCAAACCCATTAACTAGCTTACCTCAGCTCACAGTCTAATCAATGAATATGTAAAAGTAACTGAGAAGTGTACAAGCAGCTGTGTAGCCAATACAATATGTGGAAGCTGTGTGTGTGGGAGCACAGACTTGTGTTGCACAGTTCAGTCAGTGTTCACACTGAGAATGAAGAAGATTTCTGTCAGATATTAGTGCAGTTTCAGTCCTGTCAGTGGCCAAAGAGAAGTTTAATTACAACTCTGTCTGCTAGAGCTTTCACAGTGCAATTACAATACGGTCATTTGTCAAAATGTGGTGACAGTGCATTCTGTTAATGTCATAACTGTATGTTAATCCAAGTTTCATAGATTTGCACCTAATAGATATAAGGTGATACTAGTGTTTAATAAGGCCAATGTAACACAGTTGATACAGATGAACAGAGTTACCCTTTAACGTTAGACTCAGAATTTTCCATTGCTGACATGCTAAAGCCAAGAATTAGTACTGTGTGCGTCTTTTCTCTCCTTAGGAATGTCTAAAGAGATAAGCAGTGCCTGGTACTGCCACCCCCATCTCAGATGAGTCGAGTCCCGCAAGCCATGGCCTTGATGTAACTATGTGAACAGGATGTGGAAGAGATTGTTTACTGGTATCGAGAGCAGGTGCAAAGCTGTGTGAATCCTCCACCCTTTCAGGGTGTAAGAGAGAGACTCTCAGAGATGAACATTATTATTGGACGAGTAAAGCACATCGTGACTACGTAATTTGTGGTATAAGAATCTGTGCACAGCGGAAGTGCTGGCAGAAACCTTAACTGCCAGAATCTTTTTTTACTTGGCTTACCTGGTTTCTCCATGTATACATGTGAAGCTTTTGAATAAAGCCTTATTGCTTTCCTTTTCATCTCCTGACGTATTTTTGGAAATCTTGGTGTATTGATAAGTGAGTGACTTCCACATTATGGTCCTTCGAAGCGGGATCGATTCTGTTCTGCCTGGGGTACGTCTCTGAAAACTGGGGGTGATGATCCCAGTCATCCCAACAAAATAAGTCCTCCAGGGTGAAAAATTCCCTGTAAACAGGGGCAAATTTTCAGAGTGCAATACCCAGACGGGACGGAACTCGAATCCAAGAACCAGGATTTCAGGAGATGCTGTGAAGAGCAGAGGGCTTTACCTTTTTTTGGGGGGGTGTTTGTGTGTGAATGTGTGGCCGGCCACGGACTGAGAGGATTACATTGATTGTCAACACTGAGAGCTATCAAGGTGCATCAAAAAGTAAGTAGATATTTGATTTTATTCAAGTACTGCATGACGGTTCAGTTAGCCGGGGTATACCTGTGATCTGTAAAAAAGCTGACAATTTTACCAATTGTCAGTCATGGTATCTGCGAGGTGGAATAGATCCTCAGTGACCGAATGAGGAGAAACAGCGGATACCATGTAATAGCCACAGGGCAAAAGTAATCCAGGGCTCATAGTGCAAGCCGAATTTAATCCAGGGCTACCAAAGCCGGGTTGGATTCAGGGCTTAAGTGCAAGCCGGATAATAGCCGTGGTTATCATCACTGATTTGCTAGGCTGGGTAGTAATTCTCGTAAAGCGCGCCCGAGTTACAGCGGCATTCAGTGAAGCGTACTATTCAGCAAGTCGGCCCCAGCACAGTATCGGTACACTGGGGGGCAGCGGCGGCTGAGTAGTTATATCATAGGAAACAGATCACAGGTGCCCCGGAATAGAATTGTTAGGCAGGATGGGGCAAAATGCAACTAAAGCTCAACTTCTCCGTGCAACAGATGATGAACTTCTCATGCATCGTAAAGACCCTCGCTTGACAGAGAAATGCGAGGTCTGGCATGAGATGTTCAAATTCCCGGGTCATTTGCACCCAAAACAATGCAGGGCATTGATAAAGGCTATAGAGGAGAGAAGTAAAGGGAAATTAACTTTGCAGAATAAATATGGTTTGCAATTGGCGAGAGAATGGCGAGATGAAGCTGGCGAGATGAAGCTGACAAGCGTAAGAGGGAACTGTGCTCCTTTTATTTTGGTAAGAAAGCGAGTGATTTGGAAGGGGAATATGGTCACAGTGTGACTATACAGGATTTTGAAAGTGAAAGTGATAGTGACAGTGGAGATGTGCATGGAGCTGGAGCAGCACAAAGGCAGAGATCCCAATCCCCTCAGCGAGCTCCAGACCACAAGTCAGGACTTACAGCCCGCACCTCAAGTACAGGAAACATAAGTGAGCCCACAAAGTCCAAACCTGTTAATAGACAAACTGAGGTGACAACGTCTGATAGACAGTTGCGGGAACGAAAAACATCAGAAGCCCGAGGCAGAGCATCCTCAGCCTCGAACATCAAACAGGAGGTTGATCAGTTAGCTGTGACAACGGGAGATCTGAGAGTAAGTGCAAATAGTGAAGAACAGCCATCTCAGACCCCACCGAAATATACCAACATTTACCCACCACTTCCACACCCTCAATTTCCTTCCTATAATCCAGGTGCCATCTTTATGCATCCGATGGCAGCCATGTCACAGCTCCCGGGTTCTGCCCTATTACCTTACCCATCTTCCACTGCATTGCGACAACCAGCAGTGACCATTTCAGTGCCTACTGAAAAGTGCAACCCTAAACCCGCAATGCAAATGCCTATGATAGAGCTCCCAAACGGAGCAGGGCAAACCATACATGTTTACAGACCCTGGACAGAGGATGACATGTTGAATGCAATTAAGACTATACCTAGCCCGAGAGAGGATGTGGTTGAATGTGTTAAACAACTGACTGAGTTGAGGCGGAGTTTTAAGCTGACTGCCACTGAATGTGAGAGAGTTGTGAGAAGAGTCTGTGGTACTGGATGGGTTAACATCGAGGGTAATTGGAGTGCATGGGGGCCTGGAGCAGCTGCGACTGACCCGCCAGTGGAGTTGGATTGGGAGAGCACAACATTAGCCACCAGGTGGGGTGAATTGATACAACGAATGATAACATTTTATAAGATCACCCCAGATTTGACCAAGCTTTCTACGATTTTCCAGAGAGCAAACGAATCTGTGGATGATCTGGTTGCACGAGTCATGGATGCTTTTGAAAAATATAGTGGGTTGCAGAAACCAGCAGTGCTTGATGGCACTACACCATGGGAACAACAGCTCAAGGCACAGATTGATAGGGCTTTAAAGGAAGAACTACAGTGGACAATCCATAAACATTTGATTACATGGCGTACGTGCAGTGTGACAGAGTTTTTGGAGTATGCCAGGCATGCAGAGAAAATTCTGATAGAGAAAAAGAAGCGGGGACAGAAGAGACATCCTGCTGTGGCAGCCTCCTATTCATTGTCCACCTACAACCAGGGCATGGGAGAGGAGGGTGCATACAGCGGAGATGTCTCGCGTCCCCGTCCCCGTCCACGTAGATTTGTGCATGAATATACAGGAAAACGAGAAAGAGGGGAATGTTTCATTTGTGGAAAGCGGGATCACATTGCACGTGACTGCCCAGAAAATACGGCCAATCAAACCAAGCTACAAACCCAGTCTGCATGACTAGGCAGGGAAGAGTTGAGCCGTGACACTATTGTGATTGAGATTGATTATGCTGACACAAAAAAGCCTGAAATCCTCTTGTCTGTATCGAGTGTTAGAATCAAGTTTTTGGTTGACACTGGTGCATGTAGGTCTGTCCTTGGGACTGGTTTAAATATCCCGTGGGAAAGGTTGGGTACAGTTGTAACACGAAATGCCGGTGGTGGGTTTGAAGTGTCCCCAACCACAAAACCTTTGCAGGTTTTAGATGAAAAGTCAGGCAGAGCTGTGTTTTGCAGTTTCATAATCTCTGCAAGGTGCCCAATTAATCTGTGTGGCAGAGACTTGATTGGTGGTTTGAAGTTGACTATTGCTCCCGGTCCAGAGTCACTGCAGATCCATCGTGCTCCTATGGCAGAAGCACCTGACGTGCATTGGTACGGTATTATTCTGCCAAATTCACTCCTGAACTGGATGCAGCAGGATGCAGGTCCAGCTGATACATTTCAGGAGGTAGTATGTGTGGCACACGTCACCACACATTATATAGCAAATGGACGCAGGGATTTGGACTATGAGCAAAAGTACCCGATGAGGAGAAAAGTCTGTGTAGAGATTACCGGACTATGGGAAAATGCAGAAGGTTATGTTCTGTATGAGGTTTCAATCCCAGGCTGGGACAGTGTTGAGACAGACGGCATCCTGCAGGATGAGCTGTTTGCTGTCCCGAACTCCGCCCCTCATGCTTCACTGTACAAACCGAAGTGGGGACGTTGGGACACGGCCGGGATTCTATTGAACAAGTGGAAAGAAGGAAGTGGTGAGGGCATTTACTGCCCACGCCACCTTCAGACCACGGGAATGCTGATACACCTGACTAAACGACCTGAAGAATCTGACAATGTTGACTTTGCAGATGCGTCCTGACATGAGTTGTCCGGTGTCCCAGACAAGCTGTGGGCACAATCTGACACTGACGTGGGTCTGATAAAATACTCAGAGGAGGTCATTGTAGTTGCTAAAGGTACATACCGGCCTTATAAAAAACAGTATCCACTAAAACCTGACATGGTTGCCGGCATTGAGCCCGTAATACTTGGTTTCCTAGAGAAGGGTGTGCTCATACCTTGTGACTCCTCCCCCTGTAACACGCCCATTTTTCCTCTGGCCAAACCTAATTCTACAGAATACCTTTTAATTCATGACCTTAAAGCGGTAAATGAAGCAATTGTGCCGCGAGCTCCAGTGGTTCCCGATCCCAACACAATTCTAAATGAGATCACCCCAAGCTGTCAAGTTTTCAGCATAATCGATTTAAAAAATGCTTTTTTTAGTATAAAACTTCATCCTGACAGCAGATTTTGGTTCGCTTTTACGTTTAAAGGTAAAAGATATACGTACTCAAGACTCCCGCAGGGATACTGTGAAAGTCCGGCGATCTTTTCACAAGAGATAAATAGGTCTCTAGAATCTTTTCCTGTCCCTGATGATTGCAGACTCCTCATTTATGTCGATGATTTGTGTATAGGTGCTCCAGATGAGAAGAGGTGTCTGCAACTCACAGTGCAACTGCTCTGTTTCTTAGCAGAACAGGGCCACAAGGCCTCACGTAAAAAACTACAGTTTTGTCAGCCCACAGTTAAATATTTAGGACAACTCATTTCAGGTGCAGGACGTACTATTGAGGATACGCGGGTACGAGCTATCCAAGATATACCAAAACCTGTGACAAAGAAAGACATGATGACGTTCCTTGGGACCCTTAACTACTGCAGGGCCTGGATTATCCATTGCTCAGCACTGGTTAAGCCTTTGTTCAATGCCATCCACACTGACCCAATGGCAATGACTGACAAAGTCACCTGGACAGATGACTTGACTATGGCATTTCAGAGGTGTAAGTCTGCGCTGCAAGATCCCCTGGTTTTAGCCTTCCCTGATTACACGAAGGTTTTTAAACTGTATGTTGATTGCAAAGATAAATGCATGACAGCTGTGATGACACAAACTTGGGGAGACAAACAGAGGCCGCTAGGTTTTTATTCTAAGCCTTTGGATCAGGTTGCATGTGCTTTGCCGTCTTGTGTACAATCTGTTATTGCTGCTGCGATGGCTGTCGACATAACGGCCACCCTGGTCCTCTACCATCCACTAGAGGTTCTTGTTCCCCACGCAGTGCATGCTCTTTTGTTGCAGGATAAAATGACGTTACTTACTCCTGCCCGTCACCTGTATTGCACTGCCACTTTGCTGGGTCAGCCTCACCTTACAGTGAAACGCTGTACCACACTCAACCCAGCAACTTTACTCCCGACCCCCGCTGCAGAGGGTGACGAGCCTCAGCATGATTGTGTCACAGAGTCACAAAAGGTCTTTCTGCCCAGAGAAGACCTGAGGTCCGAACCAATACCCGGAAGTACACTTGTCTTTGTCGATGGCTCTGCCTTCAAAGATGCCTTAGGAGTGAACAGAGTGGGATATGCTGTTGTTACCCTGGATACTGTTTTGGAGTCTGGTCCCTTACCAATCTCCTACTCCGCACAAGCTGCAGAGATTCATGCACTCACTCGAGCCTGTGCGCTGCACGAGGGTGAAGTTCTCACTGTTTACACTGACAGCCAGTATGCGTTCTCTGCTTGTCATACCTACGCTGCACAGTGGAGGAACCGCGGCATGTTAACTGCGGCTGGAAAACCAGTCCGTCATAAAGACTTATTGCAACAACTCCTTGATAGTGTACTGCTGCCCTTGCAGGTAGCTGTGGTAAAATGCATGGCACACATGCGTAATGACTCTGACGTTACCCGTGGCAACAATCTTGCAGATGCTGAGGCGAAATTGGCGGCGCTACGTTCTCTCCCAACTTCTGAGCCATCCCATCACATCCCATCCCTTCTGCCCACCACAGCTGCCGCCTCCCCTTCACTCCCTGACACAGATCCCCCTCTGCCATCAGCCCCCTCCTCTCTCATCATTCCATCTTCTGCAGCGATCACCACTGATCTCTTAGTGGAATTCCAGAGCTATGCACCAGCAGCTGAAAAGTCTCAGTGGCAAAGAGCACATGCAACAGTTAATGATAGCGGCCTCCTCTGTGTCAATAATGCCTTATGCCTTCCCAGACTTTTGTACAGATTATTGGCTCTTGTGTTACATGGGGTCACCCATGTCTCAACGGGTGGTATGATGGCTACAGCCACCAAATATTTTTACTGTCCGGGCATAAGCACCTTTTTTAAGAAGTTTGTCTCACAATGCACTGTATGTGCTCAGCACAACACAGGAAAGGGATTAAAGCCACCTATTGGTAAAACACCTACACCATATTACCCCTTTCATACCATTGCACTGGATTACATTGAACTCACCCCTGCAGAGGGAAAGAAATATGCTCTAGTGGTGCTAGATATATTCTCGGGGTGGGTGGAAGTCTTTCCCACTGCAAAAGCTGATGCACTCACAGTTGCAAAAGCGCTGACAAGAGATATTATTCCGAGATGGGGCATACCAGAAAAAATCATCAGTGACAATGGTAGCCATTTTGTGAATGATATCATTAAACAGTTGACAGTTACTTTGTGCATAAACGTTAGGCACCATTGTAGTTATCACCCACAGTCAGCAGGAGCTGTGGAAAGAACAAATGGTACAATTAAAAACAAACTTACTAAAGCTATGGCGGAAACAGGGAAGAGTTGGATATGGTGTTTACCCTTGGTATTGTTAAGTATGAGAACAGTGACAGTGAAAGGCAAGTTGTCACCATATGAAATTGTGTTTGGCAGGTCCTACAGAATCCCGGCTTTTGATGTAATCTGGGATCCCCCTGAGGAGTGGGAACTTGCAGACTACTTAAGACGCACCTGTAAACAAAGATCTCATGTACCGGGGAACCCTCCAAAAGAGCCGGATGTAAGTGAGGATCGCCTTGTAAATATAGGAGATTGGATCTGGGTCAAAATAATTAAAAGAAAACATTGGAACACCCCACGGTGGGAGGGTCCTTACCAGGTGTTGCTGGCCACACCCACAGCGGTCAGAATAGCCGAAAAAAGTTCGTGGATACATTTAACTCACTGCAAAAGGGCACCCATTCCCGGTTCAGGGACAGAATAGACAGCATCCTGTGACGGGAGGTGTACGCTCCTGGGCCCTGGAGTGTGAGGAACAGTTGCCTGAGCTCCAGTCAAGACAACGTCACAGCGGGTGGAGGGAATATTAGAGATTTTCCTCTATTCAAAGCGGGCACAAGCCCTGAACAGGATAACTGAGGAGCTAGATTAGGGAGAGTTGGGGGCCCGTTTAATTCTCAGAGTTCTTGTCTTTACAAAAAAAAAAATAAAAAAAATATGGGGATCTTGGATACAGGATACTTTAACACTCCAGGTGGAAAGGGAGTCATTATTGCTATGCTTTTCATTGGGACATTGTGGATGGCGTTAGGAGCCCTAGAGCATTTCCAAACACCTCCTTCAGCCTTTCCACAAACTGATAATGTAACTCTCAACCGACCAAGAGTTAAACGGGATGCCATAAATGTAGAACTGATGCGAAGAGGCCAGGTTGCTGTAACAAGAGAACACCAGAGCTTAGTGTTCTGGTATAACTCTTCACAAATACAAGTGGCGACTTACACCTTTGACTACTGCCAGGTTGTGCAACGTTGTAATTGGCACTGCAGCCTTTATGAAAAAGGACAATTTTTCATTTGCGTGACTGATGACCATTGGGGGTATAAATGTAGTTCTTGGAAAGCAGCTGCCTGGAACACAGGTACTGACTGGGGATATAGACCTGATCCTGCCATGACTCGGGTGGACAAAAATGGGGTGCCCCTTCGCTCAAGGATGACCTTAACAACAGCTGGGGGAGCCTGTATGCCCGGAAGACAAATAGATAGTTCCCAGCGCCTGACCCTGAATATAGAAAACCCAAGCCCTGGAGATGCAGGAACATATGTGATAGGCATGCATGTCCCAGGGTATACAGGGGGGCCTCTGGGGAAGTTTTCGCTCAGGGACATGTACAAAAACCCTGAGTTCAAAGTCATGGAGCATGAAGATCAGGAACCATGGGTACAGGCCCTGGCTAACCCTACATTTGAGGAGACCATTGCCATGGAGACAGGATATTCAGATACTAACATGTGGCTTGAATGGATGAGGTACACAGCCAAACAAAACAATATGTCAGATTGTTATGTATGTGCAGGAGCAAGGCCACACCTTGGCACTGTGCCACTTCCCCTTCCAGAAGGAGGTGAGAAATGTTTTCTGTCACTCTATAGGAGTAAGGGTCAAACCCCAGCCACAACAGATCCACTCTGTAAAATGTGGATAGACCGATACCCATTGAAGGAAGGTACCCCCGATCAAATAGACCACTCAGCAACTGTGTACAAGGGAAACTATACCTGTTATAACAGTACGAATTCAGGTGGAGTAGATGTGGGTGAATTTCCCCCTGGTTACTGTGCTGTAATGAAACAAGCAGACCCTTTCCTACTATTTCATCAGACACACTCCCTTGGTGATATCTACTGGTTGTGCGGTGATCTTAAATTACGTCCTAGATTGCCACCAGTGTGGAAAGGTCACTGTGCACTGGCCAAACTCATTATGCCCATACATATGTTTAGAGAAAGTGACCAAGATTTTGAAAAAGAAGCCCACAAGATCTTTAAGAGAGAACTTAAAGGTAACCTGGACCCACATGTTTATTTGGATGCAATAGGTATCCCCAGAGGGGTTCCAGATGAATTTAAAGCCAGAAACCCAGTGTGGGCAGGGTTTGAGTCTTTAATTCCACAGATCACTATTAACAAAAATGTGGAGTGGATAAACTACATATATTACAATCAGCAAAGATTTGTAAATTTCACACGTGATGCACTGCAGGGCATAATTAATGAGTTAGGCCCCAACTCCAAAATGACATTTCAGAACAGAATGAGCCTGGACATGATGCTTGCTGAGAAAGGAGGAGTTTGCAAATTTCTGGGACTGGGTGGGGCCTGCTGTACCTACATTCCCAGTGAAACTGGCCCTGATGGACGGGTGACAGAAGCTTTGAGGAAACTGACTGACCTATCAGATGAGTTAAAAAGAAACTCTGGTGTATCAGATTCCTTTACAAAATGGTTCAATGACTGGTTTGGAGACTGGAAGGGTTTCCTAAAAAATGTTGGTACTATGATACTTATTGTGATACTCATGTTCAGTTTTTTTGCTTGCTGTGTCATACCCCTGGCCAGGAAATATGTGGGCAGTTTCATAAAGCAAAAAACTGATGCAGCCATGTTTTCATTCCAACATGAAGAATACAATGACAGTGAGGAGGAAGACAACTTTATGGGGAAGCACAAATTCCCAAAAATTGACTTCTCAGTTGTGTAGATTGTCTGATAGTGGATAAGATAGTACACTAGAAGCATTAGGCGTCATATAAATACATATATACTTTGCAATGCTACAAGGCTACAAAGAAAGCAACTGCTAGCTTCCATTACTTAAGAAGTGTTTCAAGTCTATGTAGTTGAACCCCTTGCCACCTTATACGTATATATGTGCAACAGGGGGGTATGTTAATGTCATAACTGTATGTTAATCCAAGTTTCATAGATTTGCACCTAATAGATATAAGGTGATACTAGTGTTTAATAAGGCCAATGTAACACAGTTGATACAGATGAACAGAGTTACCCTTTAACGTTAGACTCAGAATTTTCCATTGCTGACATGCTAAAGCCAAGAATTAGTACTGTGTGCGTCTTTTCTCTCCTTAGGAATGTCTAAAGAGATAAGCAGTGCCTGGTACTGCCACCCCCATCTCAGATGAGTCGAGTCCCGCAAGCCATGGCCTTGATGTAACTATGTGAACAGGATGTGGAAGAGATTGTTTACTGGTATCGAGAGCAGGTGCAAAGCTGTGTGAATCCTCCACCCTTTCAGGGTGTAAGAGAGAGACTCTCAGAGATGAACATTATTATTGGACGAGTAAAGCACATCGTGACTACGTAATTTGTGGTATAAGAATCTGTGCACAGCGGAAGTGCTGGCAGAAACCTTAACTGCCAGAATCTTTTTTTACTTGGCTTACCTGGTTTCTCCATGTATACATGTGAAGCTTTTGAATAAAGCCTTATTGCTTTCCTTTTCATCTCCTGACGTATTTTTGGAAATCTTGGTGTATTGATAAGTGAGTGACTTCCACAATTCCCAGACCAATCTGCGTTCAAGGAGCAGTGCATGTGTAGTCCAAGCACTGCCAGTACTCAGAAGTCTACCACAGTGAAGACATAGCGCTCATTCCAACCTCCAGTGTCCAAGCAAAGGTGAGGGTATCTACCCCCATGCATGAGAAGTAGTTTCGCAAGATGGAGTCTGGAGTCCCATTCAAGAATGGGACCCCTAGATAGGAAATGAGTATACATTAACACCTCTACCTTTGTCTGCAACTAGCTAAAAATAAAAATACATCCTACAGCTTGAAAAAATTACTTAGAAAAAAAATCTAAAAAATAAAATAAAGGAGACCTCAAACTGAGAGAGATATGGAGGCTGCCATATTGATTTCCTTTTAAACAATACCAGTTGCCCGGTGTCCTGCTAATATCTTTGGCATTAGTATTACCTGGATCACACAACTGAAAAAGCATATAGCTAATCTAGTCAGTAGGGTTGCTCGTCGAAATCCGCGGAATTGAGATTTCCGCGATTCCGGACGGAAATTGGCAGTACTGTTCCGGTGAGTCGGAACGGAACATCTATAGCGGTAATCAGTAAATAGAGGAATTTCTATGCAGAATTTCGTCGGAATTTAGAGCCATCGGAAATTAAAAGCCAATCAGGAGCGTGTAAAAGCTGCATTTACTGTTAGGCAGAATGTATAAGCCAATCAGAAGGATCGGAAGGGATGGACCCATCACAGAAGCTTAAAACACGCTGATTTTGGCATTAAAATCGGAATTTCTGCACCAATTAGAGTCGTAACAAAAACTAACCAATCCTACGTTAGCAACACACTCCTAGCTCAAAAAAAGTGGGATCAGCGCATCACCAGGCCGCCTCTGAATGCCTCCTAGCTACCTATCATCAGCTATCCCACCCATTTTGTATAAAAGAGAGGTGTGACAGTCACAAAGCTTGTGGGTTTCAGTCTAGTGTTTTGGAGAGAGGAGAGACAGACCCATATTAGTTGTTTCAACATAAAACAATAGTCTTTTTAAAACCTGTATATAAAACAAAAGTGTTTTTAAAGACTGTGAGAGAGAATTAGACTGAGCGTGAGCTATTAGTAGTAGTAGTAGCTAGGTGTATTTGTGAGAGAGTGACAGTAGATTGTTAGTTTGAGTGATAGATTGTAGTGTAGTGTACTAGTAGTTGCTGTGTGGAGAGGGTTAGAGAGGGTTAAAGAGAGCCAGCCAGGCCGCAGGCTTAGTGTTTGACAGAGTGAGAGAGTTAGGTGATTGATTAGTTGAGTGTAGTGCAAGTTTTTTTTTTGTTTTGTTTTCTAAGTTCAGTTTTTTTCTTTATTTTGTTTTTTATTTATTTTCTTTATTTCACCCCCTTATTTTCTTAATTGTTTTTTAGTTCAAGTTAGGTGGATTTATTTTACGTTCTGTCGCTCATACCCCTTCCCCAATAAACTTTTTTGGCCCTGAAACAATGGAGCGAGAGCAGCAGCAATTTCCTGCCACTCCTAAAAGAAGATGGAGTGATGGTGGTGTTGGTGGATCACGTCAAGTACATGATCACATTGAGGGTGGCAGCAGCAGCAGGAAGCGTTCCCCCCTAATCAGAGATGTCTTCCCTGTGTTCGCACACAGGAAAATTTTGACAGAGCAGCAGGCGAACAGAGTTGTTGATTATTTCGATCAGGAACCCTCTACCCAGTCTGAGGAACTTGAAGCTAGTTGTAGCAGCACCAGTAGTGGCCAGGATCCTCATGACCAGAACACGAATGCAGCTGCTTATCTTGACAAGGTCAGCTCGTCCATTACCGCTGGAGGGCGCCGCTCAGGCCCCACTGGGCCGATTTTCCTAAATTTTTTTTAAATCACGCAGCTAGCACCTTGCTAGCTGCGTGGGAGATTCGATTGCCGCCGCTCGTCGCCGATCCGCCGCTACCCGACGCGAAAGGCGCCCCCCCGCATACCCCGTGCGCAGCCTGGCCAATCAGTGCCAGGCAGAGCTGCGGGGTGGATGGGGACTCCGGATGACGTCACGACGTCGATGACGTCATCATGATCGTCACCATGGCGACGGGGGAATCCCTCCTGAAAATCCCGTTCAGAACGAATCGAAGGGTAAGGAGGGATGCCGCAGGGAGGGGGGAATCATGTAGCTAGCGTTAGGCTAGCTACAGGATTTAAAGAAAAAAAAGAAAAAAATAGTGCTGCACTGCCACCCTGGCGATGTTAGTAGAACGCCAGGGTGGTTAAAGCACACCTATGTCGATGAGAGAGATGTGCAGAAGGATTGGGATGAGGCATTGGAGGAAACCATGGGACCAAGCTCCCAAGAAGTGGTGCGTTCTGTGGTGACAGAAATGGCCCCTGTGTTTTCTTCATCCAGTAATCCATCACCACTGGGAGCTTGTGTCACCACCAATCAACATCACCACCAGTCAACTACAGAGGTGTTTCGTGGCCAGGTGGAGGGTCCAGAAGAGTCACTTATGGTTATGGGTTCCAGAACTTTGGTTGAACTGGATGATGTTTTGGATGATGAGGTGGCTGATCCAACGTGGTCGCCATCTGGTGGGTTAGACACTAGCAGGCATGAGCAGCATGGAGAAACAGAGCAGCCTGCAAGTGCTTTCCCATCTGTCAGTACCCACCGGTTCAATGCTGAGCATCAATGTGCTAGAACAGGTTGCACCACTGTTCCACGGGCACGCATCATGGAATTATTTTACTGTTCTGGAAGATGATGAATCCAGGGCAGTCTGTTCTGTGTGCCGTAAATCGGTGAGCAGAGGCAAATTGGGCAGCGGGTTTGGCACTTCAGGGCTGATAAGCCATCTGCGCAACCACTACAGACGGGAGTTTGAATATGTAAAGAATTACAATAAGATGGGTTTAGGAAAAGCAGCAGCAACAGGCCCCTCCTCTTCTTTTTCTAGTCGTCCTGTCCCTATCCAACCTGCTCAGTCCCATTCTACTTCAAATCCCTCTGCATGCCAGGTTGGAAGAGGGCTCCAGACCTCGGCAAGCACCTCATCATCACTCTTGTTGGTTTCCTCTGAATCACCAGTGTTCCAGTATCAGGCCTCTGTGCCAGAAATGTTGCAGAGGAAGCGGATGCTCCCTGCAACTGATCTGTTTGTTGTCAAAAATAATGGTAATAAAGGTGTCAGCCCACATCCGTCAATTCCGCAACTGCCACCACGGCCTTGAAACTGCTGCAGCACCGCCATAGCCTGCTACAGCACAGGTTTATTTCTGATTGTCCGACGCGGTGGAACTCTACCCTCCACATGCTGGAGAGGTTGTGGGAGCAGCGAATGGTGGTCAAGCTATACCTGTCTTCATCTTCCTCCAGAACAGGGCCACTGGACTACATTACTGGGGACCAGTGGCAGCTGATTGGACAGGTGTGTAAAGTCTTGGAGCCATTTCAGCAGGCAACAAAATTGGTCAGTGAGGAGCACTGCAGATTATCAGAAGTGCTCCCTCTTGTCTTCATGCTGGACAAGGCTCTTGACAAACTGCTTGGACAGGTCACTTGAGCATGGTCACTCACTCCCCCACTTGACTGAACAGAGGTCAGTCAAGTGGGGGAGTGAGTGACCATGCTCAAGTCCTGGATGAGGAGGCAGAGCTTGTGGAAGCAGAAGAGCCCATTGTCCGGGGGTGGGAAGAAGATTCTGATGTGGAGCTGGAGCATGACGACAGTTCTGACAGCCAGGAAGAGGTGATTAATGGCGGACATCTCTTCCCTATGGCTGCGCATATGCTCCAGTGCCTCCGTAAGGACCCCCCGGATTAAAACTTTAAAATCAAGGCTCAACATGTTGGTAGCCACAATCTTAGATCCCCGGTGCAAGGGGAAAATGCGGCAGTTCATACCCCCCTCCCAAGCAGACACCAGGATGAGCCACATCCGGGATGCCCTTCTTCGTTGGGTAGAAAATGCGTTTCCTGAACCCGTATCCCGGGCCCAAGCTACCAAGCCTCATCATACTCAGCAAAGGTCTGGTGGTCCCACACCCAGCAGCAGCACCATTAGCCAATCTGTGAACCTGCTGAGTATGTTGAAGGAATTTTATCAGCCAATTGTAATGATCGGTGTAACATAGAGAGGGTCTGATTACCGGTGAACTGCAGTATCACCGAGAATGCAGAATATACCCGATTATTGATGATCTGCAGTATCACCGATAATCAGATATATCTACTAACCTCTGGACACCTGAGATATGCGAGTGTTGGTGCAACAGTAATACTTTGAGTACTGCACCTCAGGAGAAGGTACAGAAGCAGTAAGGAGTACTGCACAGAAGTATGTTCCTTCCGTTGGCCCAGACTCTCCCGGAGGAGGGGCTAGGCTGAAGGTAGGAAGGACAGAGCGTGAGTGACACCAGTGAGAGGGTGTCACTAACAGGTCTGGGAACTGCCTCTAACAGTAAGGCCAGTTCTCGAGGTCGGGCAAGCCAGGTCGTTAACACACAGACAGATAAGGTACAGATTCAGGAGACAGATATGGAATCCAATGAACAGGCAGGGTTTGGCAACGGAGTATCAGAATAGAAAGGTACAGAATCAGGATGCAAATACAGAGTCAAGGAACAAGCAGAGTTTGGCAACAGGATTTCAGAAATAGCAAGGTACAGAATCAGAGTTCAGAGGAATAGTCAGGCAGGCAAAAGGTCATAACAAATAATACAGTTCAATATTCCTAATGCTAAGGTGTGAGCTCCTTGATCACCAACACCTTTGGAAACTATGCTAGAACACAGAAACAGACAAGGTCTGAGTGCTACCATGTAGTGATCGCGACGCCAGACACCAGAGAAATGACCAGCACCCAGTATATATACTATAGCGCACTCCAGCGCCACCCCTAAGTGCTGGACCAATGGAAGGTGGTAAAAATGTCAGCTGACCAGCTTGGACAGCTGACTCTTCTCTGGCTGTCATATAAGCTCTGCCTCTCAGCACGCGCGCGCGTCCTTCTGAACCTGTGTGGACTAGCAGTCCCAGCCACACCAGACACGTTTTGCAATGTATCCGCTGATTCGGGCGCGGGGGCCGCCGCACTGCTCTCCAAGCAAGCGGCGGCTTCCCCGCGTCCAACCACAATGTCAGTAGTATTGCTATGCGCGCAATCCGCCGCATTCAACGCGGACTTCACCGCTCTGCCCATGCGGCATGCGGCGGTTTCTTCGCATTGTGCCGCCATGTTGGACGCGGAAACAGCCGCCTCACTCTGAGCACTTGCGGCGGCTTTTCTGCGTTTCCTCACACCAATGCCAGATACTCCTTGTAGCAGAAGCAGCACCAGCAGGCAAAGTAGTCATTGCCAGCGACTGGCCCGTATGGTGAATGATTACTTGGGTTGGCCAGTGCTCCAGACAATATGGAGAGTAATGAATACCCCATGGAGTATTGGACAAAAAAACTGGATACCTGGCCTGAACTCGCTCAGTATGCACTTCAGGTTCTTGTATACCCCGTCGTCAGTGTTCTTTCTGAGCGAGTATTTAGTGCTGCAGGTGGGGTGGTCACCGACCAATGGATCCGTCTGTCCACAGACAATGTGGACATACTAACGTTCATTAAAATGAACGAGTCGTGGATCAGTGATAATTACAAGGCCCCTTTCACTGATTTATGATGAAGATTAGACAGACTAAATTAAATTTTTGCTGTTTTTAAAGCCTCAAATGGTCTCCCTCTCAAACTCTGCTGCCTATCACTATCATCGCATATTTTTGGTTTTTAAGATCATAAAAATGCAGCTTTTGCAGCTGTCCGACGTTATATTCTATCCTAACGCTATGCTTTTGGCCTACAACTTCTCCTGCTGCTCCAAAAAAAAAAAATTATAATGACTGCTGTGAAACCACCTCTAGGTCCCATGTAGTGGTGCTATCACGGATGGTCGTGATCATGGGTACGCGTGATTCACGGCCATTTTTACGCAACATGAAGGCCGTGATCCGAATGCCGTGATCCACATGGATCACGGCATCGCATCAAATCCGGATCACGGCATGCATAAAAAAATACGGATCACGGCCGTGATCGCGTTTTTTTTAAAAAAGATGTCACTGGGCCAATCAGAGGCCCCTGGCGCAGGCTAGAGCAACCAATCACAGGTGGGGAGGCTATGCCCTCCCCTCCTGTATATAACTAGCTGCCATTATCAGAAACTCCGTCCTTGCTAGAGACTGTGGTCTGAGAGAGTATCTCCAGGCCATTCTGACACAAATACTAAACTGAAAAGAAAATTGGTTACACAGCCTCATAAAGTATACCAAGTCACGTTTATTGTATCAAATGTTAAAAGACACCGATCCTCAGACAATTTGCCATAGGTCAGTTGTTCCCCAGATAATCCCCATAAAAACAGTTACTGCGGATAACATATATGACGCTGACTGCGTTCCAGATAGCAACAATTCAATGTGTTAAGCATATAAACAAAACTGTGTCTGGCCAGAAACATCAATTTTGCTGCACTTATCCTTGCATCCGCGCATTCATTCACCACATATACATGTGCCCAGATATTGGATATGGGGGGCCCCCTTTATATATTAACTTGGATTCCTCCAAATGGTTCAGTTCATCATGGTATTATCAGAACTTGAATTAGCAGCCACTTGATCACAGCAAACAAGGGTAGATCTCACCCATATCAATTGTAGGTATCTCATCCAGGAAACTTCCGCTGGTCCGTGTGGCAGAGTCCTGTTGACAGGCTTGGGAGCGTGATGCTGTTAGCTCCACCATGCCACAGCTCTCTTGCACGGAGAACGCCAGCCCGGAATTCCGTGCCCCACGTGTGTGTGATGATGCTGCGGTGCGCGCAGCCGCGTCAGCTCCGCCCACCGACGCGTTTCACGTCCCAATTGGACGTTTCATCAGGGTGTGGTCTTACTAGCAAACGTCACCTCCTATGTAGTGGTTTAGGCTCCGCCCACCGCATCTCCGTTGCCATGCTCACCATTCGTATTTACTGCATAGACTGTATGCGGTGCGGCTTGTATACATATCACTCTGTAAGACAGCCTTTCATGTTATTATATTCAGGCAGACCATATCTATACTTGATGTTTTGAGTTCATATGTATGTCATTCTCAAAAACTTTTTCCTTTATAACAATTGAGTTTAGTGGACACGCCACATCTGCACAGTAAACGTCCATAGCGGAGGAAGACCGCAAGGAAAGAGAGTCCATACATGCAATTCATAGCATAGTTCATCGTTCAGGGATGTCATGATTAGCCTATCAGGTCAGTTCACGCTGTACATTTACATGACAGTTCCAAGTATGGTTGACTATTACTTGGGCATATATTGTCCTTAAGGGCACAATAGTCATTCACTGCGGATCCGTCCATACCCATGCTTTACCCATTTCTTCTCAAAATTAGTTAGAATATGCACCAACTAATCATGGGCAAGCCCTACAGTGGACAGCAATTTGATGCCAAATGATATGGTTGGTTCAACATATCAATATCTATTGGCTCTAAGGAAGGGGGACAGGTCTAATTCGGCATTTAACCCTTTAGGTGCCACTGTACCAAGTTTAAAGATCCACATTGCCTCCTTACAATAGAGTATTTCATCAAAATCACCACGTCTGTTCGATATCTTTAAATTATAAATCCCCTTGACTGTGGTTCCCTTCAAGCTGTTCTGATGACATTCTCTATAATGGTCATAAATGACCCCTGTCGATTTCCCCTTGGTTATCTTTCCAAAATGTTCGAGAATCCTCTCCTTCAATGCCCTTTTGGTCTTGCCAATATAGCCTAGTCCACAGGGACACTGTATCATATAAACTACCTTTTTAGTGTCACAGTTTATAAAGGATCTAATGGCAAACTTTTTGTTGCCACTACTATCATAGAACACATTGGCATGATCAACATATGGGCATAGCTTACATTTAGAACACTTGAACATCCCTGTGGGCTTCCTACTGTCAAGCCACGTCACAGGGTTCTTTTGTAGTTCACTATGCACCAACCGATCCTTTAAATTGGGCGCTCTTCTGGCAGTTAAGAGTGGCCTCGGACCCACTATTTTTTCAATTTCTTTATCAGAGGTGAGTATTGGCCAAAATCTGCTCAATAGTTCACGTAGATTGTTCCAATGGGATTCTCGAACATTTTGGAAAGATAACCAAGGGGAAATCGACAGGGGTCATTTATGACCATTATAGAGAATGTCATCAGAACAGCTTGAAGGGAACCACAGTCAAGGGGATTTATAATTTAAAGATATCGAACAGACGTGGTGATTTTGATGAAATACTCTATTGTAAGGAGGCAATGTGGATCTTTAAACTTGGTACAGTGGCACCTAAAGGGTTAAATGCCGAATTAGACCTGTCCCCCTTCCTTAGAGCCAATAGATATTGATATGTTGAACCAACCATATCATTTGGCATCAAATTGCTGTCCACTGTAGGGCTTGCCCATGATTAGTTGGTGCATATTCTAACTAATTTTGAGAAGAAATGGGTAAAGCATGGGTATGGACGGATCCGCAGTGAATGACTATTGTGCCCTTAAGGACAATATATGCCCAAGTAATAGTCAACCATACTTGGAACTGTCATGTAAATGTACAGCGTGAACTGACCTGATAGGCTAATCATGACATCCCTGAACGATGAACTATGCTATGAATTGCATGTATGGACTCTCTTTCCTTGCGGTCTTCCTCCGCTATGGACGTTTACTGTGCAGATGTGGCGTGTCCACTAAACTCAATTGTTATAAAGGAAAAAGTTTTTGAGAATGACATACATATGAACTCAAAACATCAAGTATAGATATGGTCTGCCTGAATATAATAACATGAAAGGCTGTCTTACAGAGTGATATGTATACAAGCCGCACCGCATACAGTCTATGCAGTAAATACGAATGGTGAGCATGGCAACGGAGATGCGGTGGGCGGAGCCTAAACCACTACATAGGAGGTGACGTTTGCTAGTAAGACCACACCCTGATGAAACGTCCAATTGGGACGTGAAACGCGTCGGTGGGCGGAGCTGACGCGGCTGCGCGCACCGCAGCATCATCACACACACGTGGGGCACGGAATTCCGGGCTGGCGTTCTCCGTGCAAGAGAGCTGTGGCATGGTGGAGCTAACAGCATCACGCTCCCAAGCCTGTCAACAGGACTCTGCCACACGGACCAGCGGAAGTTTCCTGGATGAGATACCTACAATTGATATGGGTGAGATCTACCCTTGTTTGCTGTGATCAAGTGGCTGCTAATTCAAGTTCTGATAATACCATGATGAACTGAACCATTTGGAGGAATCCAAGTTAATATATAAAGGGGGCCCCCCATATCCAATATCTGGGCACATGTATATGTGGTGAATGAATGCGCGGATGCAAGGATAAGTGCAGCAAAATTGATGTTTCTGGCCAGACACAGTTTTGTTTATATGCTTAACACATTGAATTGTTGCTATCTGGAACGCAGTCAGCGTCATATATGTTATCCGCAGTAACTGTTTTTATGGGGATTATCTGGGGAACAACTGACCTATGGCAAATTGTCTGAGGATCGGTGTCTTTTAACATTTGATACAATAAACGTGACTTGGTATACTTTATGAGGCTGTGTAACCAATTTTCTTTTCAGTTTAGTATATGTTCACAGTTCAGGTTGGCCTCATCTCCACATTTGAGTGAGTAATAAGTCCCAAGCAATTAATGACACTGCTTGTGCATAAAATTGATTAGTATTGTTAATGAGTGTTTAGATAAACAAATAAGCTATTGCCAATCTTGGCAAACCTCATGTTTTTAACCATAGGTACAGATCATATATTCCTCTTCATTTACTATTTTAATTAAGTATCTAGTAAACTTTCAAGCCTCTAGGTAGTGGACATCGCACTGTTTGAAATGGCGTATACAATCAGTGATGAATTGGATGGTGAAATAGCCGCCAGTTTCTCAACTGATATGGTTGATGGTGAGAAGAGAACGACATATCTGAATTGAAACAATTGTTTTTTGCACATAAAAGTCTGCTTATCAAACAACTTAAGCGAAAGTGGAATGCGTCATTGCTTGAGTCATACGTGAAGGCAGGGGTCATACCTGATGGCCTGCTGGAGCGAATCATTCCTGCTGGCAATCTGCTTACAACACGATTTGTAGAAAAATGGAAAGAAAAGGCCCTAGAACGTGGCCTAGAAATACTAAAAATGATGGCAGACGAAGAAAGAGAACAGTTAAATGAGATAACGGAGGAGATAGCGGAAAGTGTAGAGGAGTTGAGTGTGTATAGCTCCCATGCTGAGTTCAACTCCTTTAATGAGAATCTCAAGAAACAGATTGAGAAAATTCAGGCGGCAATTAAAAAACAGAAACAACAGAAATTTCAAAAGGATTTAAGTAGATGGGACTCTGATGAGGCCCTAAATCCCATTAACAGAATTAACCAAAAGAAAATTAGAAAGAAGGGAAGAAAGGGATCCACGGGACTGGACAGTCTGGAACCCTCCAGTATAGATACTGACTTGTCAGGTAACAGTAGAAGATCAGTCACTTTTTTAGAGGACGATATGCCACAGAGCAGGGGACGAGGCAGAGGCAGGAGGGGAAGGGGGAAGGGGAGAGGACGAGGCAGAGGCAGGGGAAGAGATCAGAAAGAAGGAAGAGCCATGAGAGAACCAGAAGGGATAGACAATCCGGGCAGAATAACGAGAAGTGTAAGCCAGAAAAATTAGACACTAATGGGAATTTATGTAATGAAGAAGCCAGTAGGAATGTTATTAATTTATCCAATTTCAAACTGGAGGAAAGACACATTTCACTGCTTAAAAAAGGCCTGTCCTTCTCACCAACCATACCAGGTGACATATTTCAGATTTATAAAGATATTTATCTGTTCTTAAGAAAAGTAATTCTGAAACTTACAATGGGACAAAACCCGCAATCAAATGATGATCCAACTTCAGGATATGTGTGTTTGGCACAAGATGAAAGGGAAGCTATTGTGGCCTTGCAATCCCTCCTGGATGAACAGGATGTCCATGGTGTCTTTGGGTCTGCTGACACAGATAATTTTTCCCCAGAAGCTATACCTAATGATCCCACCATACCCCTGACCCCACCACCCATAACTGCCTTACGGCTTAAATCTGTATTTATGCCCCCATTATCCCAAAACAAAAGTGTTCAGGTATTTTTGAACACGGTTGAACAAGAACTTTGGAATTTAAGGTTGTTTCCCCCTAAAAATGAAAAGAACTTAACACCACAGGAACAATTAGCGTTGGAGGAACTCCAAAAGGCCCCCCATCTAGTAATTAAACCCAGTGACAAAGGGGGAAACGTTGTCCTCATGGATGAGGAAAAATATGTGCAGGAGATTCAAAGACAACTAAATGATACCAATACATATCGAAAACTTCGGGACAATCCTTTCCCGTTAATCAAGGAACAGGTCAATAGCCTTGTTGATGAAGGTCTATGTGAAAAAATATTAACCAAGAAAGAGTATGATTATTTGACTGTGACTACCTTTAATGTGCCAACCCTATATATCATCCCCAAGGTGCACAAATCTATGGAAAATCCTCCAGGACGACCAATCGTTTCGGCGATTGGGAGTCCCACTCAGCGTTTGGGACAGTACATAGATAGAAAGGTTTGCCCATTGGTCCAAGCATTACCGTCCTACATACAGGACACACGTGATGTTCTGAGTGTCCTGGCCGGGTTCGAGGTGCCCCCGGGATCCGTCCTTGTCGGGATCGACGTGGAGTCTCTCTACACGTCGATCCCACACGAGGAGGGGCTCCGGGCAATGTCCTTCTTCCTCCGTGAGCGGCATCCCTCTGCAACAGCCCACAATGCATTTATTGTGGAGGCAATGAAATTAATTCTTACTAGGAATTGTTTCGTATTTGAAGGCCAATTTTATCAACAATTACGCGGTACGTCGATGGGGGCGTCGTGTGCACCAGCCTATGCATGTTTACATTTGGGACTCTGGGAACGGGAACAGGTTTATCCCAGCCCAGAGTTCGGTGCACACGTCGCCCTCTGGATTAGATTTATTGACGACGTGTTAATGGTATGGAGAGGTACCGTTGAGGAATTGGAACAATTCATACTTAAATTGAACATCAATACTAAGAATATTCGTTTGACCTTCACCTTTGGGAGGGAGATCCCATTTTTGGATCTCTTGTTGAAAGTGGAGGGTCAGGCGATAATAACTACATCGTATCGTAAGCCTACGGCTGGCAATACGGTATTACATGCGACCAGCCACCACCCGTCGTCTCTAAAGAAGGGAATCCCATACGGGCAGTTCCTCCGTTTAAGGAGGAATTGCTGCAGGGATGAAGACTTCAGAAATGAAGCACGCAATATGTATCAGCGGTTTCGCGAGCGCGGATATCCGCATTCGGTATTGCGGAATGCTTTGCGGCGGGCTTGGGACTTGGACCGGCAGAAATTGCTGGCCCCTAGGGGGATGCCGCACAGAACGGAGGGAGATGGGCACATGCGCCTCGTGACCGGCTTTGGGGCCCATTGGAACAATCTACGTGAACTATTGAGCAGATTTTGGCCAATACTCACCTCTGATAAAGAAATTGAAAAAATAGTGGGTCCGAGGCCACTCTTAACTGCCAGAAGAGCGCCCAATTTAAAGGATCGGTTGGTGCATAGTGAACTACAAAAGAACCCTGTGACGTGGCTTGACAGTAGGAAGCCCACAGGGATGTTCAAGTGTTCTAAATGTAAGCTATGCCCATATGTTGATCATGCCAATGTGTTCTATGATAGTAGTGGCAACAAAAAGTTTGCCATTAGATCCTTTATAAACTGTGACACTAAAAAGGTAGTTTATATGATACAGTGTCCCTGTGGACTAGGCTATATTGGCAAGACCAAAAGGGCATTGAAGGAGAGGATTCTCGAACATTTTGGAAAGATAACCAAGGGGAAATCGACAGGGGTCATTTATGACCATTATAGAGAATGTCATCAGAACAGCTTGAAGGGAACCACAGTCAAGGGGATTTATAATTTAAAGATATCGAACAGACGTGGTGATTTTGATGAAATACTCTATTGTAAGGAGGCAATGTGGATCTTTAAACTTGGTACAGTGGCACCTAAAGGGTTAAATGCCGAATTAGACCTGTCCCCCTTCCTTAGAGCCAATAGATATTGATATGTTGAACCAACCATATCATTTGGCATCAAATTGCTGTCCACTGTAGGGCTTGCCCATGATTAGTTGGTGCATATTCTAACTAATTTTGAGAAGAAATGGGTAAAGCATGGGTATGGACGGATCCGCAGTGAATGACTATTGTGCCCTTAAGGACAATATATGCCCAAGTAATAGTCAACCATACTTGGAACTGTCATGTAAATGTACAGCGTGAACTGACCTGATAGGCTAATCATGACATCCCTGAACGATGAACTATGCTATGAATTGCATGTATGGACTCTCTTTCCTTGCGGTCTTCCTCCGCTATGGACGTTTACTGTGCAGATGTGGCGTGTCCACTAAACTCAATTGTTATAAAGGAAAAAGTTTTTGAGAATGACATACATATGAACTCAAAACATCAAGTATAGATATGGTCTGCCTGAATATAATAACATGAAAGGCTGTCTTACAGAGTGATATGTATACAAGCCGCACCGCATACAGTCTATGCAGTAAATACGAATGGTGAGCATGGCAACGGAGATGCGGTGGGCGGAGCCTAAACCACTACATAGGAGGTGACGTTTGCTAGTAAGACCACACCCTGATGAAACGTCCAATTGGGACGTGAAACGCGTCGGTGGGCGGAGCTGACGCGGCTGCGCGCACCGCAGCATCATCACACACACGTGGGGCACGGAATTCCGGGCTGGCGTTCTCCGTGCAAGAGAGCTGTGGCATGGTGGAGCTAACAGCATCACGCTCCCAAGCCTGTCAACAGGACTCTGCCACACGGACCAGCGGAAGTTTCCTGGATGAGATACCTACAATTGATATGGGTGAGATCTACCCTTGTTTGCTGTGATCAAGTGGCTGCTAATTCAAGTTCTGATAATACCATGATGAACTGAACCATTTGGAGGAATCCAAGTTAATATATAAAGGGGGCCCCCCATATCCAATATCTGGGCACATGTATATGTGGTGAATGAATGCGCGGATGCAAGGATAAGTGCAGCAAAATTGATGTTTCTGGCCAGACACAGTTTTGTTTATATGCTTAACACATTGAATTGTTGCTATCTGGAACGCAGTCAGCGTCATATATGTTATCCGCAGTAACTGTTTTTATGGGGATTATCTGGGGAACAACTGACCTATGGCAAATTGTCTGAGGATCGGTGTCTTTTAACATTTGATACAATAAACGTGACTTGGTATACTTTATGAGGCTGTGTAACCAATTTTCTTTTCAGTTTAGTATATGTTCACAGTTCAGGTTGGCCTCATCTCCACATTTGAGTGAGTAATAAGTCCCAAGCAATTAATGACACTGCTTGTGCATAAAATTGATTAGTATCATTCTGACACAAAGCAAGGGCATTTTGGTGTAAAAACCCAGCGTTTTTGCTCATTTCAGTGATCTCATACTACTGATATTACTTGCAGTTAGCTAGCCAGTGATTATACTGTCAGTTAGTGAGTGTAGTTCAGAGTGTACTGTGCTGCTAGTGTCTGCTGTTGTGCTACTTTGGAGGCAGGCACTGCACACAGGTTTCTGTACTGTACTGTACTGTATTAGCTAGCCAGTGATTATACTGTCAGTGAGTGTAGTTCAGAGTGTACTGTGCTGCTAGTGTTACTGTCTGCTGTTGTGCTACTGTGCAGGCAGGCACTGCAAACAGGTTTCTGTGCTGCAGTCAGACTATATTACTACTGTACTGTATTAGCTAGAGAGTGATTACACTGTCAGTTAGTGAGTGTTGTTCAGAGTGTACAGTTTTACGTGACATTTACGCATGCTCATGCGCATTCGGGAATGGAATACAGAGCAATACACACATTACGTGACACGTAGTAGTTACGCATTGACAGCGGCATCATGACCAATACAAACCCATACATTTTTACGCATACGGGCATATACCGTATATACTCGGATACAAGTCGACCTCGTGTACAAGTCGACCCCATTATTTGAGCCTCCTAAACTGAATTTTTTTAGAGGCTACCCCTCAAAGTTAATGGCTGCACTTGGGGACTAGGAGGGGTTAATGGCTGCACTGCGTAAAGTATTGTGAACATGAATCCCTCCTGGCCCCCAAGTGCAGCCATGATTGTCTCTCCCCCACCCTGCAGACTGCATGGCACTTGTGACAGGGGACATTGATCCTCCTTCCCACCCACCAACACCCAAAGGGCAGCCACCTCTCTCTATCCCCCTCCCATGTAATTTAATGCAGAGTAATACTGCAGCAGAAGTGAAGTGGTTGCCGGGGACTTTAATGAGAGGGCACCTTTCTCTCTCTCTCCTTGCCTCCCTGCAGTGCGTGCACTAGTGGCCGGCGGGTATTGAGATCCTCCGTAATCCCCGCAGCAGAAGGGAAGTGGTTGCCGGGGACTTTAATCCTCCCTCCCTCCATCACCCAAAGTGCAGCCGCCTCTCACTAACCTTCCTCCCCGTGTGTAATTTGAATGCAGCCAAGCATCGCAGCAGAAGTAAAGTAATTTCTCTTCCAGCGCCGGTTGCCATGCCCGCTCATCTTCCTCACTCGCACCGCGTCATGTGACTTCAGGAGCCGGCGGTACGTGCATTAGCGTACCGCCGGCTCCTGAAGTCACATGACGCGGTGCGAGTGAGGAAGATGAGCGGGCATGGCAACCGGCGCTGGAAGAGAAATTACTTTACTTCTGCTGCGATGCTTGGCTGCATTCAAATTACACACGGGGAGGAAGGTTAGTGAGAGGCGGCTGCACTTTGGGTGATGGAGGGAGGGAGGATTAAAGTCCCCGGCAACCACTTCCCTTCTGCTGCGGGGATTACGGAGGATCTCAATACCCGCCGGCCACTAGTGCACGCACTGCAGGGAGGCAAGGAGAGAGAGAGAAAGGTGCCCTCATTTTGGTTATAAGTTGTTAAATTTAGGGCTACTCATGTATAAGTCCACCCCCCCACTTTTATACTATGAGTTAGTCCTAAATTTCTCGACTTGTATCCGAGTATATACGGTAGGTATGCATAAACTAACCGGATCACGGCCTTGTTTTTTAGCCGTGTGAAGACGGAGCTAATACGGGTCGTGCCGGTTACGCGTAAAAAAATACGGGACGCGATCACGGGTGATCCGGATGCGGCACCAATAAAAACAGCCGCATTTGGATCCGTGAATAAGGGGGTATCCGAGCAACACTGGCCTACGACAACTCCTGCTGCTCCCAAAAAAATTGTAATGACCGCCGAGAAACCACCTCTAGGTCCCATGGCCTACGACAACTCCTGCTGCTCCAAAAAAAATTGTGATGACTGCCGTGGAACCACCTCTAGGTCCCATGGCCTACAACAACTTCTGCTGCTCCAAAACAAAATTGTGATGACTGCCATGGAACAACCTCTAGGTCCCATGGCCTACAATGTTTCAAAAATGATGTTTCAAATGAGCGTGTGAGTAATACCTCAGAAATTTACAGAAATGGCCTACGACAACTCCTGCTGCTCCAAAAAAAATTGTAATGACTGCCATGAAACCACCTCTAGGTCCCATGGCCTACGACAACTCCTGCTGCTCCAAAAAAAAATTGTAATGACCGCCATGGAACAACCTCTAGGTCCCATGACCTACGATGTTCCAAAAACAATGTTTCAAATGAGCCTGTGAATAATACCTCGAAATTTACAGAAATCCTTTTAAAGGGAACCTAAACTGAGAAGGATGTAGATTTTTCCTTTTAAAATAATACCAATTGCCTGACTCTCCTGCTGATCCTGTGTCTCTAAAGCCCCGTCTACACGAGGCGATCTGGCGGCTCGATTAGCCGCGGGATCGCCTCTTCCACATCCCCACACGTACCCGCCGCGTTCCCGTTCACCTGCGGTTGCGTCAGATTCGATCCCCCGCTCGTCCCTGCCGGCTTATCTTCCGCTCGATTCCCTGCCATTGTCCCCTCGTGGGGAACGAGCAGGGAATCGGCGGTGGCGAAATCCGACCTGACGGATCTTATCAATCGAGCCGCAACAGCGGCTCGATTGATAAGTAACATTGTTGTAACATCGCTCCGTGTAGACGGAGCTTTATACTTTTTGCCACAGCCCTTCCACAAGCATGCAGATCAGGTGCTCTGACTGAAGTCAGACTGGATTAGCTGCATGCTTGTTTCAGGATTGTGATTCAGCCACCACTAAAGCCAAAGTTTTTAGCAGGATTGCCAGGGAACTGGTATTTGTTTAAAAGGAAACATCCATTAGGTTCCCTTTAACATTGTGGAAATTGTTCTGCCGGAATGTGGAATTCCACGGAAACCGCCAGAATGTAGCGGTAGCTGAATTTCATTATAGCGGAAGGCAGAATTACCGCAATATGGAAATAGCCTCTTCCGATCATCCCTACTAGTCAGACTTTAGCCAGAGACATCATATGTTTGTTCAGGCTCTATGGCTAAAAGAATTAGAGGCAGAGGATCAGCAACTGGTATTCTTTAAAACAAAATAAATATGTTAGCCTCCATATCCCTCTCAGTTCAGGTGTGCTTTAAGTAATTGTGAGCACTGCCAAAAGCATCTTTGAGTCTACCACTGGGATACCTAGTGATTTAGTATGAATCAATGAAAATTCTTGGCCAACGAGCTTTGGCAAAAACACCTTAAAATCTTTAATAGGCGCTCCATATTGGTTCATTGACCTGACTAATACAAATCTTTTACAAAAAGTATTCGCGTTGGTCCAGATCAATGCACTAATGGGGAGTCTTGGTAAGAGATTCTTAGATTTTTTCAGGAGTTTCCTTCATTCGGTATAGCTATAGTAATGTGGCAGCTAATAAGGTTGTCCAGAATTCTACCAAGAAGAAGAATTAGGGTAAACATATTGGCTGCACATTGGGTATGCCCCATTCCTGTAGTAAGCAGCATGGTGGCGTAGTGGTTAGTGCTCTCGCCCTGCAGTGCTGGGTCCTCGGTTCGATCCCAGCGAGGTCAACATCTGCAAGGAGTTTGTATGCTCTCCCCGTGTCTGTGTGGTTTTCCTTCAGGCACTCCAGTTTACTCCCACATCCCAAAAACATAAATTAAGTGGCTTCCCCCTAAATTGGCCCTAGACTGATACATGCACTACACGATACATCCATAGTAGTGCATGTATGAGTCTAGTCCCTACTATGGTAGGGACTAGATTGTGAGCCCCTCTGAGGGACAGTTAGTGACAAGACTATATACTCTGTACAGTGCTGCGTAATATGTCGGCACTATATAAATAAATAAATAAATAGGCGCTCATGATAACTTAGCCATGCCTCCATAACAACTTGTTCCCCTTTCACAATTTTTTCAGTGACACACTCACATTGTTTTAACGTACTAAGCATGCAATAATCTGCATGTCCAACAGTAATGTATATTCACAGTGATGCAGCTTATTGCAACATTTTTAATCCCTCCCAATTGCTCTTTAACAATGTGGTCCAACTTTGCACAGCCCAGTCACTAAATCCTATATTATTTATTTTTGTTTAGCGTGTAGTGGGAAAAAAAGTAGTAATTTAGGTTGCCCAGCGGTCTAATGCCATGAATTACATGATTGTGAGACCAGAACAACAAAACTTCTCCTAAATTACACATTTCATTATGAACTGTACTTCTGTTGTCTGTCTGGACTTTCTTTTTAAATCTTTACTATTGGAACCATTGGAACCTATAGTAGATAAAACCTATGCAAGTGCTATTAGTGCCATACTGCAAACGTTGTCTGGATTTCCTATTTAATTCTCCATTTCAATACTACATATTTAAGAGAATAAATAACCCCTTTCAGTCAAGTAATAAAAGTACCAAAACAGAGGAAGGATATTGTTCCTCTTTAATGAATCCTACTCTAAGTCATTGTAAATTGAAGAAAAAAGCTTAAGAAGATAAGAGCTCTTTGTGTAGATGTCTGTGAGAGGCGGTAAAGCTTCCATTTCAGCAATCTGATACCTCTATGTGGTTTATCTGGATGGGACACTGGGCCAGATCTCGTTACTATGAAACCGTGAGACACTTCTTCATAGCTGACGTTAATAAGCGCTTCATCCAATTATACCTATTTTCCTTCACTCTCAATTAACTGTCCCATGTTGTTGTCTTCATCCAGAGGAGAATCCATTTTCCGATGATATCGCAATGTGTGTAAAATAATCTAATCACGTTTATCGCATTTCACTTCTAATGTTTTTGGCCACTAATAGATCTGGTTGTTTAATAATTAAATTCTGTCCACATGCCAGTTGAAGGATGCTGGAGCTATAAGGAGATATCTGTGCTCCATCAGAAATATGAAACTTTACTGTTGTTAGGTTAAACTCAAGCACAACAAACAGAAACATGAATTTTCATTAATTGTTTCGGTTATCATCTGATGGTAATGAAAGCTTAACTAGATTTCTAGTGAGCAGTTGTACATTATCTTTTTACATGCAATGAAATACTGTAGGGTTCTATAGAATTCATATTAACATAGATTAAACACCATCAATAATGCAGGGGAGCTCTTACCACACACTTTATTTTTATTTGGATGAATTAGACAGGAGACTGCTGAAGAATCTCTTTTTCATGTCCTGGTCATGTAACTGGGGTGGCTACATCCTGTCCATCACTAATCAGTGACATTATTTTGGCATATTGATTACAGCAACAGTTTGTGGACAATAGGCTATTTTGCATAAGGCTTTCACTTAATACCTAGGGGCTAACACCTGACCTAATACTCATTCTATCAAACATCAACCTTTACTCCTAATAGAAAGTACTATACTGTTTACTAATCTATGTCCATATCTATTTATCTATCTAAATGTCTCAAGCCATGTACACATGTACAAGGAATGTCACCAGCAAGGGATTGGACCAAGAGACAGGTTCTCTCTCAAATCTGATTGGAGGGACATCTGTTGGGTGCCATAAACCGCAGGCTGAATCCAGATCAATTTCAGCATGAAATCTTTCAGAAATCGGCCCAGTGACCTCTCACGCCCAGTGTAAAATGTGTCCCCTGATGCATACTTTACCTGTCTGTGTCCCCCGCTGGCTCTGTGCTCTGTTCTCCATCTACATACACACGCTCCATCTGGTTGCTGGTGTATACATTGGTGCATGTGTGACGTCACACTCGCCTATGTATCTGCCAGCAACCACGTAAGCTGCAGCTATGTGGATGGGGATGGAGCATAGAGCCAACCGTGGACTCTGGCAGGGAAAGTATGCATGCACGGGGCACCAGGGGGCACATTTTACACGAGGAGACACAGCACCAGGGGTTCCGTTGCGTTCATCGCTTGTCCTGATACTGCACGCTGTTACTTCTGCACAACCAATCGAGCATGTCGGCCTGACAACTTGCAGCATGTCCAACCTGCAACCAATTTTCAGCCAGAAATGTGTTGCATTGTCGATCGAGGATGCTTGGTTTGCTAGTTATGACAGTGATATTGTACAATTATAGAACTAATTTCCACAGGAACATGGAGAGGTTAGAGATACATACCGGTATTGCTTCTTGCTGGTGATCTAAGCAAGGGATAGTGAGGGGGCCATCAGGGAGAGCTGTAGGAAAGAAGAAAAACTACTAACCACTAGACTACTAGGGAATGCCTTGGAATGCCTTAAGTGGAGAAGAGGACTACACTAGGCTACCTGGGAAAGATTTAGGTTGGAGAGGGGCATTAAACTACAAGGGAAAGCTATATGAGTGGCAAGGAGGGATCTCTAGACTACCAGGGAAAGCTATAAGGTGGGGGGGAAGGGGCGGGGAACTAGACTACCATAGAAAACTGTAAAAAGGACCACCAAGAAAAAAAATATATGAAGGAGATGAGGACAACTAAGCCCCAAGGAAATCTAAATATAAGAGTGGGGAACCACTAGATCACCAAGGCAAGCTATAAGACTGAGGGGGAGATATTGCAATGAAAATACTGTCTAGACACCTCTTATAAACCCACCCATTTTTTAGACCACACCCCAGCATCATAAAAATAACTAATTACACTTTCTAAAAAAACTTTTATTCTCCTCTCTTACATTTAGAAATGTTTTTATTATCATTGTAGTACTAGGATGAAAAAAACACATAATGCAGAAAAATACCCATTTATTTCAGAATTAGATATCACCACCATACACTGTAGCAGCGCCACAATTGAAGTTTTATGATAAATAGCCAATTAAAATGTGTGTTTTTATTTTAAAATAATATGTGAAAACAGAGAAACTAAAGCTTCAGCCACTAGGATGCGCTCTATAGGCAGTAGCCGTGTTAGGGAATCTTGCCCAAGGTCTTCTACTGAATTGGTGCTGGCTTACTGAACAGCAAGAGCGGAAATTTGAACCCTGGTCTCTTAGAGGCAGAACCCTTAACCAGTACACTATCCAGCCACCAGGCACCTGACATTTTTAGAACTCTATACAGTGCGCCTTTGTTCACACTGTGACTATGATATCACATGTTACCCCAATACTGAAATGAACCCTGCTCTCCTGTGTCAGAGGCCAGCCACAGGATAATAGCGTTATTACTGATTAAATAGGGACATAGCTGAAAGGTCAAAACTGCTGTAGTCCACAAGGGGAACACCAAGTCTAGGTATGCTTTCCTTGCTTTGAAAGACATCCATGGCTACAATTACTAGGTAATGCCCAGTGATGTTGATCCAGGCATTTTATCCGATTGCCATCTGGAGTCGGGATGGAATTTTTTCCCTTTTGGGGCTAATTGGACCATGTCTTGTAAGTAGAGATGGCCTGAACCTCCGATTTTCGGTTTGCAAACCGGGTTCCCGAACTTCCGCAAAAGTTCGGTTTGCGCGAACCTTCGCGGACCGCAATAGACTTCAATGGGGAGGCGAACATTGAAAACTAGAAACACTTATGCTGGCCACAAAACTGATGGAAAGGATGTTTCAAGGGGTCTAACACCTGGAGGGGGGCATGGCGGAGTGGGATACACACCAAAAGTCCCGGGGAAAAATCTGAATTTGACACAAAGCAGCGTTTTAAGGGCAGAAATCACATTGAATGCTAAATTGCAGGCCTAAAGTGCTTTAAAACATCTTGCATGTGTATACATCAATCAGGGATTGTAATTAGAGTACTGCTTCACACTGACACACCAAACTCACTGTGTAACGCACCGCAAACAGCTGTTTGTATAGTGACGGCCGTGGTGGACTGGTGCGCACCATGGCGAGAGTGCAGGCCGTGGCGGTTTTCAAGCCCATATGGTCGCTGGGCTGTGGTAGCTCAATGATAGAACAACAATGACTGTCCAGCTGATCAAATTTGGTCTGTCCACAATGAAGCAATGACCTTATTATCTTGGGTGTGCCCCCCTCACAAAGGGGAATTGGCACATGTATATGCCTTTTGTTTTGTTGTTGCAGCCAGAAAAATTAGGCAGGCATGTACACGCACCAGAAAAATTCAGGAATCCACCTGGAGTCCTGGACCCTGTTGGTGGTGGCGGAGAAGGCAGTCAAGCGGCCTGCGGGCAGAGGTGCTGTGTGGGGAGCGACTTAGTCTTGGGGCAGGCAGTCACACGGCATGCAGGCAGAGATGCTGTGTGTGGGGACTGACTTAGTTTTGGGGCGGGCAGTAGCCCTCCGGGATCCATGCCTCATTCATTTTGATAAAGGTGAGGTAATGAACACTTTTGTGACTTAGGCGACTTCTCTTCTCAGTGGCAATGCCTCTAGCTGCGCTGAAGGTCCTTTCTGACAGGACACTTGAGGCAGGGCAAGACAGAAGCTGGATGGCAAGTAGTGACAGCTCTGGCCACAGGTCAAATCTGCGCGCCCATTAGTCCAAGGGTTCATCGCTGCTCACAGTGTCTACATTCACACTT
Source organism: Hyperolius riggenbachi (assembly GCF_040937935.1). NCBI lineage: Eukaryota > Metazoa > Chordata > Amphibia > Anura > Hyperoliidae > Hyperolius > Hyperolius riggenbachi. The sequence continues at coordinate 152,421,614 of NC_090652.1, forward strand.
AAGGCCAGGTAGTCGGCTACCTGCCGGTCGAGGCATTTGTGGAGGGTGGATTCGGAAGTGCTAAGGCAAGGCATTGGACTAAAGAATGTCCGCATGTCCGACATCACCATGAGATTGCTGGAGCGTCCTGTCCTTGCCTGCGTGGACATGGGAGAAGGATTACTGGCAGCGGTTCCTTTATTGCGTTGTGCTGTGACATCACCCTTAAACGCATTGTAAAGCAGCTTCCAGCTGTTCTGCATGTGCAGCATCCTTTCTGCCTTCAGGTAAGTTGGTAACATGTCCGCCACTTTGTGCCTATACCGAGGGTCTAGTAGCTTGGCCACCCAGTACAGCTCATTCCCCTTGAGTTTTTTTTATACGGGGGTCCCTCAACAGGCTGGACAGCATGAAAGACGCCATCTGCACAAAGTTTGATACAGACGTACTATCCATCTCCTCTTGCTCTTCCTCAGTGACGTCAGGTAAGTCCTCCTCCTCCCCCCAGCCACGTACAATACCAAAGGAATGTTGAGCATCACAAGCCCCCTGCGACGCCTGCTGCGGTTGTTCTTCTGCTGCCGCATCCTCCTCTTCCTCCAAAGAAACAACTTCCTCATCACCCGAGTCTGACTCCTCTTGCCCACACACCTATTCCTCCTCTTCCTCCTCCCCCTCTGTGCTGCTGCAGGTGTTGAGGAAACATCTGGTTCTGATGAAAATTTATCCCACAATGCTTCCTCCCGTAACTGTTCCTGTTCACACTCCTCCACAGCTTGATCCACCACTCTATGCATGGCACGCTCCAGGAAGTAAGCATACGGGATTGTCAGAAAAATCTCATATTAATACAGATAAATATTCTACATCTTGCTTTAAGCTTATTATATATGTGTTAAAATGTTCTGCAGATTATTTGAGTTACCCGTATATACTCTCAAGCAAGCCGACCCGCATATAAGCCGACTCCCCAACTTTTATCTGAAAAACCAGGAAAAAATGATTGACCCCCATATAAGCCGGGGGTAGGAAATGCTGGCCGCGTGATCCCCCCAGTGTGTCCCAGTATAGCTAGTATAGTGCCCAGTATAGCTAGTAAAGTGCTCAGTATGGGTAGGTAGTCCCCCAGTATAGTTAGTAAAGTGCCCAGTAAAGCTAGTATAGTGCCCAGTATGGGTAGGTAGCGACACAGTATAGCTAGTAAAGTGCCCAGTATAGCTAGTATAGTGCCCAGTATAGCTAGTAAAAGGCCCAGTATGGGTACGTAGTGCCCCAGTATAGCTAGTATAGTGCCCAGTATGGGTAGGTAGCGCCCTAGTATAGCTAGTAAAGTGCCCAGTATAGCTAGTATAGTGCCCAGTATAGCTAGTAAAGGGCCCAGTATGGGTAGGTAGTCCCCCAGTATAGCTAGTAAAGTGCCCAGTATAGCTAGTATAGTGTCCCAGTATAGCTAGTATAGTGCCCAGTATGGGTAGGTAGCGACCCAGTATAGCTAGTAAAGTGCCCAGTATAGCTAGTATAGTGCCCAGTATAGCTTTGTAAAGGTCCCAGTATGGGTAGGTAGTCCCCCAGTATAGTGCCCAGTATGGGTAGGTAGCACCCCAGTATAGTGCCCAGTATGGCTAGTATAGTGCCCAGTATAGCTAGTATAGTGCCCAGTATGGGTAGGTAGCGCCCCAGTATAGCTAGTATAGTACCAGTATGGGTAGGTGGGTGGGTAGGTAGTGCCCCTCCCCGCTCCCCCCCCACCGCTGCTATTTGCTTAGCCGGAGCTGCTTCCTCTATCCCCGTCCTGCTCGTACGGTAACTAATTCACAGCAGCGCGCCCCACGGCGACTGCTGTGATGAGGGAGGAAACCATAGAGAGAGAGCAGCTTACTGTGTATCGCGTTACTATGTGTGTTTGCATGAGAAGGTGTGTCCAAAATGGTTGTAAGTAAGTTGTTGTTGTTGTTCTTCTTCTTCTTCTTCCTCTTCCTCTTCTTCTTCTTCTTCTTCTTCTTCCTTTAGTAATATTTTTTTTTTACTTCATTTGTGGAAATATTTTATTTTAATAACAACACCATAGTTATATTTGTGTTGATGGCATAATAGGTAGTGGCACATTGCAAGCTACAGCGCCTTTTTCTGTGTACCCTGGCGGTGGTAAAACACAGACATCAGCAGGAGGAGGAAGTCGTTGCAGGCTTGCAGCTATTGTAGTGTGGTAATAGCTGCCGGTAGGAGAGTGGGTGGGCAGGTGGCAGCAGAAAATAGTTCTTCTTCTGTTCTCCCTGGCAGTGGTAGCAGCACACAGACAGCAGAAGCTCAATGCAGCTACAGGAGGAGAAGTAGTGTGTGTCAGGCAGTGTGATGTGACTGACATAATAGGCCCTGGTTCCTAGCGGTGGTACCAGGGCCGTAAATAAACAGCATGAGGTTCCAGACAGTGGTCGTGAAGCCCACATTGTGTCCAATACACAATTGGGACAGCACAGTTTTCAACCCGGACACCTCTAAATTAATTACAATTTTTTTTTTTTTCAAATGGACGCAGCTATTTTTGAGCGTAATAGCTGGTGGCGCATGGGCAGCAGCACCTTGTAATGTGTTCCCTGGCAGTGGAGACACAAACAGCAGGAGGAAATACAACAGCAGGCAGCGTGAGGAGGTTGAGTGTGTGGCAGACTGGCAGCAGGCAGGAGGGCAGGCAGCGAGACATAATAGGCCCTGGTTCCTAGCGGTGGTTTCAGGGCCGAAAATACACAGCATGAGGTTCCAGACAGTGGTCGTGAAGCCCACATTGTGTCCAATACACAATTGGGACAGCACAGTTTTCTACCCGGACACCTCTAAATTAATTACAATTTTTTTTTTCAAATGGATGCAGCTATTTTTGAGCGTAATAGCTGGTGGCGCATGGGCAGCAGCACCTTGTAATGTGTTCCATGGCAGTGGAGACACAGACAGCAGGAGGAAATACAACAGCAGGCAGCGTGAGGAGGATGAGTGTGTGTGGCGGACTGGCATTTGGCAGCAGGAGGGCAGGCAGGAAAACAGTTGGAAAATACCGTTAAACCGTACTGTGGAGGACAGTGCAGGAACACAGGCAGCCGTGCCCAATATAAACAGATCAAGGAAGGAAGGTCCGCACAATTGTCTAAAAAAATCGAAAATTCAAAATAATGGTTTATTCAGGACGTATCCATACAAACAGAAAGCATTCCACTAACATGTTTCGGACACCAGGTCCTTAATCATAGTTGTTTCACAGCTTCCCAGGTGGGGTTTAAAAAGAAAAGGGGGGATGGAGCAGTGAGAGGCGGGACACGGCCCATCCCACCAATAGGCGGGAAAAAAGAAAGAGCCTAGGTATCAAGTCCCACGAGACAATGCAAATGCCCCATAATATACATGCATATTAAAAACCACACATAATTTAAAAAAGGAGCAAAATAGCACACGTGAGGAGTATATTAACAGATATAGCTCACAAACATAATTTGTAAGGTTCAATGAAATGTACACATAACATCTAAGGATACATGCTCATATGCTTATTGAGTCACAGCCCATGCAGAGAAATCCATTAGAATAAACAGTCATGTTAATCCAATTAACCCGTGACCAGAGCCAAATCCCACCTGGCGTTCAGTCCCTTAGGTGATCTAGTCCCAAGACGGAAAATCCAGAGTGCCTCCCTCTTTCGTATCATAGCAATTAGGTCTCCTCCCCTCTTGGGCAAAGAAACCTTCTCTATGCCCTGGAAAGAAAAACCAAGCAAATTAGCATTCTTCTTGTTCAAATTAGGGAACTGGGTCGAACTTAGTGTCTACTAGTCCTGGTTACAGAGGCAAGCACTGGAAACTTAAAACTTAAATCTGCTACTATCTTCACTTTCTGTCTTAATTCTTCCCCCCCCCCCCCCTCTTTTTCTCCTCTTTCTCTCCCTAATTCCTCTCACTTTCTCTACAGTTGGCATAGCTTGAGCAACTCTGACCAACTCAGGAGATGTAATAATGCTGGATATCCTTGCATATGTCTCAAAGACCCTAATATGTAATCCGGTTTTGTTCATACTGTATTGAATATATGTATATACTGCATAAGATGCTCACAGCTTTCCTTCCTTTATGTTTTACTTCCCATGTAATTTCATATTGTATACAACTGTAGCTCATCTAATTACTGTCCTTTTGGGTACCTGCGTGTACTTGTTGTGCATGTTTTCTTAAAACTCAATAAAATTAATTGTTAAAAAAAAAAAAGAAAAACCAGACATGTCACCACTGATAGTGTCTAGCAACATTAGAGATGTTTTGGGTAGACCAATTTGCGCCCAGAAAATGCTCAGAAATCCTAGCCCTGAGTGTCCTAGTGGTACAACCTACATATTGGAGATAGAAAATCCGGCATGTAACCAAATAAATAACGTTTCTAGAGTTACAGTTAATAAAATGCTTTATAGTAGATCTAAAGCCATTGGACAGGGACTCGACAAACTTAGTCCTAGTGTGCAGCGTGCAATAGTTACAAGTCGGGGTCGCACATTTATATGATCCCTTGACCGATAAACATGTAGAAGAGTCCGTCTGTGAACTGAACAAAGTTGGGGACAGCAAGCTGCCAAGGGTAGGGACACGCCTACTTACAAAGCCGACGCCCTCCTGGACAAAAGGCCGCAATTCGTCATCACCCTCCAATATTGGTAAGTATTTAGTGGTAATACGCTTAACATCCTGAAATTCAGAACTATAGGTGGTAACGAATGCAGGCCTCCCATCAGGATCCCGGCCAGTAGTATTGGCTCTTATCAAATGGTCTCTAGACATTGAGGCCGCCCGCTGTTTGCCCTACTCAATGGTCCACCTAGGGTACCCTCTGTCCAGGAGATGCTTTTCTACTACCTCGAACTCACGTTTGATGGCTAGATCATCCGAGCAATTCCGGCGCGCCCTGATAAATTCGCCCACCGGGATTGCCCGGATGGTATGTGTGGGGTGGCAACTGGTTGCCTGCAATGTAGAGTTACCCGCACAGGACTTTCTATACGTCTTTGTATAGACAATGCCCAGAGTCAGGTCACCCACCAAGGTCAAGTCAAGATAATCTATCGAAGTACAGTGCCACAGGTGGGTGAACTGTAAATTACACTGATTGTCATTGAGATGAGCCATAAAAGGCTCTACTAGACCCGGGTCACCCCTCCATACCACCAGGATATCATCTATGAATCTCCTGTACCATGCAACCTGCTCAAGATGGTGCCTCCCACCCCCAAAGATGTGGAACTCCTCCCACCAACCCATGTAGAGGTTGGCTAATGAGGGCGAGAATTTAGCCCCCATGGAGGCCCCACACCTCTGGAGGTAGAAGACAGTGACACCATCGAACATAAAATAATTGCGGGTCAGGAGATATTCAGTGGCGGCACAGATGAAAACACAGAGGTCAGAGGAGTAACTAGAGTATCTAGCAAGATGGTACTGGAGGGCAGTTAATGCCAAGTGATGCGGAATGCATGAATACAAGGCTCTAACATCAATAGTGAGCCAACTATGGTTGGCCTCCCAGTTGAAACTCTCCATGCTAGCCAGCAAATGTTTGGAGTCTTTAAGATATCCAGGTAACCTCCTGACCAGGGGTTGTAGCATGGAATCCACCCAATCACTAAGGCGCTCCCCCAGAGAGCCAATGCCCACAACAATTGGCCTGCCCACAGGGGGAGCGCCCGACTTGTGTATTTTGGGAAGATGATGGAAAACTGGGACCACGGGTGAAACAACCCCCAAATAATCGGCAAGTTTGTGGTCTAAAACTCCAAGGCTCCTGCCATAACTGAGAAGACTAAAAAGCTGTGTTTGGTAGTCCTGTGTCGGGTTCCCTGGCAGCCTAATGTAAGTTTGGGGGTCCTCAACCTGCCTAGAGGCCTCTGCCCTATAGTCAGCAGCATCCAAAATAACTACCGCCCCTCCCTAGTCAGCATTCCGTATAACCACATTGCTATTGTCCCGAAGGTTTCTTAAAGCTAAGGACTCTGCCCTAGTTAGATTGGACCTCTGTCTAGTGGGGACGCTGTCAGGTAGTCTAACCAACTCTCTCTCCACTGATTCTCAGTGCTGGGCCGAAATTACGCATGAGCGTAATTACGCATCGTAATTCAATGTAAATTTACGCGTAAGCGCTACGCGTAAATTACGGTCTTACGCGTAATTATTTACGCGTAAGCAGTAGAGTGGTATCGTAATTACACTGTCTACCGTAATTGCTAGGTATGCATAATTTTACGAACACTTACGCGTAATTTTACGCGTAATTACTAACGTAAAAACTCCCCTTTTCTAAGAGTAGCCAATCAGTCAACATCCTAAGCAACCAATAGTATCTTCTCCCGCCCTTCAGTATAAGCGTACGTTTTGACGCATACGAATGATATGTACGCAATAACTGTCACATTGACGGCTATTGCGTACATATCGTCCGTATGCGTAAAAAAATACGCATTAATGGGTATTACAGCACTACGCGTAACATCGTAGTGTAAGCGCCTACATTACAGTATCCTTACGCGTAACTGCGTAAGTTTACGCGTAATTACAGTGATGTACCGTAGATAATTTCCTACGCCGTAACCGTAATTGCGTAATGCGTAATAGTGTAAAATTACGCGTAATGATCCGTAAGCGTAGATTTTTCCATTACGACCAGCACTGCTGATTCTTGAAAGATCTCGACGGGAGATGATCTTGCAGTCAATGGGTAAAAATCAGGGTTTCTAACCCTGGCAGGCTGTACATCATCTAGGGAAACAAGACTTTCGCCATCAGACATCAAAAAGTCTAGAGTCCAGCGGTCGCATGTGTCCTGAAAACTCCCAATATCAGGCAACTCAGCCTTAGAGTGACCGCTACTCTGACAACACTCCCTGTCGGATTTGAAATGTTTTTTAAGTAAAATAGATCTAATAGATCTAATTATAAAATCTAATAATTAATAATTTAATAATCTAATAATTTATTATAAATCTAATAATAAAATAGAGGGCAGGCAGCGAGACATAATAGGCCCTGGTTCCTAGCGGTGGTTCCAGGGCCGTAAATAAACAGCATGAGGTTCCTGAAGCCCTCATTGTGTCCAATACACAATTGGGACAGCACAGTTTTCAACCCGGATACCTCTAAAATAATTACAATTTTTTTTTTCCAAAATAAATAATGCAGGGCAGAAAGCTATTTTTGAGCAAAATAGCTGGTGGCGCATGGGCAGCGGCACCTTGTAATGTGTTCCCTGGCAGTGGAGACACAGACAGCAGGAAGAAATACAGCAGCAGCAGATGCAGGTGTAATGTGTGTGCGCCACTTCATGTCCCCCACTCGCCGACAACAGGGGCCATGAATTCGCCTTCCACCCAAGCCTGGTTCATTTTGAGAAACGTCAGTCTGTCCACAGACTTGTGAGACAGACGAGATCGCTTCTCAGTGACGACTCCACCGGCTGCACTGAAGCAACGCTCTGACAGTACGCTGGAAGGGGGGGCAGGAGAGCACTTCCAGGGCGTACTGCGCAAGCTCGCTCTTGATCGGCAGGTGCTTGACCCAATACTCCATGGGATCAACAGGGGCCACGCTGTCAAGCCCGCTGAAAGACCCCATGTAGTCAGCCACCATGCGGGTCAAGCGCTGACTGTGACTGGAGAAGGATGCTGCTGCAGGCACCTCCTCTCTAGTCCTTGGCAGCTCTATGCTCATGTAGAGCTCTTGGGTCAGAGACAGCAGGTCTGTGGTGCGCATGCGCTTGCTGCTGGTGGATGCAGGCACCTGCTGCTGCCTCTGTGCTGGCTGGACAGTGGAGGTGGATGTCTGAGGGAAGTCTTCCTCCAAGCGCTCAACAAGGGACAGCTGGCAGGAACTGGCTGAGCTTCCCCTTCAGACGTGGGTCGAGCATCATTCAGATCCAGATGTCCTCCCTCTGCTTCATCTGGATCACCCTTGGGTCCTTGCGCAGGCACCTCAGCATGTGCACTGCCATTGGGTGGTGGCGGCACGCCCAGTTGCAGTGATGGAGGCAACTGTTGCTCGTGCAAGGTACTGGCTGACAGCCTGCCTCTGTTCACCCAGACGCTCCAACATCGCCAGGGTGGAGTTCCAGCGAGTTGGAACATCGATCGTGAGCCGGTGCTGTGGCAGGTGCAGCTCCTTCTGCACCTCTTCCAGGCTCGCTACGGCTGCATGCGAGTGCCGGAAATGACGCACAACCTTCCTTGCCGTCTCAAGGAGTCGGGCCATCCCCTGGTAGGTCCGCAGTAGAGATGGGCCGAACAGTTCGCCGGCGAACGGTTCCAGGCGAACTTTGGGGGTTCGCGTTCGCCTGCATCAGGCGAACTTTTGCGGAAGTTCGATTCGCCCCATAATGCTGTATTGGGCAAAATTTTTAGCCTCCATTTCACTGTCAGCAGACATGTTATTGTCAAACACACTGCTTTCAGTGCTAGAGAACCCGCCCACCCTCCCTTCAAGCTAGGTCCTTTATACCATTTGACTCAGTTGTCTGGCTACACTAATTAGTTATGGGACAGCTGCTACACACTCTGCTAGGGAGATTTTAATTGGCCACCCTTCTACCCTTCTACCTATTCCCTCCTCCCTCCTACCGGAGGGAGGAGGGTCTCTTCTGCCAGGGAATTATACTATTTTAAAAACCAGTATACATCATACCATAGCTGGTAATACATACATGAGTATACATCATACCATAGCTGGGGATACATACATGAGTATACATCATACCATAGCTGGGAATCGAACCCAGAGCTCACTGTGTGGTGGGCACGTCACCCTAAGCACTGTACCACTACAGAAGTAAGTGAAGCTAGCCTAAAATTTAACATTTATGCTCAATGCAATAGAACCATTAGGTTGCTTAAAGGAGAACTGTAGTGAGAGGTATATGGAGGCTGCCATATTGATTTCCTTTTAAGCTATACCAGTTGCCTGGCAGCCCTGCTGATCTATTTGGCTGCAGTAGTGTGAATCGCACCAGAAACAAGCATGCAGCTAATCTTGTCAGATCTTACAAAAATGTCAAACACCAGATCATACCATAGCTGGGAATCGAACCCAGATCTCACTGTGTGGTGGGCACATCACCCTAAGCACTGTACCACTACAGAGGTAAGTGAAGCTAGCCTAAAATTTAACATTTATGCTCAATGCAATAGAACCATTAGGTTGCTTAAAGGAGAACTGTAGTGAGAGGTATATGGAGGCTGCCATATTGATTTCCTTTTAAGCTATACCAGTTGCCTGGCAGCCCTGCTGATCTATTTGGCTGCAGTAATAATAATAATCCAAACATTTGTATAGTGCTTTTCTCCTGTCGGACTCAAAGCGCTCAAGAGCTGCAAGCCACAGGGACGCGCTCAAGAGGCCACCCTGCAGTGTTAGGGAGTCTTGCCTTGAAATCCTTACAGAATAGGTACTTGACCTAGCCAGGATTCAAACCCTGGTCTCCCATGTCAAAGGCAGAGCCCTTAACCAGTACACTATCCAGCCACTGTAGTGTGAATCACACCAGAAACAAGCATGCAGCTAATCTTGTCAGATCTTACAAAAATGTCAAACACCAGATCTGCTGCATGCTTGTTCAGGGTCTAGGGCTAAAACTATTGGAGGCAGAGGATCTGCAGGATAGCCAGGTAACTGGTATTGCTTAAAAGGAAATCAATATGGTAGCCTCCATATACCTTTCACTACAGTTCTCCTTTAAGCATCTTAATGGTTCTATTGCATTGAGCATAAATGTTAAATTTTAGGCTAGCTTCACTTACTTCTGTAGTGGTACAGTGCTTAGGGTGACGTGCCCACCACACAGTGAGATCTGGGTTCGATTCCCAGCTATGGTATGATCTGGTGTTTGACATTTTTGTAAGATCTGACAAGATTAGCTGCATGCTTGTTTCTGGTGTGATTCACACTACTGCAGCCAAATAGATCAGCAGGGCTGCCAGGCAACTGGTATAGCTTAAAAGGAAATCAATATGGCAGCCTCCATATACCTCTCACTACAGTTCTCCTTTAAGCAACCTAATGGTTCTATTGCATTGAGCATAAATGTTAAATTTTAGGCTAGCTTCACTTACTTCTGTAGTGGTACAGTGCTTAGAGTGACGTGCCCACCACACAGTGAGATCTGGGTTCGATTCCCAGCTATGGTATGATCTGGTGTTTGACATTTTTGTAAGATCTGACAAGATTAGCTGCATGCTTGTTTCTGGTGTGATTCACACTACTGCAGCCAAATAGATCAGCAGGGCTGCCAGGCAACTGGTATAGCTTAAAAGGAAATCAATATGGCAGCCTCCATATACCTCTCACTACAGTTCTCCTTTAAGCAACCTAATGGTTCTATTGCATTGAGCATAAATGTTAAATTTTAGGCTAGCTTCACTTACTTCTGTAGTGGTACAGTGCTTAGGGTGATGTGCCCACCACACAGTGAGATCTGGGTTCGATTCCCAGCTATGGTATGATCTGGTGTTTGACATTTTTGTAAGATCTGACAAGATTAGCTGCATGCTTGTTTCTGGTGTGATTCACATTACTGCAGCCAAATAGATCAGCAGGGCTGCCAGGCAACTGGTATAGCTTAAAAGGAAATCAATATGGCAGCCTCCATATACCTCTCACTACAGTTCTCCTTTAAGCAACCTAATGGTTCTATTGCATTGAGCATAAATGTTAAATTTTAGGCTAGCTTCACTTACTTCTGTAGTGGTACAGTGCTTAGGGTAACGTGCCCACAACACAGTGAGATCTGGGTTCGATTCCCAGCTATGGTATGATGTATACTCATGTATGTATCCCCAGCTATGGTATGATGTATACTCATGTATGTATTCCCAGCTATGGTATGATGTATACTGGTTTTTAAAATAGTATAATTCCCTGGCAGAAGAGACGAGAGGGTGCGGACAGCGCAGACGTGCACTGCGCACACAAAGACCCTAGGTAACGCGGTGACGGACGGTCCCTATACACAGACTAGCGTACACTACAGTACTAACTAAACAATAGAAGAATCTAGCTAAATAATAGAACAGGTGTGACTAGATTACAGAGAGCAGATACAGGACAGGTATAGCAGTAAAGCTGGGCCTTGCTAATTGCTAACTACAAAATAGTACAAATCTATCTAACACAGAATTAGTAGTACAGTAGAGTAGGGCAGGTGAGAGCACAGGTAACTAGAGACTAGAGCACAGAGCAGGGCAGGCTGCCTTGCCTAGGCACAGGGCCTAGCTGCTGGCTGCAGCTGCAGCAGTGACAGTCTCCCTCCCTAGTCCCTAATCACACAAACTAAACTGCCTAAAATACAATCTATCTACAATACAAAGCAATACAGTTGAATATCAAGTGTTGGAGTGTAAAAACGCTTGGTTTAGAACAATATAAATGCACTTGCACACAGACAAAAAGCACTGGAGCAATCTCTCAGTACAGTTAGTCAGTAAGTCGCAAGCAGGACGAGTGAGGCAAGATGGCGTCCGCTATTTATAGAGGGGGGCTTGGCCAGGCTCCCCCTCTGTGATTGGCTGCAGTCAGAGGGCTGGGAGCCCTCTGATTCGCTTGTGAGGACTCGAGGTGACGTCAGACGTGACGCTATCCGAGCTGGTGACGCTATCCGAGCTCGGATAGCTAGGATGTCTCCGGATATCTGCTTGCTATCCGAGTGCGCTCGGATAGCACAGCCCGGATAGCTAATACTATTCGAGTTCGGTATTCGAGCTCGAATAGTGAAAAAAGAGCTAGGATATCCGAGTAGTAAACCACTGCTTGCTAGTATATACGGTAATTTCATGATTTTATGATTATAAGCAGAGTTCTTCGTTAATCAGTTAGATTGTTGGTTAGAGTAACCTTTAATGTCATTTTCTTCAGTAAGCTGTTTGTTCCCTATACAAGGTTATGTTTTTATTAAGATAGCGCTGGAGAAATGTTTTAACTATATTCAGTTTTTGCTGCAATGCAATGCCCTTATGCAAGGCCAAACACACGCATTGCAGAAGCTAAGCCTGCTATACGCTGATATATTAATCCTGTATAGAGATCATGTATAGTGATCATAGAGTTATTAATTAATGAGATTGTTTGTAAACGGATAATGTTCAAATGGTGTTGCGCCTGCTCCAAAAGCCGCTAGTCCTGTTCAGGGGTCCCAATACCTTGTATAAGTAGCAAACAAAAATATATAACGGACCGCGCTAGTTAAAATTCATTAAAATACTTTAATAGTATATAAAATTAACAAAAGTAAAATCAACCTAAGGTAAAAAAGGGGATATGTTATTTCCTTGTAGTGGCCCCAAAATTGGTTTCAAATGAGCTGTAATTGCGTGATTGCACATATAGGTATTGCACAAAGATGATAATGATTTGGCCGTATGGCACTTGCACAGTGGCTTCCCTATAGAGGGTAGAGGTTCAAAGTGACTGGTGGTTTAAAGTCCAGGGAACAATGTCCAGAGGGCAATGTGGCTGCATGCAGTATTAATGAAGGGTCTCTTGATGTTATTAGTGGGATGTTATATCCTATTCATTATTGTGTCAATAATATATCCAACACTTGTATATATCCAGCTCTTATGACATGTAGATGGATTAGATCTCACCACTCTTGTCTTGATCCATATGCAGGCAGTGGGGGTATCTTCAAGGGAGCCGCTTGATCTTACCCGCCCCGGCCGGCGGCGAGGTAAGAGAAACTGGACGGCTAGGCTGCGTCAGGCTGGTTAGCCCGGCTCCCCTAGAGGGCGGAGGTGATGTTCAACAGTACAATCCAATGGTGAATAGTTCCGTCCTTCCGTGCGGCGTGGGTAGCCGCAAGACTCCGATGTAGCTCCTTCCCCTCTATTCGTGTGACGTCACAGGTGCAGCCACTGCTGACGTTTCAAAAAGTGTGGATTTTGTAGGGCATGTCGAAAATCTGGTCCACCTGTTGAGAAAATTTATGATATCACATCAACATCCAATAAAGAAATATTTAAAATCAAAGATGTCACTAATTGTGACACAAAAGGAGTAATTTATGTGCTAACATGTCCCTGCTTAAAACACTATGTGGGAAGGACTAAGCGTACGCTAAAAGAGAGAGTTAGTGAACATTGTACAAAGATTATAAAAGGAAACAAAAAAACATCCTCTCTCAGCGCACTACAAGAAGGAGCATGGATGCTCCTTTAAGGGAACCAAATACAGCATAATGGAGCAGGTAAATAGACCGTGGAGAGGTGGAGATTATTTGTTAGAAATGTCCCGGCAGGAGACCATGTGGATCTTTAATCTGAACACTCTGATACCACATGGATTAAATAAAGATTTAGATCTATATGCTTTTGAATAAGAACTGTCCAATCAGGCAAGGCTTCATGAGGGAGTCTCCAATCCCCCTCAGCAGCCTAGCTTTGAGAAAGGGAGGCGTTCCTCCCGAAACGTCAGCAGTGGCTGCACCTGTGACGTCACACGAATCGAGGGGAAGGAGCTACATCGGAGTCTTGCGGCTACCCACGCCGCACGGAATGGGACGGAACTATTCACCGTTGGATTGTACTGTTGAACATCACCCCCGCCCTCTAGGGGAGCTGGGCTAACCAGCCTGACGCAGCCTAGCCGTCCAGTCTCTCTTACCTCGCTGCCGGCCGGGGCGGGTAAGATCGAGCGGCTCCCTTGAAGATACCCCCGCTGCCTGCATATGGATCAAGACAAGAGTGGTGAGATCTAATCCATCTACATGTTATAAGAGCTGGATATATACAAGTGTTGGATATATTATTGACACAATAACGAATAGGATATAACATCCCACTAATAACATCAAGAGACCCTTCATTAATACTGCATGCAGCCACATTGCCCTCTGGACATTGTTCCCTGGACTTTAAACCACCAGTCACTTTGAACCTCTACCCTCTATAGGGAAGCCACTGTGCAAGTGCCATACGGCCAAATCATTATCATCTTTGTGCAATACCTATATGTGCAATCACGCAATTACAGCTCATTTGAAACCAATTTTGGGGCCACTACAAGGAAATAACATATCCCCTTTTTTACCTTAGGTTGATTTTACTTTTGTTAATTTTATATACTATTAAAGTATTCTAATGAATTTTAACTAGCGCAGTCCGTTATATATTTTTATTAATTAATGAGTTGATCAATGATAGACTTATATAATAAGGTAAATAAGTTTGCTTTATATATATTTTAGCAAGTATTAAAACAGATGGCCGTTTGTTATGAATACAAAAGCAAAACAATAAGCCATGTGATTAAACAATAAGCCATGTAAACAAGACAGTACAATCTGTGACCACAGGGGGCGTTCAGAAATCCCTGTTAATTAACCACTTTGCCCCCCGCAGTACGAATTTCTCCGTCCCTTTTTTCCCCCCTAAAAAACCAAGGGACGGAGAAATCCGTACCTTCCACGCTACCGCCGCTGTCCGTGCTCCCACCGCTCATGCGTGTGCTCCCGCCGCTCGTGGACGCCGCCGCCCGCTTGCCCGGAGATCAATGAACGGGAAAATCCATTCCCGTTCGTTGATCTAAGCCCCCGCAATGATCTGCTGCTTCTATTAGAAACAGCGCGATCATTGTGATGTTCCCAGCCTCGTACTGCTTCCTGTAAGCGTCCTTCCGGACACTTACAGGTCGCATGTAAACAAACTCACTGTGGCCATCTTGTGGCCAAATAGTAAAACTACCCCCTAAAGCATTTTACATATACAAATACATTAGTTTTCCACAATAAATTAACTCATTACCTCCCACACTCCCCAATTTTTTTTTTTTGGTAATTAAAAAAAATGTATATATATATATATATATATATATATATATATATATATATATATATATATATATATATATATATATATATATATATATATATATACAATAAAAAAAACATAAATAGTTACCTTAGGGACTGAACTTTTTAAATATTTATGTCAAGAGGGTATAACACTGTTACTTTATAAACTATGGGCTTGTAATTAGGGATGGATGCAAAACTGAAAAAAAATGCACCTTTATTTCCAAATAAAATATTGCCGCCAAACATTGTGATAGGGACATAATTTAAACAGTTTTATAACTGGGACAAATGGGCAAATACATTTCATGGGTTTTAATTACAGTAGCATGCATTATTTAAAAACTATAATGGCCGAAAACTGAAAAATAATAATTTTTCCCACATTTTTTCCTATTTTCCCATTAAAACACATTTAGAATAAAATAATTCTTGGCATAATGTCCCACCTAAAGGAAGCCTAATTGGTGGCGAAAAAAACAAGATATAGTTCATTTCATTGTGATAACTAATAATAAAGTTATAGACGAATGAATGGAAGGAGCGCTGAAAGATGAAAATTGCTCTGGTGTTCAAGGGGTAAAACCCCTCAGTGGTGAAGTGGTTAATGATGTACCAGAGAACATCCCATATTTTTAGAACATAAGTTGAGAACATACGCATTTATTTAGGCATCTATCAGATCCAGAAAGATGTCATAAGGACAGCACTTTGGTCACTACTGTGATACAAGTCTGAAGAGCTTGTGTGAATGACTGGCTGTTAGGAGAAAGACACATTAGCAAGCTAGTCTGTAGGCAGATAGGACATATTTTGTATCTCTTAGTGTAGCGATGAACCATTCTCCATAGAAAACCATGGACAGACCAAGAGGTTACTACAAGTTATGAAAACATGCAGTTTGCGCTGCGATCACGCAGTGATCACGAGGGATGAATCATATTTCCAAGTTGTGGATAGGCTGATGGTCGACTACACCCTCTGCAAACAAGTACTGAGCATGCGTGGCACGTGATATGGTTATATAACAGTATGTTGCAATAAGCGCGTAACCCTGAATTAACTGTTTCAGGAATTGCACGTTCACACGGGACTTAACCAGAACTAGTCCTGTTCATGAGAATATTGACTATAAGTCATCGAATTGTAGTGAAGCTCATGCCTGAGCATACCCAGAATGCAATAGGGAAAATGGGTGGAGCTATGAGTATAAGACAGAGAGGTTTCCCTTGCTCTCATGGGACTCTCCACTACTGACGAGTCGTGTGATGTTGTATATGCGCTGCCTCCAAGACGATCGCTAGTCCCCCGATATGGAGTGATGATGCAATATCCGGTAATGTATTTATTCTTTACTCTATTACTTATCCATGATTCACTGCTATACCTGTAAATAATGTAAATAATTGAATAAATATCCTAATACAGTGTGAAGTTGTAAGCTATGTATTTGCCCGGCCTATAGGCTGGTGTGAGTCGAGTGTGAGGCCTTAGCAACGCCAAAAACATAGCATTACAACTACTTGTGTCATAAGTTCTAATTAAAATTTTATTGATGTAATTTTGATTAGGAAAGATGTAGATTGCTTATGTTAATAAGCCAAGTTGCGTCATATATGTACGCACCTGCTCAGATAACCCGCTAGTTCAAAATGTCACAAAATGTCAGAATGTACCAGTTAAAAATAAGTTTGAATTTTGTGCGTCACCATAAAATCCCCTAACGGACACCATCTTAGAAACTTTACAATAAAAAGCCCTGGCAGGCTAGTATATTTCATCATTGAGCCTGAAACTCTACTCAGATCGACTGAGGCCTAGAGACTCTACCTTCCACTGTGATTCTAGAACCCAAGGGAGGTAATATGCATTATTCTTGGTGAATTTATTGACAATAGCTTATATAGACGCTAAAGACTTGTCATTTCGAACATCAGCAGTTTTTAAGTTTTTTAGATTACTTTTTTTATGCTATACGTCATATACAATCAGTAAGCATTACTATTTAAATGCATTTGCAAGCTTAGATACAACTACCTAGCTTTGATTGATTAAGATATATCTACTTAAAGTTCTTTATACAAGAATAGAACTATATATCATTTTTTAAGGACAAAGCTATATTTGTGTGTACCATACACGGTACAATCTCGAGACAACAAGTATCGATGGAGGTTGAAATCTACAGAAGAAGAATTGCTATATTAATATGGACTTCTTTTACAAAAGGAACTTTGAAAATGTATTTTGGATGATGGACAACAACTGGAGAGATGTATATTCCTGTATATATGCTTTATCTATTTTTTATTTCAATATAATTTTATAAAATTCAACAGATAAGTGTTGCGTATTTTTTCCAGATGTAAATCTGTTAACCTATAAATATTCTGTTTATAGTGAGCTACACACCCACTACTGACTAATCTTGTTTATGACAACTTTTTAGGCTTGCCTTTTAAGTAGTTTATAATCATTTAAGGCAGATATGGCACGGTCCGGCTACAGGAAACAGCCTGTTACGTGGATCGGGGGGTTGGCCTTAGAGCTGCGCAGCCGCACTCGCGGCTATGTGGACTGTGCAGCCGCGGCCAGCTCCGGCGGCCATCTTTGTGACCAGGGCCATGCGGTCGGGGGACGTTCGGGGGGATATTGAGCGGCGGGAACCCGGCGGAACGGCACAGAGGGCGCGGACGGCGTCCTCCGTGCCTTACAAACTGACACAGGTATCTAACTTTTTTTATTTTAGAAAACAGGCCTCGTAAGTCCTTTAAGAGCAGCCAGGAGAGCTGCTCCTGTGTGACTCTCCGCTTTGAGGCAAGACATGTCTAAGATGGCGTGACACCGTCGTATCTGGCATGCAGCATAGGTCCTGGGGAGCTGGGGCTGTGTAGCTGGAGAGGAGATCGCAACACCAGTACAGTTGAACAGCCACTCAGCCAAGGAGGAGGAGGAAGATGACAGCGAAGAGGATGTAGCAGGAGGAGAGGAGGTGGCAGGAGGCCTGCCTGCAAGCCGTGGAGGTGTCACAAGTTGGTCCGCTGCACAGCCACATACTCCCTGCTTGCCATCGGTCACCAGGTTGACCCAATGGGCTGTGTAAGTAATGTACCTGCCCTGACCGTGCTTGGCAGACCAGGCATCCATCGTCAGGTGGACCCTTGACCCAACGCTGTGTGCCAGAGATGACACCACTTGCCTTTCAACTTCATGGTACAGTTTGGGTAACGCCTTTTTTGAGAAATAACTGCGGCCTGGCATCTTCCACTGCGGTGTCCCAATGGCCACAAATTTACGGAAGGCCTTAGAGTCCACCAGCTGGTATGGTAACAGCTGGCGAGCTAACAGTTCCACCAAGCCAGTTGTCAGATGCCGGGCAAGGGGGTGACTGGCAGAAATTGGCTTCTTCCTTTCAAAGATTTCCTTCACAGACACCTGGCTGCTGTGGGCAGAGGAGCAGGAACCGCTCAAGGTCAGAGGCGGAGTGGAGGAGGGCGGCTGTGAAGGTGCGAGGGAGAAAGCGGCTGAAGATGCTGCACCTGATGGAGGAAGAGGAGAAAGAGGGTGGCTTTTCTTTTGTGTGCTGCTTTTCCTCTGGTGCTCTTCCTATTGCAGTTTGTGCCTTTTCTCCATGTGCCTTCGTAAGGCAGTAGTCCCTACGTGGGTGTTGGCCTTTCCACGGCTCAATTTCTGGAGGCAGAGAGAAAAGATGGCAACATTTCCAAACCGCTGAGCCCCCCTGGGGTGTGGGCACTATGGTGGCCTCAGCAGTTGACGTTGAAGGGCATGTTGGCTGGCTGTCCATAAGTGGCGATACATGGCGCCGAACACTGCCACCAGCTGTTTCTGACAACGAGCTCCCCCTGCTTCTTTCAGGAACTCGTCTCCTCCTACTCCTCTCTGACTCCCTCTCTGAACTGTCCCCCTGTTCATCTCCTCTATTAGGAACATACGTGCCATCCGTATCATCGTCATCATCATAATCATCCTGCCCAGCTTTGCTTGCCTCAGACACCTCCAAAACTGCACCAACAGCAGGTACTTCATCATCCTCCTCCTCACACGTTACGTCCATAGTATCGCCTAACTCAGACATATGAGGTGGTGTAGAGAAGAGAGTGTAGGCAGCGCTTCCAAATACAGAAGGCTGCACCTGAATTTGATTTAGCTGCAAAGAAGTGCAGAGCTCCTATGGACTATATTACACAACATGCATTCAAACAGGTACAGCAATAGAGGGCGTTAGCTTCAGCAATAATGTGTGCACAAATCATTCCTACAAGACTTCACCACGGTGGTGACGTGCCGCCTCGGGGAAGACCTAACCGCTAACCTAACATTAAAAGCATAACTTACCTGGTGCAACTTATCATACAAGGGTATACACATTTCTTCAAGACAGACAAACAAAAATGACAGCGGTCACAAGCTGCAACTGGCTTATAAACCATCAGGGGCGTGTACAGACCCCCAGGGGCTAAATACACGACTTGAATCCAAATCAGATGCAAAATTATGCAAATTAATGTGCACAATTTTGCATCTGATTTGGATTCAAGGCGTGTATTTAGCCCCTGGGGGTCTTTACACGCCCCTGGTGGTTTATAAGCCAGTTGCAGCCTGTGAGCGCTGTCATTTTTGTTTGTCTGATATGAGGTGGTATAACTTGCTTAGTGCCTTCATCTGGTTGTAACAATAATGGCTGTGCATCAGTGATTTCCCCACCAAATAACTCCTGTGAACTGTCAAATGGAACGGATGTGGTGCTAGTAGTAGCACTGGTGGCTGCGGAAGATGCGGTGTTCTGAGTTAAATAGTCAACCACGTCCTGACAATCTTGGGAGTTGATGGGATGTGCCTTCTCCTGAGCACTGTACTTTGGTCCACGGCCGCACGAAACCACATCAGCACGACCTCGCACAGACCTGCGGGGTGGCCTTCCTCTGGGTCTGCCTCTACCTCTGCCGCTAACTGTTTTGTCCGTTTTGTCCATATCGGGGGGGATGAAGTGAAAGGTATGCACTGACTTGACTAATACAATGTGCAGTCACAAAGGTGCAGTTAACAGGTGTGCACAGAGTGGTATATCACAATGCGTGCGCTCACGTAGGTAGGTGGGTGCACTGAACACAACAGGTAGATATATGCAGTGATGGGTATTACAAATGTGCACCTGTCACACACGTACCGTGAACAGGTACAGTGACTGGTGGTATTAAATATCACACTGCGTGCGCTCATGTAGGTAGGTGGGTGGGTGCACTGAAGTGAACAACAGGTAGGTATATACCAGTGATGGCTAACCTTACAGAGGCCGAGTGCCCAAACTGCGACCTAACACCGACTTATTTACCTCCGAGTGCCAATGGTGGGCGGGGGCGCTGAAAAATGGGCGTGGCCATGATATTGTATGGGCGGAGCTAACGTAATGATGTAACAGCGAGGCATAAGAAAGCAGTGTTTCCGCCATGATGTGGTGAAACGAGGATTCGCATCATGGGTGTGCAGAAACTGTATGATGCTATTTATACCCGCCGTAACCACCAAAGCAGCAAATATAGCCAACTATGACCATTAAGGGCTCATTCACACTATGTGCTGCGCTGTCAGTTTTGACGCAACGCACATAATGAAAGATTCATATGGTAACATGAAAGTCAATAGACTTCCATGTTACCATTCACACTACAGGTGTGCGTTCCCATGCGTTACGTTGTAACGCA
Source organism: Hyperolius riggenbachi (assembly GCF_040937935.1). Taxonomy (NCBI): domain Eukaryota; kingdom Metazoa; phylum Chordata; class Amphibia; order Anura; family Hyperoliidae; genus Hyperolius; species Hyperolius riggenbachi. The sequence goes on from NC_090652.1 coordinate 152,442,166, forward strand.
TCTGGGAACATTTTAACACACAACGCATACGTTTCCCCGATGGGTACAGCTGCCGACGTCCACGCTTTAGCGCACCACAACGTGCATTCCGTGCGATCCCTGTGCGTTGGCAGCGCATGCATGAAATCGCATTCGTGCATACGTTCTGTAGTGTGAATGAGCCCTTAATAATAAATGCAGCAACAGTTACCCCAGACACCAGAAAATAAACGCAATGTGTGCAACATTTCAGCAGAAAATCTTGCAATGTGGGCCACATTTCACCAGAAAACAAACGCAGTGGGCCACATTTCACCAGAAAATAGACGCAGTGGGCCACATTTCAAGAGAAAATAAACGCAGTGGGCCACATTTCACCAGAAAACAAACGCAGCAGGCAGCATTTCTCCAGAAAATAAACGCAGTGGGCCACATTTCACCAGAAAACAAACGCAACGGGCAGCATTTCCCCAGAAAACAAACGCAGCGGACAGCATTTCACCAGAAAACAGACGCAGTGGGCCACATTTCACCAGAAAATAAACGCAGTGGGCCACATTTCACCAGAAAATAAACGCAGTGGGCCACATTTCACCAGAAAATAAACGCACTGGGCCACAATTCACCAGAAAACAAACACAGTGGGCAGCATTTCACCAGAAAACAAACGCAGCGGGCAGCATTTCACCAGAAAACAAACGCAGTGGGCCACAATTCACCAGAAAACAAACGCAGTGGGCCACAATTCACCAGAAAACAAACGCAGTGGGCCACATTTCACCAGAAGACAAACGCAGCGGGCAGCATTTCACCAGAAAACAAACGCAGTGGGCCACAATTCACCAGAAAACAAACGCAGTGGGCCACATTTCACCAGAAAACAAACGCAGTGGGCCATATTTCACCAGAAAACAAACGCAGCGGGCAGCATTTCACCAGAAGACAAACGCAGCGGGCAGCATTTCACCAGAAAACAAACGCAGTGGGCCACATTTCACCAGAAAACAAACGCAGCGGGCAGCATTTCACCAGAAGACAAACGCAGCGGGCAGCATTTCACCAGAAAACAAACGCAGCGGGCAGCATTTCACCAGAAAACAAACGCAGCGGGCAGCATTTCACCAGAAAACAAACGCAGCGGGCAGCATTTCACCAGAAAACAAACGCAGTGGGCCACAATTCCCCAGAAAACAAACGCAGTGGGCCACATTTCACCAGAAAACAAATGCAGCGGGCAGCATTTCACCAGAAAACAAACGCAGTGGGCCACAATTCCCCAGAAAACAAACGCAGTGGGCAGCATTTCACAGTAAATAAACACAATGTGGGAAACATAACATTTAGCAGAAAATAACACAGTGGGCCACATTTCACCAGAAAACAAACGCAGCAGGCAGCATTTCTCCAGAAAATAAACGCAGTGGGCCACATTTCACCAGAAAACAAACGCAACGGGCAGCATTTCCCCAGAAAACAAACGCAGCGGACAGCATTTCACCAGAAAACAGACGCAGTGGGCCACATTTCACCAGAAAATAAACGCAGTGGGCCACATTTCACCAGAAAATAAACGCAGTGGGCCACATTTCACCAGAAAATAAACGCAGTGGGCCACAATTCACCAGAAAACAAACACAGTGGGCAGCATTTCACCAGAAAACAAACGCAGCGGGCAGCATTTCACCAGAAAACAAACGCAGTGGGCCACAATTCACCAGAAAACAAACGCAGTGGGCCACAATTCACCAGAAAACAAACGCAGTGGGCCACATTTCACCAGAAGACAAACGCAGCGGGCATTTCACCAGAAAACAAACGCAGTGGGCCACAATTCACCAGAAAACAAACGCAGTGGGCCACATTTCACCAGAAAACAAACGCAGTGGGCCATATTTCACCAGAAAACAAACGCAGCGGGCAGCATTTCACCAGAAGACAAACGCAGCGGGCAGCATTTCACCAGAAAACAAACGCAGTGGGCCACATTTCACCAGAAAACAAACGCAGCGGGCAGCATTTCACCAGAAGACAAACGCAGCGGGCAGCATTTCACCAGAAAACAAACGCAGCGGGCAGCATTTCACCAGAAAACAAACGCAGCGGGCAGCATTTCACCAGAAAACAAACGCAGTGGGCCACAATTCCCCAGAAAACAAACGCAGTGGGCCACATTTCACCAGAAAACAAATGCAGCGGGCAGCATTTCACCAGAAAACAAACGCAGTGGGCCACAATTCCCCAGAAAACAAACGCAGTGGGCAGCATTTCACAGTAAATAAACACAATGTGGGAAACATAACATTTAGCAGAAAATAACACAGTGGGCCGCATTTCACCTGCAAAAAAAGTAATGTACTCACCTGACAGAAGTCTTCTCTCTCTGCTGGGCTCTGGCGCGCATCTCCCCCGGACGTTCCTTCTGCAGCTGAGTCTCCCGCGCTGCCGCTGACAGGCAGAGTGCAGGGCTACGAGAAGATGGCGCCCAAAGCCCTGTACTGGAGACAAATAGTCTCCAGTACAGGGCTTCAGCGGCCATCTTGCCGTAGCCCTGGTCTGCCTCCCGGGAGACTGCGGGGCTGCGGGCTACGAACTGGCACGGCAGCGTCTAATAGATGCTGCGGCCAGTTCATAAGCAGCGGTGGTGTGCCAGCAGATTAGGCTACGCGTGCCGGGCCCATAGGTTCGCCACCGCTGGTATATAGAGTGATGGGTATTACAATGTGCACCTGTCACACACAGACAGGTACCGGACAGGCACAGTGGCACTGCGTGCGCTCACGTAGGTAGGTAGGTGCACTGAAGGAAACAACAGGTAGTAGGTATATGCAGTGATGGGTATTACAATGTGCTGTGACAGAAGAAGAAAAGCGTCAGCACTACAGTATTTGTGCTGAATTTGGAAGGATATAGCATATAACACACACCTCTTCAACCGCTTCAGCCACACTTTTGGTATTGATAGCTTGCTCTGATTGATTAGAAATTGCAATGCAATAAAGGAGAGGAGAGGGTGAAAATCGGCACTGCTTGTATTGCTATTTAATCCAGAGTGCGGTGGAACACATGTAAAAAATTCAAAACAGTGTATCTTCAAATTGTGGCATCAAAAATATTCATTCAACGTAAACATGCATGAACATACCATTGTCTGAGGTGGGGTGGTGGCGGTGGGTGCTGGGCACAGATAGCCTCACGGCCGTTTCACACAAGATCTGCGCTTCTACGGAGGCTGCAATGTGTGCTGTCACTTGCTGGGCTTTATACTGTTGAAAGCTCAACATGCAGCGAAAATGGCCGCTCTAGACTGCCCACTTGGCTCCCCATGCAACCAATAGGGTGCTGGAGTGCTTCTGTACTCCAGCCAGGATTGGTTAGATGAGAGGGAAGTCAAAGTACTTCCTCTCTCAACGGAAGCCTGAGCAGTTCACACTTCATTAGGTGACTGCATAGCTTATTGCTGATCAGGCTAACCACATAGGGATAGAAAAAACTATAATGCAGCACATATGTGTTACTTAATAATTTCCAATGTGCAGAAAAAGCTTATAATCATAATTAGTGAATCTTTATGGAAATCATCATTAATAATTCATCCTATTATTAAAGTGACAGGTGCATTAAGCGGCTGAAACAGCCAAGTGCTGAATTAAGGTAAAATTAATATTACGATAATATTAAAAATGTAAGTGGGCTAAAATGCATGGATAAATGCATAGTAGAGGGGCTAAGGATATTAGGGCCGACTGGCTGGGCTGTCTTGATTAATAATTAATATATTATATTATATTCTTTACTAAATTCATGAACCATTACATTTAAAAATTAATTTATGAGTAAAGGCGTATGCAGTTTTTACTGCTAAGGGTAGGGGCCCACTGGGGATGGAACGGATGGAAGGATAGATGGGAAGGGAACTGGGGGTCAAGGGAGGGAAAGGAAAGGGAAGGAATGGGAAAGGGAGGGAAGGAGAGGGGGGAGGAAGGGAAAAGGGGAAAAAAGGGGAAAAGGGAAGTAAAGGGAGGAAAAAAGGAGGAGGGGAAAGGGGCAAGGTCATGGGTGGCCATGTTGGAGGGGAGGAATAGGACAACAAGTGGGCCTAAGGGTGGGGAAAAGTGGAGATGGGGATTGCATAATACTAGTTAGACTATCAAGACACATTATTCAAAATTTGCGTATATTCTAGTCCCATTTCTTATGGCTCCAAAAAGCATGAGAGATCTGCATAGTCATTTAATACTAGAGAACCGATGGCATCTGTTTTTAAGACAAGGAATACTTCTCCCCTTTTTAATTTCTTCTCTCTGTCCCCTTCTCTTCTCATAGGGGGTACTTGAATTATTCCAGCAAATTTGATCACATCCGGATTACCTCCATGGGTTTCTCGTATATGGTTGATTAGTCGAGGGGATCCATGTCCCGACTTGATTGAGTTGTAATGCTTTCTAAATCTCCTATTGACAGATCTTGTAGTCTCACCCAGATAGAATCTGCCACAGGGGCACCACAATGCGTACACCACATATTCCGATTGACAGGTGAAAAAAGCTTTTACTGTGCGTCGCATGGATCCTAACTGAAATTCCGTCCTGACTTTCATTTGTGCGCACGACACGCAGTGACCGCATTTGTGGTTCCCCCGTGGTTTCAGTTGTTCTAGCCAGTTTGTTTTGGAAGGGGAAAGGAATTCACTCCTACTAATGCTTGCACCTATTGTGGGTGCTCACCTGAAGGAAAATATTGGGCCTTCCGATACTAGGGGTTTCAGGACAGGATCTACCAGAAGAATGTCCCTGTTCTTGTTTATGGTAGTTTTTATCTGATCAGACATAGCAGTATAATCAAAGGAGAAGGGAATTTTCTTAGAGATTATAGCATCTTTTCTCTCAGTCTTCTTCAACAGGAATTCCCTATTGCAGTCACTTGCTTTTTTAAAAGCTTGCTGTATTGACTCCTGGTCATATCCCCTTGCTACCAGTCTCCTGCCCAGGTCCTCCGACTGCCGAAAAAAGTCGGCAAAAAGTGCGTTGTTGCGGCGCAGTCGGAGGAACTGGGCATAGGGCAGCGTGTGGTGGCATGTCCTGGGTGGAAACTTTCCTTATGTAGAAGTGCATTAGATGCTGAGGGTTTCTGGAAGCCCATAGGGATTAATTTGTCATTCTGTATTCTCAGTTCCAGGTCGAGAAAAGCCATCTTATCGTTCGTTATATTTGATGTAAAGACCTTGTTGACTGTATTTGCATTAATAGAACGCATACATTTTTCAAAAGTAGCACAAGTCCCGGACCAAAATACAAGGACATCGTCCACATAGCTGGACTACGCCCTGAGTTGGTCACGAGATGGATTACAATGTACACCTGGCACAGTAGTAATTATACCACCAAGGGGCCAAAGGCCAGCTGCGACTGACTGACAGGGCTTTGTATAATGCAAGTGGGCCACACAAAGAAAAAAAAAGATCACAAGAACAAGATTAGCTCTCAAAAGAGATGTTGAGGGGTGCTTTTTTTTTTAGCAATAACAATCAGCCAGGAGCAAGCTAACAAGCCTACAAGAGCCTAACTAAGCTTTCCCTATGAGAGTCTGCAGCAGCTATCCCTTCTCTATTTACTGCAGGCACACAAATGAGTCCAATGCCTGGCACTGCCTGCCTTTTATAAGAGGGGGGGGGGGCTCCAGGAGGGAGTGTAGCCTATTTGGCTACAATGTGCCTGCTGACTGTGATGTAGAGGGTCAAAGTTGACCCTCATGATGCACTATGGGGGCAAACCGAACTTCTGGAAAAGTTTGCGATTCTCCGCGATCGCGAACCCCGGAAATTCGCCTGAAACCGTTTGCTGGCGAACCGTTCGGGCCATCTCTACTTGTAAGGGTGTTTTGCCTTCCTCTGGATCAACAGGGATATGTGAGGTAGCAGGCTGGTGTTGTACTTTGTTCTCTCTTTGAACTCGATGGACGTATGTCTTTTTTCAACCCCAATAACTATGTAACTATGTATTGCAGTGATGAAGCAGAATTAGAAACAGGAAGCAAAACACCTTTACATTTATCTGCAAGTTAGTCAGCTCTGATAATTGCCCAACGTCTCCACTTTAGTGACTCTTGTATGGAGCATAACAAAATAACAAGAAGCCAAAGTACCTAACTTTCCTTAATTAACAAGTTCTCCAGCAGAAAACCATAGTGATAAACCCTTCATTAGCTCCCCAAATTTTTACTTACAAAGAATCTTTAAGGTAAAGCACACAGCCCTCGGCGCTGTCACTATACATTAAGAAATTTGCAGTGAGCCCATTGACATTTCAAACATATTGACTATATTTTTTTAAGTGGAGAGAAAACACGCTGGGTTTGGAAAATAGCTTAATTGATTTTATTACTTGCAGAAAGAGGTATAAACAGAGGTGATTTTGTTTGGAGGATAAAAACAAAATTATTGGTTGCATACGGCTGCAGCTGAATTAAGTACTTGAAGTTCAAGTTCCCTGGAGAGCTGACGGAGCAAGCTGCAGATCAATAGTAAAGTCATTTACACTCCAGATTCATAGTCTTTGCTTATTAACTACTAATTAACCTCGCTTCTTTTTTACACATTCGTAACTACTCACCAACTTTTTAGCAAAGGTTGTGCACATTAATCAGAGGTAACTTTTGTCCATTTATAAGTAAGAATCTATAAAAAAGACTAAGGGGTAACACAGAAGCAAGGAACTTTAAGCCATAAATATTCTATCATGGCAGCTGATGTGATGGATCTAAAACTCGCAGCCCTGGGTTAGAGCTCAATATGATGAGCATTAGGATCAAACTTTTTCCCTTTGGTGCATTTCCTAAATGTTAAAGTGCTCAACCCAAATTGCTTAGAAACTTTAGTTGTGCATTTAATGCAGTGCATTTTGAAGGTTATTGATTTGCTAGAGGGTTGTTGATATATCAGTTTGTCATGACATGAGTCCCATTAATACATTGTAAGTACCTCAGTCAGTACACACTTTACAAATATTAAATATAGCATTCTGAGGTGTGTGTGTGTTTGTTTTTGTTTGTTTGTGTGTGTTTATATAATAAATTAATGTTTAGCCAGTTCCCCGCCAGTACAGTATATCTACGCCCCTTTAAACTTTACTTCCCCGTCCAGAGCATAGATATATGTACCCACGCCGAAACCACCGCTGTCCGCGCTCCCGCTTGCTCGTGCGCGTGCTCCCATGCTCGTTCACGTCGCCACCCACTCACCCGGAGATCAATGAATGTGAATTCATTGATCTATGTTCCCGAATCAATGATTTGCAGGTTCTATGAAAAGAAGCTGCGTGATCATTGTGAAAATAAAAAGTTTCCCATTCACAGTGCACTTCCTGTAAGCATACTATGTACGCTTACAGGACGCATTCCAAAAAAATGGCCATCTTGTGCCCAAATAGTAAAATGACATCAATACACTTTCTTTTTTTTTCATTTAAAATAAACTATTTCCCTCCCACACTCTCTAAGGTAATCATTTTTTTTTTTAGAATTAAAGCGGAACTGTAGATATAAAATAAACACATTGTTTCACTTACCGGGGGCTTCCCCAAGCCCCTAGCAGCTGTCCTGTCCGGTGCCGCTCCTCAACGAGTCTCCGTTCCCCCGCCGCCGCTCAGTCCCGTACCTCGACTTGTAAGTCGATGCTAGCGCGGCTCTGGCCAAGCGTATCCTTTCTTCACGTTCCCCTCTGCAATAGCGGGGAACGCGAAGAAAGGATACGCGTGGCCAGAGCTGCGCAGGCGCAGTCGTTCGGCGGCGAAACCAAAAGTAGCTGGCGGCGGGAGAACAGAGGCTCGTTGAGGAGCGGCACGGAACAGGACGGCTGCTGGGGGCTTGGGGAAGTCCCAGGTAAGTGAAACAATGTGCTTTACAAAAAATTTACAAAAAAAATACATAAGTAGTTATCTTAGGAACTAAACTTTTTAAATATGTATGTCAAGAGGGTACAATAATGTTATTTTTAAAATCATGGGCTGGTAAATAGTGATGGACACAAAATGGAAAAAATGCACCATTAATTCCAAATAAAATACTGGCGCCATACATTGTGATAGGAACAAAATTTAAACTGGAAAAATTGGCAAATAAATTACGTGGATTTTAATTACAGTAGCATAAATTTTTTGAAAACTATAATGGCCAATTTTTTTTTCTTATTTTCCCATTAAAAAACATTTAGAATAAAATAATTCTTGGCATAATGTATGACCCTAAGAAAGCCTAATTGGTGGCAAAAAAAAAACAAGATATAGTTCATTTAATTGTGATAAGTAGTGATAAAGTTATAGGTGAATGAATGTAATGAGCGATGAAAGGTGTAAGTCGCTCTGGTGCTCAAGGGGTAAAACCCCTCAGTTGTGAAGTGGTTAAACCTTACATTTGCAGGTTGTGGCTACATCTTAAATGGTTAAGGTACACAAAGAATGTCCTATATCTATATTGGCCTGATTGATGAGTAAGATATTTCAAAGTGACACTTCTGTAAACAGCAACACCTCATCACCTCTGATATGGCAGCATCAAAACCTTCTTTGCTACTTGGCTATCTGTAGCAAGAGCGATCAGTCACAGCAAGCCTGATAGAAAGTTATGCTTTTAGAAATATAGCTTTCTAGAATGGTTTTATTTACTGGCGAATCATTGGCACCAGCCCAGCAGATTTATTTATAAAACAAATCTAATTTGTGTACATCATTGAGTAAACTGTTCTGTCCTAACGAATATTCACATTGGATGTGACAGACATTAGCAACAAGACAAATGTGTTAAGGTGGTGTAATAAACCTCACTGACAGCGGAACTGGTGACTGACCACTATGTGCAGCACATACAGGAGATGAGACCACAGCTATCAGCAATAATGTTTATTGAAATAATGTGCAATATATACAGCAGTGAAACGTGATCAATATGAACAATACCAACACAGTGAAACAATCCCACACACATACACTACATAAGACTAAGTAGCTAGAATGACACACTACATACACAAAATACATATCCAAGATGCAGTACCAAATCACAAATCAAGGGCAGGTTAAGTCAGAATGCAATATTAAGAACCAGGAGAGCAACAAAGTACAGAATCAGAATCCAAAAGACAGGTAATAAACAGGCAAAGGGCCTGATTCACAAAGCGGTGCTAACAGTTAGCACCCTGATGAAAAGCCCTTTTTCACGCCTAAACTCTGTTTAGGCATGATAAGTTTAGGTGTGATAAGTTTAGGTGTGATAAGTTTAGGCATGATAAGTTTAGGTGTGATAAGTTTTTAGGCGTGATAAGTTTAAGCACCAACTGGGTTAGTACCGCAGTACACAGCTGATCAAAAGTTTTGCGCTAGCAAAGTCTGGTGCACTTTGCATAGAGTTTAATGGCGCTGCTTTGCGTGCGGGACTTTGCATGTGATCTAAACTTATCTAAACTTAGCATGCCTAAACTTAGCATGCCTAAACTTATCATGCCTAAACTGAGTTTAGGCATGATAAAAATGGTTATCACGCCTAAAGTCTCTAACTGGGTTAGCACCGCTTTGTGAATCGAGCCCAAAATGTCAGACCAGGGAAATCAGGAATCAGGCAATGAGACCAGGAGTTCAGGCAGCTAGCAGCAAGCAGAGACCTAGTACAACTGAAGCTCTGGCAATGTCTGTAGCAGGGTGGAGTCTTTAAATAGGCTCTCTGCAGCTGACAGTATAATTGCTGAGGAAAGTCCTGCTAAAGACATCTGGTGGTGAGTAAAAAATGTACATGACAGTCCAAGTCCAAAATGAAATCCACAGACTCATGAGAGCCACCTGCTGGTAAGCAAAACAGTACTATACGTATGCCAAGCCACCAGCAGGTAAGACAGGGAATTGCAGGTTTCCTAACAGGTGGCCACACACGATACAATAGAATTATATACTTTATATTCAAGCTTTTTTTTCAGTGTAAGTTGATCGGGAGTGGTGGATTTTTCTGATCATTTTTTTATTAAAAATTAAATGGTATGGGGTAGATTGTCAATTTCTAAATATATACACCCAAGCAATTTCCTTACAGTTTTCAATCATTTTCTTTCATAAATGTTTGTATAACAGTCACGCTCACTCCTCTATTCCTCCTCCAATCTTTATCCAAAATTGCATTATGGGGAAACACCTTAAAGAGAACCTGAACTGAAAATAAAAAGTCAAAATAACCATACACAGGTCATACTTACCTCCCATGTAGTCTACGCCTCAATCTCTTTCTCCTCTCCTGCATCCTGTTTGTCCACTGTGATTAATGAAATTCTATGTCTCTATTTTAAAAATGGCCATTGCCCCATAACAGCTTCCTGGTCAGCACTAGTGTTGGGCGAACATCTAGATGTTCGGGTTCGGGCCGAACAGGCCGAACATGGCCGCGATGTTCGGGTGTTCGACCCGAACTCCGAACATAATGGAAGTCAATGGGGACCCGAACTTTTGTGGTTTGTAAAGCCTCCTTACATGCTACATACCCCAAATTTGCAGGGTATGTGCACCTTGGGAGTGGGTACAAGAGGAAAAAAAAATTAGCAAAAAGAGCTTATAGTTTTTGAGAAAATCGATTTTAAAGTTTCAAAGGGAAAACTGTCTTTTAAATGCGGGAAATGTCTGTTTTCTTTGCACAGGTAACATGTTTTTTGTCGGCATGCAGTCATAAATGTAATACATATAAGAGGTTCCAGGAAAAGGGACCGGTAACGCTAACCCAGCAGCAGCACACGTGATGGAACAGGAGGAGGGTGGCGCAGGAGGAGAAGAAGGCCACGCTTTGTGAGACACAACAACCCCGGCCTTGCATGAGGGCAAGAAGCGTGCGGATAGCAGGCTTTGTACCGCCATGCAGTCATAAATGTAATAAAGATAAGTGGTTCAATAAACAGGGACCACGCGGCAACGCTAACCCAGCAGCAGCAGACGTGATGGAACAGGAGCAGGCGCAGGAGGAGAAGGCCACGCTTTGTGAGACACAACAACCCAGGCCTTGCATGAGGGCAAGAAGCGTGCGGATAGCAGGCTTTGTACCGCCATGCAGTCATAAATGTAATAAAGATAAGTGGTTCAATAAACAGGGACCACGCGGCAACGCTAACCCAGCAGCAGCAGACGTGATGGAACAGGAGCAGGCGCAGGAGGAGAAGGCCACGCTTTGTGAGACACAACAACCCAGGCCTTGCATGAGGGCAAGAAGCGTGCGGATAGCAGGCTTTGTACGGCCATGCAGTCATAAATGTAATAAAGATAAGTGGTTCAATAAACAGGGACCACGCGGCAACGCTAACCCAGCAGCAGCAGACGTGATGGAACAGGAGGAGGCGCAGGAGGAGAAGGCCACGCTTTGTGAGACACAACAACCCAGGCCTTGCATGAGGGCAAGAAGCGTGCGGATAGCATGCTTTGTACCGCCATGCAGTCATAAATGTAATAAAGATAAGTGGTTCAATAAACAGGGACCACGCGGCAACGCTAACCCAGCAGCAGCAGACGTGATGGAACAGGAGCAGGCGCAGGAGGAGAAGGCCACGCTTTGTGAGACACAACAACCCAGGCCTTGCATGTGGACAAAAAGCGTGCGGATATAGCAGCAATGCTTTTTGCCGCCATGCAGTCATAAATGTAATACAGATGAGAGGTTCAATAAACAGGGCCCGGAAACGCAACACCATCCCAGATGTTCATTGGTCATGTTACTTGGTTGGGGTCCTGGAGTGTTGCGTAGTCATTTCCAATCCAGGATTGATTCATTTTAATTTGAGTCAGACGGTCTGCATTGTCTGTAGAGAGGCGGATACGCCGATCTGTGACGATGCCTCCGGCAGCACTGAAACAGCGTTCCGACATAACGCTGGCTGCCGGGCAAGCCAGCACCTCTATTGCGTACATTGCCAGTTCGTGCCAGGTGTCTAGCTTCGATACCCAATAGTTGAAGGGTGCAGATGGATGGTTCGACACAGCTACGCCATCTGACATGTAGTCCTTGACCATCTTCTCCAGGCGATCGGTGTTGGAGGTGGATCTGCACGCTTGCTGTTCAGTGGGCTGCGGCTGCATGGGTGTCAGAAAATTTTCCCACTCCAAGGACACTGCCGATACCATTCCCTTTTGGGTACTAGCTGCGGCTTGCGTTGTTTGCTGCCCTCCTGGTCGTCCTGGGTTTGCGGAAGTCAGTCTGTCTGCGTACAACTGGCTAGAGGAGGGGGAGGATGTCAATCTCCTCTCTAAAGTCTCCACAAGGGCCTGCTGGTATTCTTCCATTTTGACCTGTCTGACTCTTTCTTCAAGCAGTTTTGGAACATTGTGTTTGTACCGTGGATCCAGAAGGGTATAAACCCAGTAATTGGTGTTGTCCAGAATGCGCACAATGCGTGGGTCACGTTCAATGCAGTCTAGCATGAATTGAGCCATGTGTGCCAGAGTCCTACCAGAATCCTCATCATCCTCTTGTGAGCGTTGTGATAGTTGTTGTGATGCATCATAGTCGTCACCTTCCTCCTGGTCTGCTTCTGCTGACCATTCGCGTTGAATTGTTGAAGTCCAACGTGCACCGCTCTGGCCCTCGTCAGTGGTGGCATGAAATTCCTGCTCCAACTCCAGCTGTTCCTCCTCCTCTTCTTCGTCATAGCTGCTGGGGCCAGCGTTCCCTGAGGCGGATGGCCTGATGTTGGTACCATCACGCTGATCGTTTTCTCCTTCAGATTCCCCCAGTTGCATCATGACAGCTGTTTCCTTGATTTTTAACATCGACCTCTTCAGTAAACACAGCAGTGGTATGGTAATGCTGACTGAAGAGTTGTCACTGCTCACAAGCAACGTGGATTGCTCAAAATTTTGGAGGACTTGGCAGAGGTCCAACATGTTGGCCCAATCGGATCCACAGAAGCTTGGCAGCTGGCCGGATGCGCCTCGGTACTGCGCCGTCATGTACTGGACCACTGCACTCTTCTGCTCGCAAAAGCGGGCTAGCATGTGCAGCGTAGAATTCCAGCGCGTAGGGACATCACACAGCAAGCGATGGTGGGGGAGATTGAAGCGCTCCTGCATCTTGGCGAGTGCCCCCGAAGCAGTACTGGAATTTCTACAATGTTTGGACACTCGACGCACCTTCAACAGCAGATCGGGCACGCCTGGGTATGTCCTCAGGAACCGCTGAACTACTAGGTTCATCACGTGCGCCAGGCAAGGGATGTGTGTCAGCTTAGCCAACCTTAAAGCGCGAATGAGATTACTCCCATTATCACACACAACCATGCCCGGTTTCAGGTCCAGCGGTGCCAGCCACAAATCCGTCTGTTCCTTTATTCCCCTCCAAATTTCCTCCCCTGTGTGCTGCTTATCCCCAAGGCAGATTAGCTTCAGCAACGCTTGCTGACGCATGCCAACAGCTGTGCTGCACTGCTTCCACGATCCTACTGCTGCTGGGTTAGCGTTTCCGGATGAGGTACAGCTTTGAGATGCGTTGGAGGAGAAGGAGTCAGAGAGGTAGGTGCTGCTGTTATCCAGTGGGAGGGACGGCGGTGCAGCTGTTTGTGGCGTGGGCAACACCCGTGCCGTAGCAGGTGAGGAATCGCTGCCAGGCTCCACAAGGTTCACCCAGTGCGCGGTAAGGGAGATGTATCGACCCTGGCCGAACGCACTCGTCCAGGTGTCAGTGGTGAGGTGAACCTTGCAGGCAACGGCATTCTTCAAGCTTCGGGTTATTTTGCTGACCACGTGCTCATGCAACTCAGGCACTGCAGAGCGTGCAAAGTGGTAGCGGCTGGGAACCACGTAACGTGGGATGGCCACTGACATCATGCCCTTGAAGCTGTTTGTCTCCACCAATCGATATGGCAGCATTTCGCAGGCCAGAAGCTTGGCTATGCTGGCTGTTACTGCCACGGCCCGGGGGTCATTTGCTGGCAATTTCCTCTTGCGCTCAAACATCTCCGACACAGACAACTGAACCGTAGCGCTGCACACGGAAGGGCTGTTGGTTGTTGTGTTTGATGAACACTGGGAGACCTCAAGAGCACTACTCCGGAAAGTGACAGTGTCAGCGTCGTCTGATGTTTGTGAATGTTGTGAACCACGCAATGGCTGGGCTACTGCTGCTGCTGAGGCGGGTCTGGTGAACCCAAGGGAGGCAGTGTTGTTTCTGGTACCCTGTCCTGACGCGTTTGCCCAAAGAGTGGGATGTTTGGATAGCATGTGACGGCTCATGCTGGTGGTGGAGAGGTTGTTAATATTTTTCCCCCTGCTCAGGCGGGTCTTGCACACCTTGCAAATCGCCATGGTAACATCCTCAGTGCAGTCTTCAAAGAAAGCCCAGACTTTGGAGCACCTGCCTCCTTGCTGGCGATTTCTGTTTGCTCCTCTTTTGCCTCTCACTTGAACTTCCACGCTTGTGGTGCCTGAAATTGCGCGCCGCCTACCTTGTGGCACAAGGCGAACTCGTGCAGCAGTGTGTTCTTCAACAGACTCATCTGTGCTGCTGCTACGACGGCGATGTTCTCGTTCACAAACAAAATCTGGGTCTCTGTCCACATTGTCCATACCCTCCTCTTCCATCTCCTCAAACTCGTCATATGTCATTGTGGGCCACCGCCGTGGAGTAGAGCTCCCCACAACAACCTCTGCGCAGCACACTCCAACGTCGTCTTCCAGATCTTGTCGGCCGACCTCCTGCAATTGCAACCCCTCCTGCCCAAATTGCTCTGGGATTTGGGTTTCCGAGTCCTCTTCGGACTCGCCTCGTATTTCAGTGCGCGGTACATTTCCCACAGTTAACGGTTGTGAATCCAGGCACAACATTTCTGGCTGTTCCTCCATTGACCTTTGAAAGGTGGAAGTTTGTTGGGCTGGGAATAGCTCCTGCGAATACCCCATTGTGTCCTGAGGTAATTCATCGGACTGGTTATCTGGCAGTTGTGTGCGTGGTGTCGCTGCCGGTTGTGTCAGCTTTGTGCCCACTGGCTCCTTGTAACTGGCTGAGGACTCGGACCTCGTGCGTGATGTGCTGGTGCTGCTTAACCCACTGCTGGACGCTTGAGAGGTCATCCAAGTAATTATCTGGTCCTGTTCTTTTGGATTTGTGAGGGTTGTTGTCCTGGACAACATGGGTGGTATTGAGTGGGTTTTCTTGGGTGCTCCCCTGTGGCCTGTACGTGAACCGTCAGGGGAAACACCTCTTCCCTTGCCCCTCCCTCTTTCACCGGATTTCTTCCTCATTTCACTTATCCTTACAGTACACGCTGACTGGCAGCAGTACAGTGGCAGTACAGAAATGCTATACAGTACCACTATTCCCAGCAGCGACACAGAGCACAATGCTATACAGTGACGGGTGAGCGGTGTACCACTATTCCCAGCAGACACAGAACAGTGAACAGAATGCTATATAGTGTGGCTGAGCGAGCGGTGTACCACTATTCCCAGCAGACACAGAACAGTGAACAGAATGCTATATAGTGTGGCTGAACGAGCGGTGTACTACTGTTCCCAGCAGACACAGAACAGTACACAGAATGCTATATAGTGTGGCTGAACGAGCGGTGTACTACTGTTCCCAGCAGACACAGAACAGTACACAGAATGCTATATAGTGTGGCTGAACGAGCGGTGTACTACTGTTCCCAGCAGACACAGAACAGTGAACAGAATGCTATATAGTGTGGCTGAGCGAGCGGTGTACCACTATTCCCAGCAGACACAGAACAGTGAACAGAATGCTATATAGTGTGGCTGAGCGAGCGGTGTACCACTATTCCCAGCAGACACAGAACAGTAAACAGAATGCTATATAGTGTGGCTGAGCGAGCGGTGTACCACTATTCCCAGCAGACACAGAACAGTGAACAGAATGCTATATAGTGTGGCTGAGCGAGCGGTGTACCACTATTCCCAGCAGACACAGAACAGTGAACAGAATGCTATATAGTGTGGCTGAGCGAGCGGTGTACCACTATTCCCAGCAGACACAGAACAGTGAACAGAATGCTATATAGTGTGGCTGAGCGAGCGGTGTACCACTATTCCCAGCAGACACAGAACAGTGAACAGAATGCTATATAGTGTGGCTGAGCGAGCGGTGTACTACTGTTCCCAGCAGACACAGAACAGTACACAGAATGCTATATAGTGTGGCTGAACGAGCGGTGTACTACTGTTCCCAGCAGACACAGAACAGTACACAGAATGCTATATAGTGTGGCTGAACGAGCGGTGTACCACTATTCCAAGCAGACACAGAACAGTGAACAGAATGCTATATAGTGTGGCTGAGCGAGCGGTGTACCACTATTCCCAGCAGACACAGAGTGGCAGTAAACAGAATGCTATATAGTGTGGCTGAGCGAGGTACACAGAGTGGCAGTAAACAGAATGCTATATAGTGTGGCTGTGCAAGCGGTGTACTACTATTCCCAGCAGACACAGAGTGGCAGTAAACAGAATGCTATATAGTGTGGCTGAGCGAGGTACACAGAGTGGCAGTAAACAGAATGCTGAGCGAGCGGTGTACTACTATTCCCAGCAGCGACACACAATGACTGGGGGGGACCCTGGCTAGCGTGGCTGGAGCGCGAACTACCCTGCCTGCCTACCCAAAGCTAAACCCACAGACAAATGGCGGAGATATGACGTGGTTCGGGTATTTATTTACCCGAACCACGTGACAGTTCGGCCAATCAGAGCGCGTTCGGGTCCGAACCACGTGACCCGTTCGGCCAATCACAGCGCTAGCCGAACGTTCGGGGAACGTTCGGCCATGCGCTCTTAGTTCGGCCATATGGCCGAACGGTTTGGCCGAGCACCGTCAGGTGTTCGGCCGAACTCGAACATCACCCGAACAGGGTGATGTTCTGCAGAACCCGAACAGTGGCGAACACTGTTCGCCCAACACTAGTCAGCACACTGTTAAACTGCAATATCATCCACTTGAGCTAAAGGGAAACATGGACATTACCTTGCACATTCAGTTGTAACTGACAGCTGCTGATATATAACTGACAGCAACTGGTATATTTCAGTTCTGACAAAATATTGTCAGAATTGGAAAGGATCACTGTAAGAAGAAAATGCTGAGCTTCTGAAAGGAACTGATGGTGAGGTTAGTATGTAATACTCATTTGCAGCTACATCATGTGTTTATTTCAAAATAATTTCTCTCGTTTCAGGTTCCCTTTAAAGAGGAACCGTGACCAAAAATGGAACTTCATCCCAATCAGTAGCTGATACCCCCTTTTACATGATAAATCTATTCCTTTTCACAAACGGATCATCGGGGGCTCTGTATGGCTGATATTGTGATGAAACCCCTCCCACAAGAAACTCTGAGGACCATGGTACTCCTAGCAGTTTCCTGTCTGTGAACCTTGTTGCATTGTGGGAAATAGCTGTTTACAGCTGTTTCCAACTGCCAAAACAGCAAGCAGCAGCTACATCACCTTCCAACAGTAAAAATGTCACCATGTGATAAATGTCAGAATGTAAATCAGGGATTTAAAAGTTTTTACAATGGACAAACACTGACTAAATCATTTATACATAATTATTGTAAAAATGAAGCACTTTTAATTACATTATTTTCACTGAAGTTCCTCTTTAAGAAAAGACACAAAGCCACAGTATACAGTATAGCCTGTTAAAATGCTATA
The DNA here is from genome assembly GCF_040937935.1 of Hyperolius riggenbachi. Taxonomy (NCBI): domain Eukaryota; kingdom Metazoa; phylum Chordata; class Amphibia; order Anura; family Hyperoliidae; genus Hyperolius; species Hyperolius riggenbachi. The sequence continues at coordinate 152,459,816 of NC_090652.1, forward strand.
CCACCAGGGAGTGTAAGACATAGAGGGGTCCACACCTGCGTTCAGGCACCCCCCCAGCGTACCCCTGCTCACCAGATAATGCATCAATTACAGCCAATGTCCGCCACCTGACATAGCTGCCATAAACGACACAGCTAAAATGTTAAAAATGTCAGGAAAAATATCAGTAACCTTAAAGAGAACCTGAACTGAAAATAAAAAGTCAAAATAACCATACGCAGGTCATACTTACCTGCCTGTGTAGTCTACTCCTCAATCTCTTTCTCCTCTCCTGCGTCCCATTTGTCCACTGTGATCAATGGAATTCTCCGTCCTCCATTTTAGAAATGGCCATTACCCCATAACAGCTTCCTGGTCAGCACAGTGTTAAACTGTAATATCATCCACTTGAGCCATAGGGAAACATGGACATTACCTTTCACATTCAGTTGTAACTGACAGCTGCTGATATATAACTGACAGAAACTGGTATATTTCAGTTCTGACAAAATATTACTGTAAAAAAAATATATATATATATATCACTGTAAGAAGAAAATGGCGAGCCTCTGGGAGGAACTGATGGTGATGTAAGTATGTAATATTCAATTGCAGCTACGTCATGTGTTTATTTTAAATAACTTTACACTCTTCAGGTTCTCTTTAAGGGGTAAAAACTGCGGAATGTGAACCAGTTAATGATTACCACTGAGCAATGTGAGCATATATAAAGGTGATCAATACCACTACAGCACCAATATAAAGCCAGAGAAGTGACTGGTGGTTGGCCCCATGTAGTCCCCTCAATCTCAACTTCTGCATCCAACATTGCTGTGTCCAGTGGTGTAGGGATCACCATAGCAACCATAGCAATTGCTATGGGGCCCGGATCCCTTAGCCACAACTGGGGGGCCCGCTTGTCCCCTGCCTACTTTCATTTTGTGCTGTTTTTGTTTTTTTAAATCATGGGCTCGATTGCCAAAGTGACCCTACCCCCTGGGCTCCCCTTACTGCAGAATTGCAGAGAGGCTTGCAGGTGAAATGGGACTACTTTACAACTGCCGCCTCTCTGCACATTCCTCCGCCTGACACTTACTTTATAGTTCCGGCCTGGCCTAGAACACAGAAGAGCGGCGATGGTTGTGGCTCCACCCCCGCATGTAGCCCCACCCCTCCCGCAAAGCTGGGGGGTGAAGCCCTGCCCCCTTACTGGCTGTCTGCCCAGTCACAGCATTGGAAGAGGGGGCAGGGGGGCACACAGCTTGAAAATTGGACCTGAGTGCCAGGACTCCGGGCAGCTGGCACTGTGAGCAGCTGCCATGGTGAGAGCAGCTGCACAGCATGTGTGTGCATGCAGTCTGTGTGTTTTAACTTTATGTGTGTGTGTGTGTGTGTGTGTGTGTGTGTGTGTGTGTGTGTGTGTGTGTGTGTGTGTGTGTGTGTGTGTGTGTGTGTGTGTGTGTGTGTGTGTGTGTGTGTGTTTGTTTGGAGGTGTGTGTTTTACTGTGTGTGTATGGGTTTTTTTTGTAACTTGCTCGGTGGGGGGGGGAGGTGTGTGGACGGGGGTGTTTTGTAACCTTCTGTGTGTATGTGTGTGTGTATGGGGTGTGTGTGTTGTAACTTGATGTGTGTGTGTGGTGGGGAGGAGGTGTGTGTATGAATGGGGGTGTTTTGTAACGTTCTGTGTGTGTGTGTGTGTGTATTTGTAACTTAGGTGTGTGTGGGGGGTGAAGGTGGGATAGACGATACAGGTAACTTCTGCGCACAGCACCGAAGCTGGGATCTTTCATGGCACTAGTGCTATGATGCACGCCCTGTGCAGAGTAATTTGGAGATCCGGCAATCGCCAGAGGGAGAATAGTATTCAACCCCGCCAGGGAGTTTAGTGGCAGCAGGGAGAGTGGTGGTCATTCGGCTCTCCCTGCAATATGTACGCATTGTATGGGAAAGTGTGTGTGTGTGTGGAAGGGGAGGAATGTAACTTACTGTGTGGGGAGAAGGGGTGTAACTTTGTGTGTGTAGTATAATGTTAAAGCAAAACTGAGGTAAATTTTAAAATAAAAAAGGATACCTACCTATGGGGGAGGGGGGGGGGGTGTTGGAAGGCTCTGGGACCTATAGAGTCTTCCCGTTCCTCTAAAAGTCCCCAGTTTTTCCAGCACTGTTACACCTGTTTCAATCTTCTGACACAGTAGGCTTCAGGAGCCCGATTTCTTCTGAATACGAGTGGCTCCGTACTGCACGTGTGCGCAGGAGAGCGTGCTCACACATGCGCAGTACCGAGCCGCCCGTCTTTACCTGTGGCTTCTGTGAGCCCCTGAAGTCCTCCTGCTCACTCACCATCATTCCACGCTCCTCCGATGTCCCCCTCTGAAAGCTGGATGCTTCAGCCAGTCGTCTCCGGGGCCGCACACCTCTTTGATCCTCCTCCTATTGCCTAAAGCGTTCTGCGCATGTGTAGTAGCAGTTTTTTACTTGTGTAAGAGCAGAATAGAGGGAGCATGATAGATCAGGCACGTGGCATGGGGCCATGCATGTGGCATTCGGAGCGGGACAGCAGGGGAACAGAGCAGCCCAGCGCAGCATGACAGTGGGGAGTGGGACCAGGCAGATTTCAGGGGGCAGGAAGGAGCCCCAGGTAAGTAACTGGCCATAATAATATTCACGTAATATATATTTCCTTGTGTGTGTGTGTGTGTGTGTGTGTGTGTGTGTGCGTGCGTGCGTGCGTGCGTGCGTGTAATTTACTGTGGAGGAAAAGTAGGCCCATGAGGAAAAATTGCTATGGGTCCCAGTGATTTCTAGCTACGCTCCTGGTTGTGTCATTGCCATTGGCTTTACATTTGATCTGCTCAATGACAAGCTGATCCTTTGTGCCTCTTATCCTAACATGACATACTATGCTTGCTAATGCAATGGCAAGCTAAAGTATATATGCCACAATATATCTGTGAAAGACAGCTACTAAGGTTTAAGCTACTCCTATATTGCAGTTATATCATACGTAATAAAATCAGTGGTTACTGCGTCCATGTATGCATGTGTACCGCCACACTGCCAGATGATGGCTTGCGTGCGCTTTTGCTGGCTTTTGTGTATGGGTGTGCGCAAGAGTGTGCGTACACGTGCGTGCCACTGCAGTGCCCATTATTGAATGGGCTAAAATGACTAGTATTTCATAATTAGCAAAGAGGTTGAACATCACAGTAACCGAGAATGATTAAGTTGTCAAATATGTTAGATGGACTTGGACCACCTGAATGTAGTTACTTTTGGAAGGGCTTTAAAATAAATATATTTTTATCCTAAAAAAATGTAAAATAAAAAACTAACTGAAGTGGAAGATAAATATCCAACCTTAAAATAACATCTGCTAGTCCATCTATATAGGAAGCTATCTAATGAGACCAGCGTTACTATAAGAGCAGGATACTTTTCACACAGCATTGACATTTCATGTGGGATGTTTCAGGCTCACTGGCTGTCTGATAGAGCTCAAAATGTAATTTTGGTGCCTGAAGCACTCGGAAATAAAATGAATTGCCTAAGGTCACGGAATGCTGACACAGACATCAAAGCAGCATTTACTTCTCCAAACTTCAAGACAGCAAATCAAGAAACTTTATTGCAAAGAATTCTAGGTTACCATGCATTCTTTCTTGAAGAAGTCATATCGCCAGGGCCGGGCCGAGGCAGAGGCTGGAGAGGCTCCAGCCTCAGGGCGCAGTGTAGGAGGGGGTGCACAATTCATTCAGCTGTCATTCCCAATAGTGTTTGAAGCAGAAAGAAATAAGAAAAGGGGATACATGACAGTGACTGCAAGCCATATAACTAGAGATGAAGGGGTTGGGGGGTTGGGGGCCCTGGGGCACCTACTAGTCTAATAGCAATCAGTGTGTGATGGCTGGGGTGGGAGGGATGGGGGGGGGGGCGCACTTTGGCGTCTCAGCTTGGGTGCTGAAGGACCTTGTCCCAGCTCTGCATATCGCACTTAGCTTTTTACAAGTAGCGCGACACAGCATTTAGGGAGTCAGGTCTGAGAAATTTAAGCCTCTCCTACATCAGTTAGTGTAGATCTTTTGATACTTTTATCTTTTATTTGCAAAAAAAAAAAACAAGTTAGGAGCTTGAGGTTACAAGGATAACCATCTTACTTTTCCAAAGAGTGTCACCTCAAAAGTGGTTGTAAAAGCACCTGGATATAAATAATGAATACATTCTTGATCCCGGTAACTGTAACTGACAATAGTGTACACTAATATATAAGATAGATACATAATTAGTGACACAATACAAAAATGATACAAAATACAGAATACAAAGTTCAGAATTGGTAATGACAGTGATAAAAGTAACATGATAAATAAAATATATAATAATTTTCAAGACACAAAAGGGGGAGAGAACCGGGGGACGAAACTATGATGAAACCTTAAAATTTACATTACATATGTATACATACATACATTGTTTTCTAGAGTAAAATGCAATGTAAATGACTTTATTTCAATGGAACTGTCACGTATAGTACTTACCTGTTACTGACCAGTTGGACCAGTTCTTTTCCTCATTGGGGAACCTAAAGGGTGTCTTTATTATTTTAAATGCAGGAATCGCTACAAAGATGTCAGACAGCCGCACCCTATTCTATCAGTTACATTTAGCTACTGTTGTCATTAAGTGCTTTTGAGAATAAAAAAAACAACGAGAATCCCCCATAAGGAGATAAACTAGTCCAAAACCATTAAGAGGTCAGAGCGATTGGATTCAAAACAGTCGTAGGCTTCACACATGCCTGAAGACCCACACAGTGCTCCCCTATGGAGATTTACAGGGAAGTGGGGGTAAAGTGTGTTTTTCCACTGCTGGGAAAAAATAGCAGCCTGGATGCCTTTCTTTGCACACCGCGTGTGATTTCCTATTGTCAACAGTCAGCTACTGTCACCCAAGTGTGTCAAGACTGTAAAGAATCATCCATGGAAAAACGTAGCTTTTTTCCAAGGACTCCAGTGTGACCCAAGCTGTACTGTAAGTGACAGTGACATAGGACAAAAGTAATTTGTAGAGCATTTTACACTGGGACAAATGTACATCTTAGTATGGTCGGGGGTGCGCTGGATATAAGTTATTACGCAAATATTGTTCTGGATATTAACGTTTTATTATAAATGTGTTATAATCATATAACATAAAACATATGCACACTCTCATACATTCGTGCACTCATACAGAGAGCAAGCTGGTTCCCCTTTAAAAAGTGATAAAAAAAACAACAATTGCGAACAACAAGGGAAAAAATTTTGCCACAATTGTATAAAATGCAAAAAATAACGACTTTGAAATTGTATAAAATACAAGATTTGTATAGATATCTAAAAATGGACTGATATGCCAATTGCCAATACACTTCTAGAATGCTAGACAATTCTTGTAAAAATAAAGATCTCTGGGTGATGATTTTATTCTCCTAAATTATGCAGAGTCTAGCTTCATGAATTGCAAACAATAGCCGCTCCACACAGGGCAGCTTAATAGTTCTCATCACTCCTTAGATTATCCGTCCTGCGTGCCCCAGAGATCCTCGGCAAGAATGATCCAAGAGCCTTCAAGGGATCCTCCTCAGCACGGGAAGCCGCTCCGGTCACTCGGCGGGCAGCGTCACTGCAGCGGCAAGCTGCTAACAGAAGAAATTTTGCCGGATCGGCTCAAACATGCGACTTCCGGTCTTCCGGTTCACCAACCTTGGGGGAGAGACGTCACTTCCCAGTGCGTCTCAACCCGATAGCTGTGGCCACTTCCTTGCGTTCCAGTCCTCCAGAATTGCTCTGTATATCCAAATGTTGCGGTGTTGCAATATTATGGAGGGGACGTGGATGTGGACCAATCTGTAGTGTAGCGGGGCGCCCCTACAACAATACAGTCCGCAGCTACTTGATTAACATGTTTCAACGGCACGGCCGCCTTCCTCGGAATCTAAAGTTTGGTGCAAATGTCGCCATCTTTTATATGGAAATGTTCCTTACATCACCACTCCTCCCTTCAATCCATTAAAGTGGCAGTTGCTGTTATTACTTTATAGTCCACAAATCTCATAATGCTGCAAGCATTTAACTCTTAAGATACCTATTACATCTGTAATCACTGTCCAACCATATTAGAATTCACGCTTACAAATATAAATGCGGATGGGAGAACCAGCAGCTCAATAGGGGACCAGATTACTCACAGCCAGAACCATCATAATGAAAATAAAATAAAATAAGATAAAATACACATCAGAAAACTTAGTTTATTCATGTATATATGTATATATATAAAGGGAAGAGGGGTAATATGCTACATCATGAAGCCAAAAAGTTCAATTTCGTCATTCAACCCTTTTCGTTATTCAACCCTTTTTAGGAGAATAAAATCATCACCCAGAGATCTTTATTTTTACAAGAATTGTCTAGCATTCTAGGAGTGTATTGGCAATTGGCATATCAGTCCATTTTTAGATATCTATACAAATCTTGTATTTTATACAATTTCAAAATCGTTATTTTTTGCATTTTATACAATTGTGGCAAAAAAATTTCCCTTGTTGTCCACAATTGTTGTTTTTTATCACTTTTTAAAGGGGAACCAGCTTGCTCTCTGTATGAGTGCATGAATGTATGAGAGTGTGCATATGTTTTATGTTATATGATTATAACACATTTATAATAAAACGTTCATATCCAGAACAGTGTTTGCGTAATAACTTATATCCAGCGCACCCCCGACCATACTAAAATTTGCCCTTCTTTGGGTGGGAAAAGGGGAGAACCCCACCTTGGGTGGTTGTGGCAGGAGGAAGTATATACTGTGAAGGGTTCATAACAACAGCTATTTACCCCACAGGCTTTTTGGGCAGCGCCCTGCAGTTTGTTGTTTTTTAAATGTACCTTAAGCATATGCATACACATCTATATTAATTTTTGCCGCTATTTGTCATAGTGCCCCTTTAATGGCCACTGAATATTACAGCCTATATATCGTATATTTTTATTTATAAGGAGAACAATTGTAGCAAAGACTGTATATAAAAGATCTAACTAAAACGTTCCTCACATTTTAGAAAAAAAAACTGTAGTCCTTTCTATTAAAAGGTTAAGACAGTGTGTTGTCACTTAGGAAGGCATGAGAGAAGAGTTACCAAACTGTAGTATGTGTAAACAAAATGGGTAAAGTAAAGATATTAACTGCTTGTATTCACTGACTTTATTAGCTCCTTATCCTGAAAATATTATCTAGCACACAGGGTGTGTGTTCTAAATGTGTGCAAATTCTTACGCACGATGAGTGGTGCGTAATGCATTGCATATAATGTATTGCCTTATGCTCTACTCATCTAAAACTCTACACACGTTATTCTGCTTAACGCAGTTTAGTGCATACACTTCACAGACTGGGCCACTCTTTAAACTCTTTAAAGAGCAAATTCCAATTTTTTCAATAGTTATTAGGATAAAAGTAGAAAATGACAGGGCAAGACAGTGCATTTGGGGTAATTAGTAGTCTTGGAGAGTCTTGGAGAGGAATATTACTCTAATTATGTATGCAATCAACCCGTCCACCTATATCTTCATGATGATTACAGTCCCCTTCCTTCAAGGTCATGTCTAGATGTTGTAAATTTTGCAGAGAGAATATCATTGAGTCATGTCACAGTCTAGACACTAAACAGCGTCAAGCTTTAGAAGTGTAAATTATCAGTAACTTTAACCTTCTCTGGTAACGTTATGTTCTGCAGCTAGAGCTATGATTTGTATTAGGATTTGAAATGTGATAGAACAAAATGCACCATGGCATATTACGCATGTTCTATAAATATGGTCTGTACTGATTGTGATGGTTAAATTTGCTGTTTCTTTTCCCATTAATGGTTATGAATATTTATGTCTTCAAATCAGGCATCTTAATGTAGACATTGAAAGTGTATATAGACTGAAGCTTACAGCGGTAAAATACAGCACAACAGTTGCACTAGATAAGATTGGCAATGGCTGTAACCATACCCGTTCTTGGGGTTTTCCCTCCACTTTGGTACTTTCTTTTTTTCTAGACTAGAGAAGCTCCATCTGGCAGAACCATTTGGAGACCCAACAGAAAATAATACAATATACAGTGATGGTGCATTGCTAAGTTGGCTGGTGAGCTCTAGAAAAGAACCTAGAGCAGGGGTCTCAAACTCGCTGCCCGCGGGCCATTTACGGCCCTCGATACAATATTTTGTGGACCTTGCCGGCAAAAGCTTCCTTATAGTTCGCTTCAGTGCTCCCAAGTAATCCGCCGCTAAACAAGGGCTGCAGAGCCCCCAAATCGCCCGGGGGTCAATCCGCTGGCATTTCCTGGAAGGGGCAGAGCTTTCAGCTTCAGCTCTGCCCCTCCTGACGTCAATCGCCGCACGGATTGCCGCCTCTCCCCGCCCCTCTCTGTGAAGGAAGAGTGAGAGGGGCGGGCAGAGGCGGTGATGCGCCGCGATTGTGAAATTCCTTATGCGGCCCAGCCTCATCCTAACTTTGCCTCCTGCGGCCCCCAGGTAAATTGAGTTTGAGACCCCTGACCTAGAGGAAAGGTAAGGCCAGATCTGCAATGCTATCCCTAAATTGTTGCCCCAGGTAACTTTCTTGAGATGGGGCCGTTCATTGGACCTCTCTATTCCCACACATGGCACATACAGGAAAAGCCTACCAGAGCAGGGGAATGATTTATGTCTGAGGAGCAGGTGGGCATAGGCATTATTTGTGGGGAAGAGAGCACTGGGAGTACAGTGGAAAGATGCCGAGCTCAGGTCTGTGGTTAGTACAAAGTGGCAGGAGCTCTTACTGTAAGAGCTTTGTACCACCCATATACTGTAAATAAATTAATATCTCTGTGAGCCATTCATTGCATTTTTGCTACATTAAGTACATTCACAAAGAAGGCCTATTGTCAGGGGTGTAAAAATAGCCCCTGTGATTGTGCGTTATCTTGGAGGGGCCCAGGCACTGTGGGGGCCTGCTCCTCCTTCCTCTCCCCACTCGCATGTAGAGTAGCTCAGGGAGCAGTTTAATATTTACCTGCTCCAGCACTGCTGGTTTCCTCCATCCTTCACAACCCCATGTTCTCTGCAGCCATTCGTCGTCTCCCAATCACATGATCCGGAGAATGGCTGTGAACCATGTAGAAGATCTGCAGTGCTGGAGCAGGTAAATAATATCACTCTGCTCCCTGCACCACTCTGAATGGTGGAAGGGTGTGGCAAGGGTTGGTTTATAATTGTGTCCCGGGGGGTATATTTGTGTGGGGGGTGTATTTATAACAGAATTAAAATCATTTATTTCACCAAGTACAAAGAAGTTGCACCCGGAACTGGTTTTGGCTTATGCAGGTTCTGGAAGGAGGTGGGGAGGTGGATGGTGAGAGTAAGGGGGGAAATGTCTGAAAGCCAAGAGCTGAGGCTGCCATACTACGGCATCACCAGTCACACTTGGCAATTAAAGGACACATTGAAGGGTTCGGAGTAGCAAGTTTGGTGAAATTTCCGCAGTAATGGCCCAGTTCTACATGAAAGAAACCTGCGGTGATGGCAGATGCTGCTAAGGATACCCAGATTGCTGACATCTGGCAGTGCTGGCCGAGGTGTTCCAGGTTAAAAGGTGCAGTAGTGTTCATTTCTGTGGTGGGTCTTGAATCCTGAATAGCATTCGACAGGGCTGATCAAGATAATCTGGCTGTCACAGAAGCATCAAACGTTTTGTTATAAAAAAAGAAAACTAGACTAGACATTCATGTAAGAGATTGGAATACATAGAATCAGTCACATTGGCACATTTAAGTAAAGAAATACATATATCTGCTTTTCTGCAGTAAGCTGAATGGGCCAGGTATGTAGATTTTAGTAGCAGGTTGGTAAATTCTTTAGTACGGCAGGTAGTGATATTCAAAATCTTCTGGTGGGAAGATGGTGATCTGTAATGAAAGTAAGTCTTCAATGATGGGTAGTAGGAAGCAGTAGATTCTAGTGTCAGGCAGGGAGTGATAGATTCTAATGTCAGGCAGATAGTGATCTGCAGATTCTAGTGGCTCGTAGGCAGTGACAGGCAGTCAGCAGTGACAGGTAGTTGGAACAACCAGTGAGAGATACTGTCGGTAACAAGTGGGTGAGAGAGTGCCATGTTGCAGTGTGTGCTCACAGTGATTACACAACTGTAGTAGGTGGTCATGAATGGTGTGTGCTGGTTTCACCTACCCCTCTCTGCTGGCTCTCCTCTCCCTGCTCTGATTCAAGCTGCCCTCCTCAGCATTTTGGTTATCCTCCTGGGCAGGGCTGCAACATCAATTGCTGGCAGGAGAGGTGAAACTTCCTACAGTGTAGAGTCAGCCAGCCAGCATCTGATTGACTGCATGGAAACTCTACACGCTGGGAGCTCTGTGGACACAGGAAGCAGCAGTGAGAGAGGATGCAGTCGGCTCTGCCTCTCTCCTGCAGCACACAGAGCTACTGCTGAGTAGCTCTGCGTGAAAGTGAAAGACAGGTTCTTATCAAGCCTTTAAAAACTGGATTTAATAAGAAGGGGACAGGACACAGAACAAGGGATGGGATTTGTGAATGACCTGCCCAAAACTGGACACTTGTGGGCTAAGGGATAGCTGTGTAGCAGCAAGGCACTACTTCCTTTACTTTCAGCTTCAGTCCTGATAGAATGCTTTCATTTGGCCAAATGCTTCCACTGTCATCAGGAGTGAAACTACAAATCATGAACAACACCAATTTTCCCACTCCCACTCATGGAAGTGCAACAACCATACCCTCCCCCATAACAAGCGGCCTCAAATTACCCTTCCTGCCTTAAACAACTTTGTGAAGTCTCCAAATAACACACACGTGCACACACACACACTCTCTCTCTCTCTTCTTTTCACTACAGCTGTAAGCTCTTTCCAAGACCCATCCTCCACCCACCACCAGTAGTTGACACGTTAAGCCTTATGCAGCCGGAACTACTGGGTTGGGTTCACTGAGTTTCTGGGCCCCACAGCAGTAGCAGGGGCATAACTAGAGGGGAGAAGCCCCTGCAATCACAGGGTGGGGGGGGGGGGGTCTTGGGCAGAGCTATTTTGAGGCCCCACCTACTAACCTTACCTTTCTCTGATTCAGGGGAATATACTTCAGATCAGGTGTTTTTGTGGCTACACTTGAAAATCATGATGGCCACACTTGCTTTTTGTTTGATGACCCTTGTGAGAAGGGCCCCAAGGGGAGGCAATGGAAGGGGTGTGAACATTGGGGGGGCATCAAAGTTTCGCCAGGGGCTCCCCATGCATTGCAGTTACACCACTGAGCAGCAGTGTGGCCTTTTATGTCACTGTTCACTCTGAGCCCTACCTGTGCAAGGGAATTTGAATAAGAAACAAGGAAATGTATTATCAGGACTGTATATTATGAAATGAATCCTTATGTCCAACTAGATAAAGTAGCCATGTCCAGTTCATTGTAACGTTACTTATTCTAGCGCGAACACATATTTAAACCCTCATGCTAAATTCCAGGAGAGAAGCCCATGGGAAAAACAAATGATGTCTCAACTAACATTATGATTTATCGATTGTTATATCGTACACCTTGCAGTATGTGAGGGCTCATTTTTCTGTGTGCCAGATAGCTGTGTCACTCTCCTTAATAGATACCATTGCCCTCTCATAATTGCCAGAAGTGAATATAAGGAGGCTTCCTGCCTTACCGCTGAACTCAGCAAGATGCCTTTTTTCTCCTTTATGGACAGTTTTGTGCCAGAAATGGAAAATTAAGTACTTTTCTGTAGGTCATGGTATTCCGTCACAAAAATCGCCTCATTTTTCAGCTCAATAAGTTTACCCTTAGGGCTCGTCCACAATTTAAAACTGCTGCACATTCACATCTAAACATTTTTTTTTCTTATTTGGCCTGATAATAACCTTACCACAGTTTTTTGCAGAATGCATATGAATTACATAACATAGCCCCATAGTGGTTCTATTAAGCTCTGTTATAAACTTATATATAATTTAAAGTCTTAAAGCCAAGTACAGGCAAAAACAGCATTTAAACTATGGAGTATACTATGGAGTATACTTTCATTGCTGACAACAAAATTAAGGGATAACAGCACCTTTGGAGCAACTTCTATCATTCAGGTTGCCACAATAAATCCATCTGTCAAGTTAATAATGCAATGTCCAAGTCTGCATTGCTTCTTTTAACTGTGTTTTGGGATACTGATTTGCTCTCCCTCAAAAATCCTCATATTCTCATACAAATCCTCATACTGTTCTGCCAGCAAATTTGTGTCTGTATAGCAGGGGCATAGCAATAGGGGGTGCAGAGGCTGCAACCGCATCAGGGCCTTTGAACTAGAGGGGCCCCGAGGGGCCCTACCTCAACTGCAGTATAAGCTCTCTATTGGTCCTGTGCTCATAATAACCACTTCTATAGATACCCACACAGATACAAACAGGACTACAGGAGTGTTACCGATAGCAAGCACAGCTTTGGGGATGTCCACAGGGCAGGACTAGAAGGAGTACAGTATCTGCCATTCAAGATACCAGTGACATCAATGGCCAGACAGGCAGCACTAGAAAGAGCATCATCAATATCAACCGCAGCTATGGTACGGCACACATGGCAAGGCTGGAAGGAACGCTGCTATATGACACCACCGGAATAGCACACATTCACAAAGGTACAATGCAAGGTAACCAACAATTATCACACAGAAGTAGAACACAGCAATGCAACTAAGGTTCCAGTTACACACTATTGTTATAAACTGTTCTTATCACCTTGCTTCGACACCCTCGTCTCACAGACTGTGAGATCACTTGACTCTCCACACAGCAAACAGTAGATAGACTTTCTCAGGCTTCTTCAATGTTTACGTTATTTATTCAGGACTACAGAAATACAGATAGATACATTCATCATATCCTAGCCATGCCAATCTTCATGTTGCGTTACAAGCTCGTGATTAGACTCCCTACTGAAGTCACTCAGGCACTTCTTGCTAACCTACGTTCCACTAAACTACCTATGTACAGCAGACATTAGATCAGATTACATAAGGGAAGAACATGCTTAGAGGTCCCAGTCGGCCTTGCGAGCTAGTGCGGAAGGAAGAAGCAGAAGTGAGTTCTCCATTGCTCGCTCCAGATTTAATACCGACTAGGAAAGAGTTAAATATGACATCATCTTCGCCACCCCCTATACCAGTCTATTGGTGGACCCACTCGTGGTGTCATCATACCCACCTACTTGATTAATAATCAATGAGGCATTTGACCCATATGCAGGAACGTGGATGTTTAGTAAATATAGCCGATGTTTACTGTTCCTGTTGAGGTCAGAGTGGCCGATGGCCTTCTTTCAGGAACATGTTCTCAGTATCTGCATGTATCCTCTGCTACACGCAGACCCTGAGATGCCTCTGCCTGCATCACAAAACCTCTATTTATTTTAAAGACATACACTGCGGACAAGCCTTTTACATAAAACTCAGGCCAAGTAACTGAGGCCTACTTAAATTATAACAATCCCCCCTAAAACGGCTTGACGCGCAGATCCCAGCATCTGAACCTCCCAGTACCTGGTTTCTTTCTTTTATGTTTCACTTTTCGATGTTCGTGCTCACACAACTTCTCTGCTCTAGGCGGTTATTCCTGGAAGAGAGAGAGCAAGACCTCTTGGTCTTCCTGTAACCAGGCTCTCTGGGGATGCCCTACTTCTAAGTCCCTCTATACCACATGCTCAGCATTTGCGTCACTTGCGTATCACTCACAAACTTGCATGACCACAGAAAAGTGAAACTCGTTTGGTTGTTACAAAACGGAGCAGTGCCAGGTGCCTTCTAAAAGAGCGCCTTTATACAATCAGCTCCATCACAGGTACTACTAAACCTATACCCGTAACCCTGTATATCCCTTAATTTAAACTATTGGTTCAGGAGATTGTTTATGAGGCACCAATCTCTGAACCAGGTTAATTTGTTTTACGTAATTTTAACACGCAACCTCACCTGGATAATGATGCCTAAAGTTGTCATCCCCATCCAGACGACCAGTGGGTGTAGAAAGAACTTTGGAACCGCAGAGGCCCAGTCCGAGTGTCCCTGGAACATCACCGGAACCTTTGTCCACCAGGTCAGACTGGAACTCACCTGCTCATTTTTGTATTCTACCTCGTGAAGATCACCTGTATCATGGTGAAATCTTACCTCTAACTTAGTGTACTGTTTGTTTAACCTTTGTAATAAAATGTGGTCGTCTTGGATCAAAACCTGTTCCCCTTTGTCCCATGTCATGTTCTCTTTCAGGACGGGAACTACCCGTGAAACTTTGCACTTTAGAGTTCTCTTAACAATTTGAGAAACAACGTCATCCAACCTGGATGACTGGATCCATATGGGATCTCCGCTCCCACAATATGTTCCCCTTGGAAACTCCCCCTTATCGGAACAATTATGAGAATATACCTTGAATGTATCATTAGAACTTATGTTAAAAAACCAAACCTTTCCTTCAGCCACCGGAACTATCGGTTGGGCTTCAGGGTGGATCTTTTGAATGGTAGCCTCGCATTCTGCGTTATTGAGCCTGCAGGCTTCTTCACTAAATTTGACTTGCCCCGGCCAACGCAGGTACTTCTGCAAGAATTGCCCGCATGAGGACAACTCTACTTGCTTCACCTCCCCGTCTAGCACCAAAAAAGGTTGACCTCTCAGGTCCTGGTGTAAGACCCGGGTTGAGGTGGGAACTAAGGAAGTGGCGGTGCCTAAAGGAATGTTGCACCGTTTCCATTTGTTCACCCAAACATCTCGAAGCTGCCATGCAAAAGATCCTTCTCCAGAAAAATTAATATACCTCCCCTTGTCCAATCTCTCGCTGACAAAATATGTCCCCAGCTGTCCTGATTGGACCTCTTCCCCCCTTATGTCCTGAGGCACACTATGTACCTGAGGTCGGGAAGATTGTACTCTCTGCAATCGTTCGATTAAGAGTACCTCTTCACTTACCCAACTCTCATGAGGATAAGCTGTTGCATATGGACTGTGTAATATCGTCCCCTGTTGTGACCCGTGTGGTGTGAATGGGGTTCCCTGTGTGGGCTTTCCCTCCCCCGGGACCGCTCTCCCCACCCTCTTTGTCACCTGGAAATGTGGCTTGATCTCGATTTTTACTTCTTGTTTCGAGAACCACCCACCCTTGGCTTTCCAGCCTTTACGTGTGTAAAGTTGTTTCAGAGGCACTCTCTGTTGGTAGCTCCAGAGTGTGATGTTGTCCCCCGCGTCTCTCCGGCAGGAGAATTGACGCCTCCTGCTTGTTCCTCTCCAATCTGGAACCATCTCACTCTGCATAACCAAGACAAGGTACCCCTGAATCACACACTCCACCTTTTGCATGTACCCATTGTACTGCAATGTACCTTGTAACAAACCTTTGGATCGGTGCATCGATTCTGGGAGTGTGGTATTAAATAGCAGATTTACACTGCCATTCCATTCCCACTGCCCGCACACCTGACCCTTCAGACCTTTCACCCACATTGTGCCATGAAATTTGTTTTCTCCTGGCACAAATGCTCTTTTCCTCCGTCCCTGCATGGTCCATCTGTGCCAAGTGGAGGGAGGTGTGAAAGGATTAGTACCTTTGTCACCCAACATTAACATGCTTGGGCCTTGCATTCTCATTAACCCCTTATTATACATGAGAATGTCCTCTCTTCGTTCTCCTAGGACGGAATGGCAACCTAGGATCACCATCAGCACAGTACTCTTCATTATAAAAGCACCACCTTGGGAAAGAAAAACATTAGCAATTTGCACTATGCTTTGCTCAGACAGTTTTTTTAGACGTTTTCCGATCTCAGGAACCTCGTTTTTTAGTCTCTTTCCAATTTCAGGAATCTCGTGTTTTAGTCTCTTTCCAATCTCAGGAATCTCGTGTTTCTCCCAGCTTAGATTGGCATCTGGAACCTTTCGCTTATCCGACTGACATCTCCATCTTTGCTGCCAGCACTGCAGCTGTCTCCATTCCATATTGCCAAACACCTGAAATCGAAATACAAACAAATCAATTCTTATCAATGATTTGGGATTCGCCCTGCGGCTTGTACTCTTTACCCTTGAAAATGATCAATATATACCGTAATTGATCTCGTTGTTTTATGGTTCTCATGAACTCTGTTTACTCTTATTGGTAGATTGGAGTTAAACTTCACCCCCCTACCTCAGTACTATCCTCAGTACTTACCTGTTTAAAATATGCTCCCGCGGACTTCACCTTTGGAAGCTCGCTTCACCTTTGGAAGCTCTCACCCCATTGCAGCTCACTCCACATCCCCCCTCATCTGTCCATGCGCGGCCGTCGCATGCACAGATCACGGATGCCACACCTGATGCTGCTTTGCAGGTGAGCCTGCAATGCACTACCTCATTATCGCATTTACTTATCTAGAACTTCATCGCGATACCAGCTCTGCTAGAAGTTCTGTGTGTTGTACCCTCTGATCAATGTTTGCCGTGCCACTACCCCCAGACTTCACTAAAAAACGGCTGCCTCCCTGTAGGAAGGAGCACTTTGCACTTAAACTACACAGGGTGCAGGGCTAAGCATACCAGCGTCACATGCCTGTATGCAGATCCCTGAATGCCCACATGGAAGGTAGTCACATGGCAAACAGCGTACTGATACACTGTCACTCTGTAAACGGCAATTTTATCATCTGTATAATTGCCCCATGAACTGCTGTCAGTCCTTGTTCTTTGTGCTACAATTGATAGGAGCTGGAAAAAAAACATATTTGACCAATCAGTGGACGAAAAAAAAACGCACACAAAAAAACAGCTCCAGCCCAGCATAGACCTCTCAGTCCAGCTCTGGCCCTGTCCACGACAAAACCGGAAAAAACGTTACCACTCTGCAGCAGCGGCGACGGAAACCCGTATTGGTCAACTCCCTTTTTTTCCACCTCCGGCACCCCCTTGCTGCACTGTTGGGAACTCATGCAACACCCATCAAGGTGCCTCACTTACAGGAATAATCCCATAAGCAACCCAGTACAGACCCTTTCCTGATCTGCACTGCTACGTGTGTCCCTGCACCTAGCTGGGAAACACTTCCTATTCCGGCATTCCTTTCCATGGACCCAGGGAAAAGCTCTGGGGAAATACTTTGAGAACCGAGACACACAGGAGAATGTCTCTGTATTTCTACCCCCCTTCCTTTCAGCTGCTCTGCCCGGAGCCGCGAGCACAGCCTGACGTGACGTGGATCCCCCAGCCCCTCCTCCTCCCCTGCCATGACGTGTGGGGGCCATGACTCTCGGGGGCGGGCTCTCTCCACTGCCGCCATTTTGAGTCCTGGACTGCCAGCTAAGATGGCTGCTCCCATAGCAGCCTCTGGTTCCTATATCTTAGGAGAGAAAACAAAACTCACACATACCAAACATTTTATGCATAGTTATACACAGTGCAGAGAGAAGAGAAAAAAAAATATCAGCATTCCGCCACACACACTGTCTACGACCGGAGACTTCGTCCCAGCTGCGATTATTCACCCAGGGACTTGGGAAACTCCCTCTCTACACAAATCATCTGCAGTTTATCTCCGCCATAACTCAGATCAGAACTACTCAAGCGCGCAGCGTAACTATAAACCATATTAACAGCTAGTACTGCTGAGACGAACAACAGACGAGCTGGCTGAACAACATAACAGATGCAGATATTTACAAGCATGTTAGCAACTCTGACTGGAAACGCACGGAGAAAAAATAAACAAAAACCTCACCCATTATCTCAGCTGTCACTATGCGAACTTACACAGCTACCCAGAGACAAGGGCTGTCCACCCAGCTCCCCGAAAAAAAAGAGAAAAGAAAAAAAGCAGCTCACCGAGAAAAAACTTACTTCTAAGTTCTACAACTGTTCTCTCCTGTCTACTCTGCTACCTCTCTCCCCTGTCCACCACTAACACTGATGGTTTCCCTCTGCCGCGGGGGACCCCCCCCCCCCCCCCCTTATTTATCATCCTGCCCAGTCTCTGGACAGGGAGAGAAAAACAAAACAAAACCCAGAGAAAGAGAAAACAAAACATCTGCCACACAGGAACATCGAATCCTAAGAAACAATCAAAGCGCATAAACTCTGAAAACACATTCTGTATTTACATCGGAGCTGCACCTCTCCTCACCCCTCCCTTCATGCACAGGAGAGATGAGAAGCCCGCAGCCTCCACACTGCAATTAACACAGAATGTACACATTAACACATTATCCTCTCCTTGTTATAACACCAAATACAACGTAAATCAAACTTGCCTGAGCAGAGGACTTCGTACGCCTGCTAATTCGACCAGCTTTTGGCAACTCCACGAAACTGAGTGGATCATCCCTGGAACTACTGAGCGTCATCTCTGTGTACCCACACTGGCTCAGCGGATCGATCTCCAGTGGCAGCTGCCAGCCGGCCTCGGAGCCTTCCAGTCACCTGTGATCCGGTTTAGGCTATGACTGCGTGCACTTACAGTCAAAGTTTAACATCCACGAGTTTCGCCGCTGGTTCCCTCGAATTTCAGCCCGTGTGTGCTCGGCTCCCACACACTCACACCAGCTTATCAGTATCAGCTTGATAAGCTTTACAGTCCGTGTCCGTCTATTCCGCTTGTTTTGCTGTGGAATATCTTGAAACCACTTTCTTCGGCCCCGGCCCCGTCTGCCTGTATTGCTAGGCAGGGAAGGATTTCAGCACCACTGTTATAAACTGTTCTTATCACCTTGCTTCGACACCCTCGTCTCACAGACTGTGAGATCACTTGACTCTCCACACAGCAAACAGTAGATAGACTTTTTCAGGCTTCTTCAATGTTTACGTTATTTATTCAGGACTACAGAAATACAGATAGATACATTCATCATATCTTAGCCATGCCAATCTTCATGTTGCGTTACAAGCTCGTGATTAGACTCCCTACTGAAGTCACTCAGGCACTTCTTGCTAACCTACGTTCCACTAAACTACCTATGTACAGCAGACATTAGATCAGATTACATAAGGGAAGAACATGCTTAGAGGTCCCAGTCGGCCTTGCGAGCTAGTGCGGAAGGAAGAAGCAGAAGTGAGTTCTCCATTGCTCGCTCCAGATTTAATACCGACTAGGAAAGAGTTAAATATGACATCATCTTCGCCACCCCCTATATCAGTCTATTGGTGGACCTACTCGTGGTGTCATCATACCCACCTACTTGATTAATAATCAATGAGGCATTTGACCCATATGCAGGAACGTGGATGTTTAGTAAATATAGCCGATGTTTACTGTTCCTGTTGAGGTCAGAGTGGCCGATGGCCTTCTTTCAGGAACATGTTCTCAGTATCTGCGTGTATCCTCTGCTACACGCAGACCCTGAGATGCCTCTGCCTGCATCACAAAACCTCTATTTATTTTAAAGACATACACTGTGGACAAGCCTTTTACATAAAACTCAGGCCAAGTAACTGAGGCCTACTTAAATTATAACAACTATCACAGGCTCTGTTTTCAAACAGGAAGAGGTTTTTTTGTACCAGTGAGAGCAGACATGCAAATTCCAACTGATGATGCACACCCACACTCTCCCTCCCATTGGCTAATTACCCCCTAATAGGGGAATAACACAGTATAAGAGACCTCATTCCAACACGTACCGGACCGCATTGGGTGAGTCTTTTGATTACTTTATTTATCTCCTTTTTAAGCACTTGTTCAATTACTTAATTTTTTGTATGTAGAATATCCACACACTTTACCAGTCCCTATGTTTGCACATGTTAGACCACTTAACTATATGCATATAAGATTGCTTCTTTTACTAGCCCACACATTGATCCCCCCCCCCCCGCACCACCACCTTACCCCAGCCCCCACCCTCTTTCCAACACCCCCCCCCCCCCCCCAAACTTTTTCTTTGTAGTTTCTTTCCCCACAACCTATTTTACTTAGAATATACTTTATATACCCCTGGGTTGACGTGTATATATGTGTATATATATATATGTGTATATATATGTATACAGCAATATGAGCATGCATATACACAGATATGTTATGTAGAATAAGATCAATAGTAGTCTCATCTGTATCAATAGCTGTGTATATAGTAGCTGTGTACAACTTGTAGTAATCTTCTTAAAGAAATAGCATAAAAATAGCTTCTAAAAAACTTCTTGCTAACATCTTAACAGAACTTAATGCTGAAAAATTAATAAAGTAAATCACCAGAATATTAAGCATATTACCCCTTCTCTGTCATCTCTTCAGCATCTAGAACCACGTGTGGGAAGGTAGCTTCTGCCTCATGTGTCTTCTCAGGAGATTGTTAGGCTTCTGCAAACTATGAGCTTTCAGCTCCTACTTTTATAGTGATTGGATGCAGGGCCATGCAGTGGGTCCTTAAGTGGGGGGTGCTCAAATTTAAAAAAGGGGCCTGGCAATGCCTTCCCCGCATGCCCCTCCCCCCTTCCTCATTTCTGGCTAGGGGGGTATTGATTGTCATGCTACTGAATGCAGATGATGGGTGCCATGTGGGTTCTGGCACAGGGTGTCATGTGGATTCTGGCTGTATGGGTGTGTATCAACCATCATGTAGGTGTTGATTGCAGGTACTCAGTCCCTTCTGACTTCTGGGTGCAAGTACTGGATGTCATATGTGGGTGCTTGGTGTGAGTGCTGGGCATCAAGTGGAGGCTTAGTGCAACTGGAACTACTGCAGATGAAGCATGTGGGTGTTGGGTGCAGGTACTGGGAATCACATAGGTGCAAATACTTGGTGCCATGCCTGCACTGGGTGCTAGCTCTGGGTGGGTGTTGTGTGTCACGTGGGTTCTGAGTGCAGGTACTTCGGGTGCTAGTACTGGTTATGTGAGTGGGTGCCATGTGGAGGCTGTGTGCAGGTGTGAGTAGTGAGTGTATCATGTCAGAGCTGGGTGCAAGTACTGTGCCATGTAGGTGTGAGTACTGGGTGCCAGCTATAGGGTGAAGGGGTGCAGGTATTGGGTTTCATGTGGCTGTTTGATGCAAGTACTAAGTGCCATATTGAGGCCGGATGTGAGTATTGGGTGCAGGGTGCTTAGTGCAAGTACTGGGTGCTTGCTATAGTGGGGGTTACTGGTTGAGTGTAATGTGGGTGCTGAATATTGGTGGGATTGCTGTGGGTGCAGGGGGTGGGAGGTCACTGTGGGTACTGCTATGAATGGCATAGTTGCTGCTAGGGGAGGTCGAGGTCAGTGTGGTTGATGGGGGAAGGGTAGGTCACTGTGGGTGCTGGGGGAGAAGTAACTGTGGGTGCTGTGGAAGGTAGAGGTCAGTATGGGTGCTGGAGGAAAGGGAGGTCGCTGTGGGTCCTTTGGGGGAGGTCACTGTGGGTCTCGGGAGCTAGATGTCATTGTGGGTGCAGGGGGTGGGAGGTCACTATGGGTGCTGCTATGAATGGCATAGTTGCTGCTAAGGGAGGTAGAGGTCAGTGTGGGTGCTGGGGGAAGGGTAGGCGTGTGGGTGCTGTGGAAGGAAGAGATCAGTATGGGTGCTGGAGGAAGGGGAGGTCACTGTGGGTGCTGGGGGAAGGGTAATTCACTGTGGGTGCTGGAGGAAGGGGAGGTCACTATGGGTGTAGCTATAAATGGCATAGTTGCTGCTAAGGGAGGTAGAAGTCAGTGTGGGTGCTGGGGGAAGGGTAGGTCACTGTGAAAGGAAGAGATCTGTATGGGTGCTTGAGAAAGGGGAGGTGACTGTGGGTGCTGGGAGAAGTCAGTGTGGTTACTGGAGGAGGGAGTGGATGCTGGGTGTTGGGAGAGGCCACTGTGGGTGCTGGCAATGGGAGAGGTCACGGTAGGTGCTGCTTTTGGGATGGGAGGTCCCTGTGGGACAGGAGGGTAGCCACTGGGGTAGGGAAAAATCATTGTGGGTCCTAGGGGAGGGATAGGTCAGTGTGGGTGCTGGGGTAGGCAGGATCACTGCTAGAGCTGGGGAGGGAGAGGTCACTGTTGGTGCCGGGGGGAGAAGTAACTGTGGGTGCTGTGGAAAGTAGAGGTCGGTATAGGTGCTGGAGGAAAGGGAGGTCACTGTGGGTCCTTTGGGGGAGATCACTGTGGGTCTCGGGAGGTAGAGGTCATTGTGGATGCAGGGGGTGGGAGGTCACTATGGGTGCTGCTATGAATGGCATAGTTGCTGCTAAGGGAGGTAGAGGTCAGTGTGGGTGCTGGGGGAAGGGTAGGCCACTGTGGGCGCTGGGAGAAGTCAGTGTGGTTACTGGAGGAGGGAGTGGATGCTTGGTGTTGGGAGAAGCCACTGTGGGCGCTGGCAATGGGAGAGGTCACTGTAGGTGCTGCTTTTGGGATGGGAGGTCCCTGTGGGTGCTGCAGGGGACAGGAGGGTAGCCACTGGGGGAGGGTAAAATCACTGTGGGTGCTGGGGGAGGGATAAGCCAGTGTGGGTGCTGTGGGAGGGCGAGGTCACTATGGGTCCTAGGTGGAGGGAGAGATCACTGTGGGTGCTAGGTGGAGGGAGAGGTTACTGTGGGTGCTGGGGAGGGAGAGGTCACTGTGGGTCCCAGGTGGAGGGAGAGGTCAATGTGGGTGCTAGGTGGAGCGAGAGGTCACTGTGGGTGCTAGATGGAGGGAGAGGTCACTGTGGGTGCTGGGGGAAGGAGAGGTCACTGTGGGTGCTGGGGAGGGAGAGGTCACTATGGGTCCCAGATGGAGGGAGAGGTCATGGTGGATGCTGGGCAAGAGAGAGGTCACTGTGGGTGCTAGGAGGAGGAAGAGGTAACTGTGGGTGCTAGGTGAAGGGAGATGTCAATGTGGGTACTGGGTAGGGAGAGGTCAGTATGGATCCTAGGTGGAGGGAGAGGTCACTGTGAGTGCTAGGGGAGGGAGTGGTCACTGGGTACTAGGTGGAGGGAGAGGTCACTATGGGTGCTGGGGGAGGTAGAGGTCAGTTTGGGTCCTAGGTGGAGGGAGAGGCCAGTATGCCACACTAGGATTCCTGTCTGTGCCTCTCCACTTGAAAGTGTCCCCGGCGGGGGCGGAGCTTCCAGCGGGTGGGCGGGGCTTAGCGCGATTGGGGGCGGAGCTTATATTTTACATCGCGGGTGGGGCATTTTTTTGAAGATTTTAAAAAGGGGGTGCCTGGGCACCCAGAGCACCCCCCTGTGCACGTGCCTGATTGGATGCAATATGGCTGCCTAATCTGGAATCTCCCTAAATCCCAGGTTCTGATTGGCTAAAGCTTCCATGCGTCAATGCTTTATCATGTTTTGAATACCTAAACCATAATATTATTGTTTATAAATTCCTTAATTACCTTATCTTGTGGGAAATAACGTCATTTGGAGTGTTTGACATTTTTTTTAGGTCATTTCTGACGCAGTTAATTAAAAATGGATGTCACCAGCCATCTTGTCTGCTGGTTGACTTTTTTGATCCATACATTGGACTTCCAAAACATTAAGCAATGTCATTTATGACACATTTCTGATAATGTGTTCTCTGCTAATTACTTTGTAATGTGTCTGTACTTTCCCAGACATAAGGTTGGTCAGGTTGACACTGTAAGAGTCTTCAGCAATTTAAGACTTATTGAAACATACAGGGCTTCTAATATACTTATTTAAATATACAGCTTATTATATAATTCTTCTTAAAACAATTAATCATATAAGATATAATTGTATATTAAATCTTAATAATATAAAATCATGTTCTATATATTTGTCTTTCTGATGAAGAAATAAATGTAATAATTCTACCGAAAGAGGTCACGATTAAATCATGTACGGTAATTAACAAGCTGTATTAACAATATTAATTATAAGACTATGAAACCGCAAGGTGGCATAAGTGTCCTAAATACGGGACAATAGAAAAAACCTATTGACATTCCAGAATTTTTGATAAGACCTCCTAACCCAAACATTCATGTGGAACGCTTCTAATGTGTTTTGAAACTTTCACTGAAGAATCCACCATTTAAATGTATTTCAAAGTAATACATTCTATTATATAGGGTTTAACAATAATTATTTCTTTCTTCGGAAGGACTGTATTGATTATTAATATTTAGATTAATAATATTTATGTGGCTGGATAGTGTAATGGTTAAGGACTCTGCCTCTGACACAGGAGACCTGGGTTCGAACCTCGGCTCTGCCTGTTCAGTAAGCCAGCACCTATTCAGTAGGAGACCTTAGGCAAGACTCCCTAACACTGCTACTGACTATAGAGCGCGCCCTAGTGGCTGCAGCTCTGGCACTTTGAGTCCGCCAGGAGAAAAGCGCGATATAAATATTGTGTGTTTGTTTGTTTGTAATAACTGAGCAAATGTACATATATAATTGCTGCAGTAATGTGACTTTTAAAGGGACTCCGAGCTCTACTTAAAAAGTAAAATAGTACTCACCCGGGGCTTTCTTTAGTCCATCGCTGGTCGGGAGGTCCCACAATGGCGTCCTGGCTCCTCTCCTAGGCCCCGCTCCGGAATGGCTGGACGGCGGTAGCCCGGCGACACTCGACCGAGTGTCGGGCTCCTTCTTCCTGGTATGACGCGGCTGATGTTACCACGCTGGTGGCCTCGCGTCATCACGGCGGCCGGCGTGGAAGTACGGTGCATGCGCGCTTTAATCGCGCATGCGCAGTACTTTGACGCCGGCCGGCGTGATGACGAGAGGCGGCTGGCGTGGTGACATCAGCCGCTTCATACCAGGAAGAGTGTCGCCGGGCTGCCGCCGTCCAGCCATTCCGGAGCGGGGCCTAGTAGAGGAGCCAGGACGCCGTCGTGGGACCTCCCGACCAGCACTGGACTAAAGAAAGCCCCGGGTGAGTACTATTTTACTTTTTAAGTCCCTTAAAACTTCTTCCTTTCAGTCCTTACACAGTACACAGTATCTATAACCTTGACATTTGAAAGATGCTTTGTATCATAACAAAGAATGTTTTGACTTCTAAAATAAAATAATCCAATTATGAGTTTCACTGCCTGGAATATGCTGAGATGTCACAGAGCAATATCTTAAAAAGTACTCTAACTTTACAGTTTACAATGAAATTTTGCATAGAACATTGAAACATACACATATGATAGCTTTTCCTGCATAAATAAAAACTCTAGAATTCTGACAATTCTTTGTATAATTTTTTTATATCTCGGCTGTCTGTATGAGTACTTAGCATACTTTCTTCTGTCAACAGTTATATGCTCCTATTTATTGCCTGAGGAAGTGGGATATACCCACAAAATGCATTGAACCTTGTTCGGAGTATGTAAATAAACTTATTTTTGCTTAAAACGGCAATTTTTTGTGTCTGTTTTGGAGGGGTAAGTCCACCACTACCTACTTAATTTTATCCATTTTAAAGAAATATTGTTTTTACCCTGTTGGCGCCTCTGTACTACTATTGCAGTTGTTTCCACCCCTGGTGGAGGGGAATTCTTCCTTTTTCCCGATCTACAGAGAGCGACTTTTTAATCCTGAGTGGGGACAGGTCTAATCTTTTCACCTGCCTTCATAGTGGTTACCTGGACAGTAACCCTTGTTTGTGAGTATAACCTACCTATACTTACCTTCCATACCCAATTTACAATACATACTACACTATACTGGGCTCTCGGCGTCTTCCCTTCCCTTATATCTTGACATATGTTGGTAATGAGTACATTTAAAATCGGCGCCGGTATACTTGGCCACAAGATACAGCTGTTATATGGCTGATACTGCTTCTGCACAAGTCCGGGCTGTTTTAATTACTATTCCCCCTCCAGGCCGTCATGGCTGGTGGGGAATGAAATAATTCAGCTTCCAGTGATTGCTGGAGGACGAATTATTGTGTTTTTTAAGCAACCTCGGCTCCGTCCTCTGACGGCGCCGGCGTTACTCACTGAGCGCCGCTATAGACTAATTCCCATTATAGTCTATGGCGGCGCTTGCTGCGCCCAAATCTAGCAGCGCCGAAAATCACTGCTCTGGCTGGGAATACACAACAAGTTTTTTCAGCAGATTTACTGGCTGATAGTTTTTCCATTCGATTTTCTGATTGTTTTTTTTTTTTTTTTTTTTACGATTTCCGTTCACTTCATTGAAAAAATTGTTCAGAAAAACTATCAAAATCACTTCAGACCAGTCAAAAATTATCTATCGAGCCATCTATCTGCCGAAAAAACTCACGGTGTATTCCCAGCATTAAAAAACACATTAGCTGGAGGCTGGACCCCTGTAACAGAGGGAGGGAAGGTAAGTGAGCTCTGGGCACCACTGTGGTCACAGGGGCTGCTCCTGTATAGTTACTGTATGCCCATGTCCGCATCAAGTATATGTGATTGCCAACACACACTCGAATGGGTAAACACTATCACATAAATAATTCTACAAAATTGTGGGGTGAACCACAGAAGACACGTATCACAATTAAATAATTAAGCCTAATGAATCAATCAGAATGTGCAGAAAAGTGGGAAACAAACTACAACAATTGGGAAAACACCACCTCAATAAACCGCACCAAACTGATTACGGCCAAAATATATATCACATCCTTATTTGAAATGTTCCATAAAAACACTTAAAATCAAACATGTACTGGAGGTTGGGCAAAGATATCAGAATTGTATCAAATAACAATAATATAAACAGAGCCCCCAAAGAGGGAACAATGTGTCAATAGTGTAAAGTGCATCGTGTGAACCAAGTACCTATTGCAATGTATCTAAAAACAATAAATAGTGCAATACAAAATTACAAAAATACAAAGGAAAAATAGTAAGAGTGGAGCATAGACACCACAAGTATAGTAATATTGCATACAAAACCATAAAGTGCAGTGCTAAACAATGAGACCATGTGCAAAAGAGTAATGAGTGTGGGAAAACCGCACACTAGTGTAAATATGTCCCACTGCGGGGAACAGTATGAAGAGCAGAGAAAAGCAACAAAGTGCACAGGTCCCTCCAAGCGAGCCTGTGGGAGCCCTTACCTGCCTCTATCGCAATTCGCCATGAACAGCTTCCTCAAAGCTTTGAGGAAGCCAGGAGGACGATGGGGGACCTCGCCACTTATGGTGGGCTGGAGGAAGCCCCAGGTAAGTGTAATCTTTTAAATTAAGTCACTGCTCAGGGTCTCTTTAATCAGTCTAGTGCGGTTTATTGAGGTGGTCTTTTCCCAATTGTTGTATGTGGTTGCCAAGTCTCAGAAACCCCATTAGACACACATTTTAAACCCACATTTATTTATTTTGTCTTAGCAAGACAAAGCAACACTGGAAAGTGAGGGTTTCAGGGCCAGCAATGACAGCAGCAAAGAGGGTTTTGAAACTCATATTCCTCACTAACCCATGCATTGCTTATTACTGAAAAAAATTAGATTTCATATTAAAGTGGTATAAAACCCTGACATAATATTCAATAAACACATTTTTTCTTCTTTGTATATGCTATACGGTTATCATATTTGCTTTTGTGCATAAGTATTATTATTCATTTAGAAATTGCAAGTTTCCAAAGTACACTTTTTTTGCTCTGAGAGCTGACTTTGCATTTTATTCATAACTGCTTTATTCATCTTCTAATGCAAGCACTGTGTGTAGATGGTGGAGCACTTCCTCAATTATCCGTCTGGATGTGCCTCGGTAAAGCCAGCCGCACTCTGGCTCATATAATGTAGTAAAAGGTAGAACCGGCACCATCCAAGGTAAGTATAAGCTCTTTTATTTGCAGTAAATCAATGAACAGCCATAACAGCAACGTTTCAGGGCAACCGCCCCTTTCTCAAGCTTAGCCGTCTATGTACCTACCTTTTACTATCTTCTAATGCAGAAATGCTTTCTGATTGTCTATGTTCAGGAGAGTCTGCAGTGTCAGAGAAGTCTTTACATTCCTCACTTGATACAATTAAGTAAACACGAGATAACATTATCTCCAGTTCGGATGCGTCCAGCTTTCTCTGCACTGAGCGTCTAAGTCCTGTGTTTAACCCTTTGAATGTTGTTCTAGTAAAAAAAAATGGTGGTAGTATATAATATGCTGTAAATAATTTATTAGCGCAAAGAAGAAATGCTGGGTTTCATTCCGCTTTAACACATTTATGTTATTTTCTTTTTTCCCCTTAGCATTATTGTGTATGGCTGCAATAGATACCCCTCTATTATACCCACACTGATAATTAATGTTCCTGATAATAGGGCAAAGGTGTTTTAATAGGCCAGAAAATCACAGGTACTCCAAGAGACAGATGAGTTTTGCACAGCACCAGCATTATGTAGCTCAAATCCCCTGTGGCATGAATTTAGATTAGGATTATCCATAAAGTGACTGCTCCAAGCAACGATGCCCTCTTTAGAATAACTGTCTAAATGTTGTGTCAGCTAAAGTAAAATACAGAGCGTCTGATTTTAACGTTTAACAGGTGAACAATTTTCTCAAGGCAGCTGTCTTCGCTGGTAAGTTCCTTTTTTTCCCCATTTTAAAGTGAGTGATTTAAATTGTTATTAATGCCACTGCATTTGCATCAGTATGAGGCTATAAATAGAAGCAGCTGAATAAGATTACTGAAAACATTAGAGTGAGTAAGTATGTGTGATTTTGTGCCTTCATTTTCAGTTAGGTATTATTGATTGCGGCTTACAATACAAATGTCTTTAAAGAACAATTACAGGCCAATATAACAGAAATGATAACCTAGGTATGTGTACCTTAAAGTGGCTTTCAAGGCATAAACAAATAACTGGTAGGGAAAAGTAGTGGTGCTCAAATACCCCTTTTCAAAATTCGAGTTAGGTCGAATTCGAATAGTAAATTATTCGAGATCAGTCGAATATTCGAGTCGAATAATTTTTACTATTCGATTCGACCTCGGAATTCGAGCTCACTATTTGAGTCGGTATTCGAGCTCATTATTCGAGCTGACTATTCGAAATGGCCTTAAATAGCTTCCAACACTTGTTTTGAGGGTGAATGATGCAAGAAACCTCTTTTTTTCCAAGTAACAACAGCAAGTGATTATGTGGGGATGTTCCTTTAAAAAAAAAAAGTTGAAAAGAGAAGTTGTGTCCAGAAATTTGTTCAGTACTGTATATACTTCTTCTTCTTCTTCTTTATCTTCTATATCTTCTTCTTCTTCTTCTATATCTTCTTCTTCTATATCTTCTTCTTTTATATTGTCTTCTTCTTCTTCTTCTTCATCTTCTTCATCATCATCTTCTTCTTCTTCATCTTCTTTTTCTTCATTTTCTTCATCTTCTTCTTCATCTTCTTCTTCATCTTCTTCATCTTCTTCTTCATCTTCTTCATCTTCTTCATCTTCTTCTTCTTCTTCTTCTACATCTACTTCATCTTCAACTTCTTCATCTTCTTCTTCTTCTTCATCTTCTTCATCATCTTCATCTTCTTCATCTTCTTCATCTTCTTCTTCTTCATCATCTTCATCTTCTTCTTCTTCATCTTCTTCATCTTCATCTTCTTCATCTTCTTCTTCATCTTCTTCTTCATCTTCTTCTTCTTCTTCATCATCTTCTTCTTCTTCATCTTCTTCATCTTCATCTTCTTCATCTTCTTCATCTTCTTCTTCTTCATCATCTTCATCTTCTTCTTCTTCATCTTCTTCTTCTTCATCATCTTCATCTTCTTCTTCTTCATCTTCTTCTTCTTCATCATCTTCATCTTCTTCTTCTTCATCTTCTTCATCTTCTTCTATATCGTCTTCTTCTTCACTTATTTCTCTTTTCAAAATTTTTTTTTTAAAGAAATGCAGCTATTTTTGAGCGTAACAAATAGCTGGTGGCGCACGCATGTTGGAAGCGCCATTGTATGTGCTCCCTGGCAGTGGAAACACACAGACAGCAGGAGGTAAATTCAGCAGCAGGAGGAGGAGGATGAGTGTGTGGCAGCAGGCAGTCAATGAGGCAGGCAGCGTGACATAATAGCCCTGGTACCTAGCGGTGATACCAGGGCTGTAAATAAACACAGCAGGCAGGAGGTCCCAGACAGCGGTCGTGCAGCCCACATTGTGTCCAATACACAACTGGGACAACACAGTTTTCAACCCGGGCACCTCAGAAAAATAAAACCTTTTTTTTTTTTTATGGTTTTGTAGTTTTGGTTTTACAACCAATTACACAGATATAGCTATTTTTTGACGTAATAGCTGGTGGCAGAGTGGCAGCAGAAGGTAAATCTGTGTACCCTGGCGTTGGGAAACACAGACAGACAGACAGCAGCAGCAGCAGCAGGAGGAATGGAGGAGTAATGTGAGCAGCTATTGTTTGACGTAATAGCTGGTGGCAGAGTGGCAGCAGAAGGTAAATCTGTGTACCCTGGCGTTGGGAAACACAGACAGACAGCAGCATCAGCAGGAGGAATGGAGGAGTAGTGTGAGTGTGGCAGCAGGCAGGCAGCGTGACATAATAGCCCTGGTACCTAGCGGTGATACCAGGGCTGTAAATAAACACAGCAGGCAGGAGGTCCCAGACAGCGGTCGTGCAGCCCACATTGTGTCCAATACACAACTGGGACAACACAGTTTTCAACCCAGGCAACTCAGAAAAATTAAACCTTTTTTTTTTTTTATGGTTTTGTAGTTTTGGTTTTACAACCAATTACACAGATATAGCTATTTTTTGACGTAATAGCTGGTGGCAGAGTGGCAGCAGAAGGTAAATCTGTGTACCCTGGCGTTGGGAAACACAGACAGACAGACAGCAGCAGCAGCAGCAGGAGGAATGGAGGAGTAATGTGAGCAGCTATTGTTTGACGTAATAGCTGGTGGCAGAGTGGCAGCAGAAGGTAAATCTGTGTACCCTGGCGTTGGGAAACACAGACAGACAGCAGCATCAGCAGGAGGAATGGAGGAGTAGTGTGAGTGTGGCAGCAGGCAGGCAGCGTGACATAATAGCCCTGGTACCTAGCGGTGATACCAGGGCTGTAAATAAACACAGCAGGCAGGAGGTCCCAGACAGCGGTCGTGCAGCCCACATCGTGTCCAATACACAACTGGGACAACACAGTTTTCAACCCGGGCACCTCAGAAAAATTAAACCTTTTTTTTTTTTTTTTTATGTTTTTTTGGTTTTGTTTGTAAAACAAATTACACAGATATATAGCTATTGTTTGACGTAATAGCTGGTGGCAGAGTGGCAGCAGAAGGTAAATCTGTGTACCCTGGCAGTGGGAAACACAGACAGACAGACAGCAGCAGCAGCAGGAGGAATGGAGGTGTAATGTGAGCAGCTATTGTTTGACGTAATAGCTGGTGGCAGAGTGGCAGCAGAAGGTAAATCTGTGTACCCTGGCGTTGGGAAACACAGACAGACAGCAGCATCAGCAGGAGGAATGGAGGAGTAGTGTGAGTGTGGCAGCAGGCAGGCAGCGTGACATAATAGCCCTGGTACCTAGCGGTGATACCAGGGCTGTAAATAAACACAGCAGGCAGGAGGTCCCAGACAGCGGTCGTGCAGCCCACATCGTGTCCAATACACAACTGGGACAACACAGTTTTCAACCCGGGCACCTCAGAAAAATTAAACCTTTTTTTTTTTTTTTTTTATGGTTTTTTGGTTTTGTTTGTAAAACAAATTACACAGATATATAGCTATTGTTTGACGTAATAGCTGGTGGCAGAGTGGCAGCAGAAGGTAAATCTGTGTACCCTGGCAGTGGGAAACACAGACAGACAGCAGAAGGGCAGTACACAGCAGCCCACTGTAGGTGTAAAATGTGTGGCTGCAGGCGACGTAATAGTCAAAGTGAACCAGGCTGGCTTAGTGAGCAGGAGCCAGGAGGTGGTAAAGGGTGGTAAGGCACATTAACGATGGTTCTTAGCCAGTTCATGTCCCCCTCTCGCCGACAACAGGGGCCAGGAACTCGCCTTCCACCCACGCCTGGTTCATCTTGAGAAACGTCAGTCTGTCCACAGACTTGTGAGACAGACGTGAGCGTTTCTCGGTGACCACACCACCAGCTGCACTGAAGCAGCGCTCGGACAGCACGCTGGAAGGGGGGCAGGACAGCACTTCCAGGGCGTACTGCGCCAGCTCGCTCCAGATCTCCAGGCGCTTGACCCAATACTCCATGGGATCAACAGGGGCATCGCTGTCAAGCCCGCTGTAGGACCCCATGTAGTCAGCCACCATGCGGGTCAGGCGCTGGCTGTGACCGGTGGAGGATGCTGCTGCATGCACCTCCTCTCTAGTCACTGCTGCCGGAGCCTCTACAGTCCTGTAGAGCTCGTGGCTGAGAGACAGCAGGTCTGTGGGGCGCTTGCTGCTGGATGCAGGCACCTGCTGCTGCCTCTGTGCTGGCTGCTGGACAGTGGGGGTGGAAGGCTGGGGGAAGGCTTCCTCCAAGCGCTCAACAAGGGCCTGCTGCAAGCTCCTTATTTGTTGCGCTGGGTCTCCTCCTGCAGGCGGCAGGAACTGGCTCAACTTCCCCTTGAGGCGTGGGTCCAACATCATGCTGATCCAGATGTCCTCCCTCTGCTTCATCTGGATCACCCTGGGGTCTCTGCGCAGGCACGTCAGCATGTGCGCTGCCATTGGGAAGAGGCGGGCCACGTCTGCTGGCACATCGACGGCAGTGCTGCTGTCCTCATCCTCCTCCTCTGCCTCGTCAGCCTCATCCTCTCTCCACCCCCGCACCAACTCAGCTGCACTGTGCTGATCCCCCTCATCAGCAGCAAGGTCAGGGACCTCCACCAAGTCCTCCTCCTCCTCCCCCTCAGAGGTGGACTGTGCAGCTGCTTGCCGCTCCTGCTGGTCCAAGGCTGCCGCTCCCTGTTCCAGCAAAGCATCGAGGGCCCTGTTCAGCAGACAAACCAGGGGCACCCACTCGCAGACCATAGCATGGTCCCTGCTCACCATGTTAGTGGCCTGCAGAAAGGGAGCCAGCACTAAGCACACCTGCTGCATGTGCCTCCAGTCATCATCGGGGACGATGGACGGGATGTTGCTGGTCTTGTCCCTTCTCTGAGCGGCTGAAAAACAGTGGCCAGGGCAAGGTACTGTTTGACAGCGCGCTTCTGTTCAACCAGACGCTCCAACATCGCCAGGGTGGAGTTCCAGCGAGTCGGAACGTCAAGGATCAGCCGATGGCGTGGCAGATCCAGCTCCTTTTGCACGTCTTCCAGGCTCGCACAGGCTGCAGCCGAGCGCCGGAAGTGACGCACAACGTTCCTTGCCGTTTCCAGCAGTTCGCCCATCCCCTGGTAGGTGCGCAAGAACTTCTGCACCACCAGGTTCAGCACGTGGGCAAGACAGGGGATGTGGGTCAGGTTTCCCCTGTCTATTGCGGCAACCAGATTGGCCCCATTGTCGGCCACCACCTCTCCGACTCTGAGGCCTCTGGGGGTCAGCCAAATCCTCTCCTGCTCCTGGAGTTTGGCCAACACATGGGTTGCCGTCAGCTTGGTCTTCCCAAGGCTGACCAAGTGCAGCAGCGCTTGGCAGTGGCGGGCCTTCACGCTGCTGCTGAGGCGGGGGGTTTGGCCAGGTGTGCCGGAGGATGGCAGAGGATCGGAGGAACCTGCTGCAGTTCCCCTGACCCTGCGGGGTGGCACCACCCACTGTGTTGCTGCTGCTGTGCCCGCTGCTGCTCTCCCATCCTCACCCCCTTCCACCAAGCTGACCCAGTGGACAGTGAAGGACAGGTAGCGGCCTGTCCCGAAGCGGCTGCTCCAGGAGTCCATGGTGACGTGGACCCTTTCACCAACCGCGTGCTCCAGCCCTCGCTCCACATTGGCCATCACAAAGCGGTGCAGTGCAGGAATGGCCTTGCGGGAGAAAAAGTGTCTGCTGGGGAGCTGCCAGTCTGGGGCTGCGCAAGCAAGCAGCGCACGAATGTCGCTCCCCTCCTGCACGAGCGTGTACGGCAGGAGTTGGGAGCACATGGCCCGTGCCAGCAAGCCGTTCAGCTGCCGCACGCGACGGCTGCTGGGAGGCAGAGCCCTAACCACCCCCTGGAAGGACTCGCTCAAAAGGCTCTGGCGTGGCCTTTTGCTGGCACGGGAATCAGCAGACACAGCGGAGGAGGCCACTGAGGACTGGCTGCCAGAACAGGCCTCAGTGTCGGCGGCAGGAGTTGCAGAGGGGGGAGGAGCAGTGCGTTTCCGCACTCCTGCTGGTGCTGCTGGAGGAGCAGGAGGGCGGGTGGCTGCTGTTGCTGCTGCTGAAGGCTGTGCAGTGATGGGTGTGGTGCCACTGCCAGCACCAGATGCCTTCAGCCTCTGGAACTCCTGATGCTGGTGGAAATGTTTCACAGCAAGGTGGTTGATGAGCGAGCTGGTGCAGAACTTTAAGGGGTCTGCACCTCTGCTCAACTTCCGCTGACAGTGGTTGCAAGTGGCGTACTTGCTGTACACTGTGGGCATGGTGAAAAAGCGCCAGATTGGTGACAGAAACATCCCCCTACGGCATGGAAGCGCTGCTGCCTGTCTCCCTGTGGTGGTTTGGGGGGGGGGCTTGGGGGGCTTGGGTGCGGCTGGTGGTGGTACTGGCAGATGCTGCTGCTGCTGCTGCTGAGCCTGAGACACCAGCAGGCTGTGGGACCTGCCTACTGCTGCTGCCAATGCTTGCAATGATGCGCCTCCTTGCAAGGCCCACAAGAGCATCCTCCTCCTCCTCCTCAGAGCTGCTGAGGACGACATCCCCTGGAGGTGGTGGCACCCAGTCTCTGTCTGTCACCGGGTCATCAACATCCTCCCCCTCCTGAAACATGTCCTGCTGGGATGAGGACCCCCCAAACTCCTCTCCTGATGCATGGATGGGCTGCTTGACTGTCGCCACAGTCTTGCTGTCCAATCCCTCATCCCCCAAAGTGCCCATCAGCATCTCCTCCTCAAGATCGCCAACAACAGCAGACAATTTACTCATGATGCCTGGGGTCAAAAGACTGCTGAATGACAGGTCGGCGAGTGACGGTGAACTGGCCTCCTACCCAGACCCTGCTGGGTGGCTGCTGCGAACAGGGGTGGTGGTGGTGGTGGTGAGGGTGGAGGCCTCAGATGCAGAGCTGATGGCGGGCTGCTCATCCTCCGTCATGAGTTGCACCACAGTGTCTGCATGCTTTTCCTCAATGGGACGTTTCCGACCCGGCTGGAGGAAAATCGGAGCAGGTGCTACACGCTGCTGCTGCTGTGTCTCTGCAGCGTGAGTTGCAGATGCTCCTGCTGGGCGGCGCCCAAGGCGTCCACGGCCAGTGGCTATGGGAGGAATGTTAGCCACTGACGCTGCTGCTGCTGCTGCGGAACTGTGCATGGTGGCGCGCCCGCGCCCGCGGCTTGCCACAATGCTGCTCCCTCTCCTCCTGATTCCCTTGCTGCCCTTCCCCTTGCCCAAACCGCGCTGGCTGCCACTTCCAGACATCTTCGATGTTTTCGGCGTATAGACAAAAGTTTTTTAAAAGGGCGGGTGAAAAGTGGGGTACTTTAATGGAGTGGGTTGGTGGGTGAGGTGACTGAGTGAGTGTCCCTAGTACAGTAAGTAAGTAGTAACAGTCAGGAAGTACAACTAGCAGTTACAACTTACAATAATCAGTAGTAATCACAAGTAAATTTAGTGTGTGTACACTACAGACAGTGAGTGCACGCACGCGCAAACACGCGCAGGAGCTAGCCTATGAACAGTGACTGAGTGAGTGTCCCTAGTACAGTAAGTAAGTAAGCAGTAACAGTCAGTAAGTACAACTAACTAATTACAATAATCAATCAGTTATCAGAAGGAAATAGAGTGTGTGTAGTGTGTACACAGACAGTGAGTGCACACACGCAGGAGCTAGTAGCCTATGAACAGTGACTGAGTGTCCTAGACTCCTAGTACAGTAAGTAGTAACAGTAAGTACAACTAACTAATTACAATAATCAATCAGTTATCAGAAGGAAATAGAGTGTGTGTAGTGTGTACACAGACAGTGAGTGCACACACGCAGGAGCTAGTAGCCTATGAACAGTGACTGAGTGTCCTAGACTCCTAGTACAGTAAGTAGTAACAGTAAGTACAACTAACTAATTACAATAATCAATCAGTTATCAGAAGGAAATAGAGTGTGTGTAGTGTGTACACAGACAGTGAGTGCACACACGCAGGAGCTAGTAGCCTATGAACAGTGACTGAGTGTCCTAGACTCCTAGTACAGTAAGTAGTAACAGTAAGTACAACTAACTAATTACAATAATCAATCAGTTATCAGAAGGAAATAGAGTGTGTGTAGTGTGTACACAGACAGTGAGTGCACACACGCAGGAGCTAGTAGCCTATGAACAGTGACTGAGTGTCCTAGACTCCTAGTACAGTAAGTAGTAACAGTAAGTACAACTAACTAATTACAATAATCAATCAGTTATCAGAAGGAAATAGAGTGTGTGTAGTGTGTACACAGACAGTGAGTGCACACACGCAGGAGCTAGTAGCCTATGAACAGTGACTGAGTGTCCGAGACTCCTAGTACAGTAAGTAGTAACAGTGAGTACAACTAACTAATTACAATAATCAATCAGTTATCAGAAGGAAATAGAGTGTGTGTAGTGTGTACACAGACAGTGAGTGCACACACGCAGGAGCTAGTAGCCTATGAACAGTGACTGAGTGTCCTAGACTCCTAGTACAGTAAGTAGTAACAGTAAGTACAACTAACTAATTACAATAATCAATCAGTTATCAGAAGGAAATAGAGTGTGTGTAGTGTGTACACAGACAGTGAGTGCACACACGCAGGAGCCAGTAGCCTATGAACAGTGACTGAGTGTCCGAGACTCCTAGTACAGTAAGTAGTAACAGTGAGTACAACTAACTAATTACAATATTCAATTACAATAATCAATCAGTTATCAGAACTTGGAAATAGAGTGTGTGTAGTGTGTAAACAGACAGTGAGTGCACACACGCAGGAGCAGCTAGTAGCCTATGAACAGT
This sequence comes from Hyperolius riggenbachi, assembly GCF_040937935.1. Taxonomy (NCBI): domain Eukaryota; kingdom Metazoa; phylum Chordata; class Amphibia; order Anura; family Hyperoliidae; genus Hyperolius; species Hyperolius riggenbachi. Next base: position 152,496,751 of record NC_090652.1, read on the forward strand.
GACAGTGAGTGTCCTAGTACAGTTACAGTATATAACTACAATACTAATACAATCAGTAGTAAAGGACAGCAGAAATACTGGTATAGAATAGAGAGAAATAAACAGAGGACAGGAGGACAGCTGCCCACACAGGCAGGCCCTGAGGCCTAAAGCTGTAAGCCTGCAGCAGCTGGCCTGTCTCTATGTAACACAAAAGCTACTAACTAAAATACAATGTCTAACTAACTAACAACAATATAGGTGTGTATAGGAGGTGTATGTGAGCAAAAACGCTAGGTAAATGACCACAATAAAGCTCTTGCTAAGCCAAAGCACAAAGGAGCAACTCTCTCTCTATGCAAGTCTCAGGCAAGGACGGAGAAACGTAACATGGCGGCCGCTATTTATAGGGTAGGGGCTGGCCAGGGTCCCCCTCTGTGATTGGCTGCCGTCAGAGGGCCTGGGAGCCCTCTGATTGGCTCTAAGGACATCAATCTGGGCTATGACGCTATTCGAGCTCGGTACCGAGCTCGGTACCGAGCTCGAATAGCGCCGTTTGCTCGAATAGCTCGAATAGTAAATGGGCTATTCGAGTGTACGCGAATAGCCCATTCGAATAGCTGCAGCTATTCGGAGCTCGAATACCGAGCTCGAATAGCTGAAAAAGAGCTCGAATATTCGAGCTACTCGAATATTCGAGCTCTGCTGAGCACCACTGGGGAAAAGAAAGCAAAAGACTCAAACTATAGCGGAGGGGAGAACCAAATGGTTCTACGGCACCATTCTATTAAATATTAGAAAATATCAAATGTCACATCTGTGTTAATGATTTAAAAAAATTGCGATACATATTTGTTTCAAGAAATGTAGACAATGAATAACACACATTTAAAGTTGCTACAGTAGTAAAATAAATACTTTGGGCACGATTCACAAAGCGGTGCTAACCCAGACTTTAGGCAGGATAATCATTGCACCACGCTGATGAAAAGCCAGTTTAGGCGTGATAAGTTTAGGCCTGCTAAGTTTAGGCATGATAAGTTTAGATAAGTTTAACCACTTCCCGACTGCCGTATATACAATTGGCAGCCGGGAAGTGGACCCCGCAAGGACCGCCGTATTGACAAATGGCGGCGGTCCTTGTAGGGGCATGGGCGGAGCGATCGCGTCATCAGTGACGCGATCCTCCGCCTGGCGCCGCTCACCCGCCGCAACATCCCGCCAGCCATACGGAAGCGCCGGCGGGATGTTAACCCGACGATCGCCGCATACAAAGTGTATAATACACTTTGTAATGTTTACAAAGTGTATTATACAGGCTGCCTCCTGCCCTGGTGGTCCCAGTGTCCGAGGGACCACCAGGTCAGGCTGCAGCCACCCTAGTCTGCACCAAGCACACTGATTTCCCCCCCCCTGCCCCAGATCGCCCACAGCACCCATCAGACCCCCCCTGCCCACCCCCCAGACCCCTGTTTGCACCCAATCACCCCCCTAATCACCCGTCAATCACTCCCTGTCACTATCTGTCAACGCTATTTTTTTTTATCCCCCCCTGCCCCCTGCTCCCTCCTGATCACCCCCCACCCCTCAGATTCTCCCCAGACCCCCCCCCCCCATGTACTGTATGCATCTATCCCCCCTGATCACCTGTCAATCACCTGTCAATCACCTGTCAATCACCCATCAATCACCCATCAATCACCCCCTGTCACTGCCACCCATCAATCAGCCCCTAACCTGCCCCTTGCGGGCAATCTGATCACCCACCCACACCAATAGATCGCCCGCAGATCCGACATCAGATCACCACCCAAGCGCAGCGTTTACATCTATTCTCTCCTCTAAACACCCACTAATTACCCATCAATCACCCATCAATCACCCCCTATCACCACCTGTCACTGTTACCCATCAGATCAGACCCTAATCTGCCCCTTGCGGGCACCCAATCACCCGCCTACACGCTCAGATTGCCCTCAGACCCCCCCTTATCAATTTGCCAGTGCAATATTTACATCTGTTCTCCCCTGTAATAACCCACTGATTACCTGTCAATCACCTGTCAATCACCTATCAATCACCCATCAATCACCCATCAATCACCCCCTGTCACTGCCACCCATCAATCACCCCCTGTCACTGCCACCCATCAATCACCCCCTGTCACTGCCACCCATCAATCACCCGCTGTCACTGCCACCCATCAATCAGCCCCTAACCTGCCCCTTGCGGGCAATCTGATCACCCACCCACACCAATAGATCGCCCGCAGATCCGACATCCGATCACCTCCCAAGTGCAGTGTTTACATCTGTTCTCTACCTTAAACACCCACTAATTACCCATCAATCACCCCCTGTCACTGCTACCTATCAGATTAGACCCCCTAGGGCACTCAATCACCCGCCCACATCCTCAGAATGCTCTCAGACCCCAGCCCTGATCACCTCGCCAGTGCATTGCTTGCATCTATTCCCCCCTCTAATCACACCTTGAGACACCCATCAATCACCTCCTGTCACCCCCTAACACACCTACCCATCAGATCAGGCCCTAATTTTCCCCGTGTGGGCTCCTGATCACTCGGCCAAACCCTCAGATCCCCCTCAGACCCCCTTCCGATCACCTCCCCAGTGCATTGATTGCATCTATTTTCCCCTCTAACCACCCCCTGAGACACCCATCAATCACCTCCTGTCACCCCCCTAGCACTCCTATCCATCAGATCAGGCCCAATACAACCTGTCATCTAAAAGGCCACCCTGCTTATGACCGGTTCCACAAAATTCGCCCCCTCATAGACCACCTGTCATCAAAATTTGCAGATGCTTATACCCCTGAACAGTCATTTTGAGACATTTGGTTTCCAGACTACTCACGGTTTTGGGCCCGTAAAATGCCAGGGCAGTATAGGAACCCCACAAGTGACCCCATTTTAGAAAAAAAGACACCCCAAGGTATTCTGTTAGGTGTATGACGAGTTCATAGAAGATTTTATTTTTTGTCAAAAGTTAGCGGAAATTGATTATTGGTTTTTTTTCACAAAGTGTCCTTTTTCACTAACTTGTGACAAAAAATAAAATCTTCTATGAACTCGCCATACTCCTAACGGAATACCTTGGGGTGTCTTCTTTCTAAAATGGGGTCACTTGTGGGGTTCCTATACTGCCCTGGCATTTTAGGGGCCCTAAACCGCGAGGAGTAGTCTAGAAAACAAATGCCTCAAAATGACCTGTGAATAGGACGTTGAGCCCCTTAGCGCACCTAGGCTGCAAAAAAGTGTCACACATGTGGTACCGCCGTACTCAGGAAAAGTAGTATAATGTGTTTTGGGGTGTATTTTTACACATACCCATGCTGGGTGGGAGAAATTTCTATGTAAATGGACAATTGTGTGTAAAAAACATCAAACAATTGTCATTTACAGAGATATTTCTCCCACTTAGCATGGGTATGTGTAAAAATACACCCCAAAACACATTATACTACTTCTCCTGAGTACGGCGGTACCACATGTGTGGCACTTTTTTACACCCTAAGTATGCTAAGGGGCCCAAAGTCCAATGAGTACCTTTAGGATTTCACAGGTCATTTTGCAACATTTGGTTTCAAGACTACTCCTCACGGTTTAGGGCCCCTAAAATGCCAGGGCAGTATAGGAACCCCACAAATGACCCCATTCTAGAAAGAAGATACCCAAAGGTATTCCGTTAGGAGTATGGTGAGTTCATAGAAGATTTTATTTTTTGTCCCAAGTTAGCGGAAAATGACACTTTGTGAAAAAAAACAATTAATATCAATTTCCGCTAACTTGTGACAAAAAAATAAAAACTTCTATGAACTCACCATACTCCTAACGGAATACCTTGGGGTGTCTTATTTCTAAAATGGGGTCATTAGTGGGGTTCCTATACTGCCCTGGCATTTTAGGGGCCCTAAACCGTGAGGAGTAGTCTTGAAACAAAAATGACCTGTGAAATCCTAAAGGTACTCATTGGACTTTGGGCCACTTAGCGCAGTTAGGGTGCAAAAAAGTGCCACACATGTGGTATCGCCGTACTCGGGAGAAGTAGTATAATGTGTTTTGGGGTGTATTTTTACACATACCCATGCTGGGTGGGAGAAATACCGCTGTAAATGGACAATTGTGTGTAAACAAAAATCAAAAGATTGTCATTTACAGAGGTATTTCTCCCACCCAGCATGGGTATGTGTAAAAATACACCCCAAAACACGTTGTACTACTTCTCCTGAGTATGGCGATACCACATGTGTGGCACTTTTTTGCACCCTAACTGCGCTAAAGGGCCCAAAGTCCAATGAGTACCTTTAGGATTTCACAGGTCATTTTGAGAAATTTCGTTTCAAGACTACTCCTCACGGTTTAGGGCCCCTAAAATGCCAGGGCAGTATAGGAACCCCACAAATGACCCCATTTTAGAAAGAAGACACCCCAAGGTATTCCGTTAGGAGTATGGCGAGTTCATAGAAGATTTTATTTTTTGTCACAAGTTAGCGGAAATTGATTTTAATTGTGTTTTTTCACAAAGTGTCATTTTCCGCTAACTTTTGACAAAAAATAAAATCTTCTATGAACTCACCATACTCCTAACGGAATACCTTGGGGTGTCTTCTTTCTAAAATGGGGTCATTTGTGGGGTTCCTATACTGCCCTGGCATTTTAGGGGCCCTAAACCGTGAGGAGTAGTCTTGAAACGAAATTTCTCAAAATGACCTGTGAAATCCTAAAGGTACTCATTAGACTTTGGGCCCTTTAGCGCAGTTAGGGTGCAAAAAAGTGCCACACATGTGGTATCGCCGTACTCAGGAGTAGTATAATGTGTTTTGGGGTGTATTTTTACACATACCCATGCTGAGTGGGAGAAAGATCTCTGTAAATGGACAATTGTGTGTAAAAAAAATTAACAAATTGTCATTTACAGCGATATTTCTCCCACCCAGCATGGGTATGTGTAAAAATACACCCCAAAACACATTATACTACTTCTCCTGAGTACGGCAATACCACATGTGTGGCACTTTTTTGCAGCCTAACTGCGCTAAGGGGTCCAAAGTCCAATGAGCACCTTTAGGCTTTACAGGGGTGCTTACAATTTAGCACCCCCCAAAATGTCAGGACAGTAAACACACCCCACAAATGACCCCATTTTGGAAAGTAGACCCTTCAAGGTATTCAGAGAGGGGCATGGTGAGTCCGTGGCAGATTTCATTTTTTTTTTGGTCGCAAGTTAGAAGAAATGGAAACTTTATTTTTTTTTTTTCTCACAAAGTGTCATTTTCCGCTTACTTGTGACAAAAAATAATATCTTCTATGAACTCACTATGCCTCTCAGTGAATACTTTGGGAAGTCTTCTTTCCAAAATGGGGTCATTTGGGGGGTATTTATACTATCCTGGAATTCTAGCCCCTCATGAAACATGACAGGGGGTCAGAAAAGTCATAGATGCTTGAAAATGAGAAAATTCACTTTTTGCACCATAGTTTGTAAACGCTATAACTTTTACCCAAACCAATAAATATACACTGAATGGGTTTTTTTTTAATCAAAAACATGTTTGTCCACATTTTTCGCGCTGCATGTATACAGAAATTTTACTTTATTTGAAAACTGTCAGCACAGAAAGTTAAAAAAACCATTTTTTTGCCAAAATTCATGTCTTTTTTGCTGAATATAATAAAAAGTAAAAATCGCAGGAGCAATCAAATAGCACCAAAAGAAAGCTTTATTATTGACAAGAAAAGGAGCCAAAATTCATTTAGGTGGTAGGTTGTATGAGCGAGCAATAAACCGTGAAAGCTGCAGTGGTCTGAATGGAAAAAAAGTGGCCGGTCCTTAAGGGGTAGAAAGCCCTAGGTCCTCAAGTGGTTAAATCGCACGCAAAGCAGCGCCATTAAACTCTATGCGAAGTGCACTAGACTTTGCTAGCGCAGAACTTTTGATCAGCTGTGCACTGCGGTGCTAACTCAGTTGGTGCCTAAACTTATCACACCTAAACTTATCATGCCTAAACTTATCACACCTAAACTTATGACGCCTAAACTGAGTTTAAGCGTGATAAAGGGCTTTTCACCAGCGTGCTAACTGTTAGCACCGCTTTGTGAATCAGGCCCATTGTATTATATTCCTATTCCTTTTAAGTCTAAAAATATACTACAATATTAACCTTTTGAAATATAGCACAGTTTAGGAATATAGTGTATATCTGATTTCTAACATTGTATTCAGTATGTACAGTATGGTCGCTTAAACAAATGCACATATCCATGAAGGGTGCTTAGTCTTGGTTTTTCCAACCATTAGGCTAGGTTCACAGTGGGACATTGCAGAGCTGCATTATAAAATTTTATAATGCAGCTTACCACAGTGCAATAAAAAGTCTACGTGACTTTCAGAATGCAACGTTAGCATAGCATTGTAACCTGTAGCGTTATGGTAGCACACTGATGCACTGCATTACCTCTAGTGGCTGGATAGTGTAATGTTTAAGGGCTCTGCCTCTGACACAGGAGACCTGGGTTCGAATCTTGGCTCTGCCTGTTCAGTAAGCCAGCACCTATTCCAGGGCCGGCCCTAGACTTTTTGCCACCTGAGGCAAATTTAGGAGAGGCTGCTGCTGCCGCCGCCACACCCCCCCCCCCCCCCCCCCGTCCGTGGGTGAGGGGGGGCCGGCCGCCGAGCCGGAGGGGTAGTGGGCAGGTCGGGGGTATTGGGGCCTAGTGGTGGGGAGGGGGGTCGGACCCCTCCCTCGCCTGGGACCCCCGATCTGCGCTCCCCTCCAGCCTGTAATTAGGAAGCTGCTGCCAGATCGTAAGAGGCACGGGCGGGGAGGACTCACCTTATCCGCGTTCCATCGTGCGCTCCACTGACGTCACTTCCTGCATCGCCGTCCACTTACAATACAGTGGGCGGCGATGCAGGAAGTGACGTCAGTGGAGCGCTCGCTGGAACGCGGAGAAGGTGAGTCCTCCCCGCCCGTGCCTCTTACGATCTGGCAGCGGCTTCCTAATTACAGGCTGGAGGGGAGCGCAGATCGGGGGACCCAGGCGAGGGAGGGGGGGGTCCGACCCCCCTCCCCACCGCTAGGCCCAATACCCCCGACCTGCCCGCTACCCCTCCGGCTCGCCAGCCGGCCCCCCCGGGCGGGTGCCGCCCTTAGAAGTTTGCCGCCTGAGGCAAATGTTTCACCCCGCCTCATGAGCGGGCCGGCCCTGACCTATTCAGTAAGGAGTTCTTTGGGCAAGACTCCCTAACACTGCTACTGTCTACTGAGTGCGCTCTAGTGGCTTCCTCACAATCGCTTTGAGTCCGACAGGTGAAAAGTGCTATACAAAAAAAGGAATTATTATTATTATTATTATTAAACGCACATGTTACCAGGTACAGAAAAGCATACTTTTATTGACTGTATGCTTTACTATTACTATGCCTACTTAAAGTGGTCTGAAACTCTGCATTTCTTCTTTGCTCTAAAAGATTATTTACAGCGTTAAACTTACTACCAGGAAAAAAATGTACCAGAAGAGCATTCAAACAGTGCTCTGCACCGGAAAGCCCCTTCAGCTTAGGATCTGCATCCAAACAAGTGTTTACAGTTGTTACAATTAGTTACACAGCCAGAAGCCATGTGCAGAAGGAACTGCTGGGGAGTTGACAAGCAGGGACATGAGAAATTATCACTAGAAAGCTGCTGTATATAATGGTCAGGCATGCTCGAATGTACCCAAATTTGATTCAAGTACATTCGAATTCGGGTCTGGGTCAAATTGGGATTCGCCCGATTCGAATGGACTCGAATTCGATTCGGGTGCATTCATTCGGATCCGGGTCAGGGGAAATTCGGCCGTGAATTTGTGATTCAAAACCTGCCGAATGTAAGGGTTAATTGCAAAGCCCCCTTAAATGCCAGAATCACCACATTTGCAGGTTATGTTAAGAAGAAAAGTGGGAGCAAGGGGAAAAACAAAATTTAAAAAGACCTTATACTTTTTGAGAAAATCGATTTTAAAAGTTCAAAGAAAAAAACTATATATTTAAATGCCGGTCAATGACAGATCGTGGGAAATATTTCCCAGCAGTTAATAGCAAAGGCCCCTTACATCCTAGCAACACCAAATTTGCAGGTTATGTTAAAAAGATAGTGGGAAACAATATTTTTTTTAAAAAATTAAAAATGTTTATTTTTGGGGATGTTCTGTGTGTGGGAAATCTGAAAAAAAATGACGTGGGATCCCCCCCCCCCAAGCCTCTGTAACCCCTTGTCCACCGTGCAGGCTTTGATAGCCAGAATGCGAAGCCCTGGCCGACTGGGGCTTCGCACCTTGAGCTATACTAGCCCGCATGGTCCATGGTATGGGGGGGCTCTGGAGGGGAGGGGTGGCCAATCCTCCCCCCTGGGGCCCTTGTCCAATCCATGGACAAGGGGCTCTTCCCCACCTCCGGTGCCCCAGGAGGAGGTGGGGGCGATGACTCCCTGGGAGGGTTCATGGTGGCATCCGGGAGTCCCCTTTAAGAAGGGGACCCCAGATGCCCACCCCCCTCCCAGGAGAAATGAGTATAGGGCTATAAAGTACCCCTAACCCATTTCCACAAAGGGTTAAATGAAATAAAAACACAACGATGAGAAAAGTATTTTAGGTGACAGCGGGAGCCGGTGCTATGTGTCCGTACGCATGATGCATTGTAAGGTATAGTATTCCTAATTGCCGTGGTGGGAGATCTTCAATCAATGTAATAGAAGATCGCAAGATAGAGAATACTGTATACGTTGGATCATTACCGAGGATATTATTGCCGTGGGAACATTTTTTTAAAGGTACAGGTAAGTATTTCTGGTTAATTAAGATTATTAAAATACTTTTCTCGTCGTTGTGTTTTTATTTCATTTAACCCTTAGTGGAAATAGGTAAGGGGTACTTTGTACCCCTATACTCATTTCTCCTGGGAGTCGTCGCCCCTCCCCCCCAGAGCCCCGCCATACCATGGACCATGCGGGCTGGTGTAGCTCAGGGTCTGAAGCCCCAGTCGGCCGGGGCTCCGCATTCTGGCTATCCCAGCCAGCATGGGGGACAAGGGGTTACAGAGGTTCGTGAGGCGGATCCCACGTCATTTTTTTTCAGATTTCCCACACTCATAACATCCCCAAAAATAAACATTTTTAATTTTTTTAAAAAAATATATTGTTTCCCACTATCTTTTTAACATAACCTGCAAATTTGGTGTTGCTAGGATGTAAGGGGCCTTTGCTATTAACTGCTGGGAAATATTTTCCACGATCTGTCATTGACCGGCATTTAAATGTATCGTTTTTTTCTTTGAACTTTTAAAATCGATTTTCTCAAAAAGTAAAAGGTCTTTTTGAAAAAAAAAATGTTCCCCTTGCTCCCACTTTTCTTCTTAACATAACCTGCAAATTTGGTGATTCTGGCATTTAAGGGTGCCTTGTTATTAATCTCCTTGCCGGTTATCCCGAGCTCGGCTCGGGGTAACCTGCGCAGGAGGATTTCTCAGGCACCGCTGGGCCAATTTGCATAATTTTTTTTTCCTACACGCAGCTAGCACTTTGCTGCTACCCGCCGATTCGTCGCTACCCGCCGCGCCGGGCCCCCCCCCCCCACAGACCCCTCCGCAGCCTGGCCAATCAGAGCCAGGCAGCGCTGAGGGGTGGATCGGGATTCCCTCTGACGTCCCGACGGCCAATCAGTGCCAGGCAGCGCTGAGGGGTGGATCGGGATTCCCTCTGACGTCCCGACATCATCCTGCCCCGGCGCCATGGCGACCGGGGAAGCCCTGCAGGAAATCCCGTTCTGAACGGGATTTCCTGCTTACTCTGATTGCCGGAGGCGATCGGAGTGGGTGGGGGGATGCCGCCGCTCAGCAACTATCATGTAGCGAGCCCTGGGCTCGCTACATGATTTGAAAAAAAAAATGTTTTAAAGTGCTGCACTGCCCCCTTGCCGGCGGGAATTGGACCGGCAAGGGGGTTAACCCTTAAAGTCGGCGGGTTTTGGGGCGATGGTAGCCGAATCCGAACAGGTTAGAATCCGTGATCACGGCCGAATTCGAGAGGCACTATTCGGGAAAATTTGACTTCAGATTTGGGAGCAGGATCGCTATTCGCATTCGACAACCATGAAAATCTACAGGATAATTCGGGTACATTTGAATTCGAGAGTCCTGCTGAACAACCCTGATAATGGTATATTAAATCTATTAAAATGCAATGGCAGCTTTCAGAGCAGAGAAACTATACTTTGGGAACTTGTCATTTGTAAACAGGCAATATTACTTGTGTACAAAAGCAAACATGGTAACTGAATGGATAATAAAAAGTAGGAGAACACATTTTTATTGAATGTTGTGTCAGTGTTTTATTCCACTTTAATGCAATGGTAATGCAGCATTAGTCTGCGTTACCACTTTTTTGTTGCGTTGCATTGTAATTTACAACACAACATTCCTCTGTGAACTCCAGCTAATTATATATCTGATGAAGCAGGAGTGTTAGCTAGCAAAATGCATTGTGGTGTGCTCAATAAACATTTGCTTTATTAACTCTATTGTGGTTCTTTTTGGGAGGTAAGACCACTCTTTTCTCCATTTTACATTGTTAATAATCTTATTTTTTTTCCACCTTCTTATCTAGTTATATTAATTTGCCTACCTTGAGTGGAGAGGTTGGGTTTTTAACCCACATTTTCATGCATTAGGAATGCGACAAGCTTGGTTCCTCCTTGCTTAACGGACACAGACAGTATGATACAAGGACAAAGAGTAGAGACATTACAGGTCAAGGAAAGTATTTGAGTTTAAATGATAGCAAACAGGATGAGAATAATTTATTTTCCAGGTCTGTGCTGTAATGCTTTCAAGTCCTAGCAGTTCCAGCATTGCTGTTTGCGCTGGATCAGTTGGCATGGTTCTGCATTAGGTAGGGCTCCTGCCTAAGGGAAGAAGCTGTTTCTGTGCCTGGAACTGACCGGTATCTCACCACTTAAGGCAGAAGACATAATGGAGTGGGCAGAGTGAGAGGGGTCAGAGACAATCTTGGTCATTCTCCTTCTGCACCTGCTAGCATAGAGATTATGCAGGAACAGGAAAGGTAAACTGAGGCCAATTAATATTTTTGCTGATCAGATGATGTGCTGCAGTGTGCTGATGTGCTGATGAGCTGCAGTCTCGCCTTCTCCCATACAGAGCCTGAGCCAAACCAGACAGTCATGGAGGATGATGTCATCATGGATCCGATGAATGCAGTATAATAAAACTGCACCATTCATTTCTGTGGTAGGTCATACTCTTTCAGCTGCCATAGGTGGTGTTATAATTTAAGTAGGTCTCAGTTATTTGGACTGAGTTAGTCAAAAAGGCTTGGGGATCAGACCTGCCCTTTAAGGGGATTTTCTCTTAGAGAGAAAATCTGCAGTTCTGTCAGCAGAACCAGAACATACCAAGAAGCTGTTCTATGGACAAGGCCACAGGTCTCCCTGACCTGTGCATGTACACCACTAAAACAATAAACATCAGCCATATTTACTAAATACCGAATTCCTTGTATGTATGTCAAAAGCCTCATTAAATATTAATTCAGTAGGTGGGTATTATGACCCCACGAGGGGGCTCCACCAATAGTCTGATCTAGGGGATGGCGAAGATGATGTCATATTTAACTCTTTCCTATCCGCTATTAAAGATGCGGGACGGGCGGACAGAGGGCATCCTCTCTCTGATTCCTGCTCTGCTTCTTACTTTCACACTAGCTCTCAATGCTGACTGGAACTTCTAAGTATTTTCATTCTATCTGTAATCTGATATAATGTATGCTGTACATAGGTAGTCTAGTGTAACATAGTTTAGAAAGAAGGTACCTGATTGACTTCAGCAGGAAGTTTAATCAAGAAGCTTGTAACGCAACATGAAGATTGGCGTGGCTAGGATATGAAGAACTGTATCTATCTGTATTTCTGTTTCCTGAATAAATAACGTGAATATTGAAGAAGCCTGAGAAAGTCTATCTCCTGCTTGCTGTGTTGAGTCAAGTTATCTCACAGTCCATGAGACGCAACTATAAGAAGTTGCTGGTGCCGGAAAAAGGTGATTAGAACAGTTTATAACAGTGGTGCTGAAACCCTTCGCTGTCTAGCAAAACAGGCAGACGAGGCCAGGGGTCGAAGTTTTCAAGATATTCCACAGCAAAACAAGCGGAATAGACGTGGACTGTAAAGCTTCTAAAGCTGACAAGCTGGTGTGGGGAGTGTGCGTGAGCCGGCACACGGGCTGCAATTCGAGGACATCAGCAGCGAAACTCGTGGACATTACACTGCATGTGCACTGCAGTTATTAAAAGCCTAAACAGGATCGGACGGAACCCTCTGTGGCCAGCTGGCAACTTGCTGTGAGAGATCGATCCGCTAGGGGGGATGTGGGAGCCCCCCCCCCCCGAAGTTCCGGGGTCCAATCAGTAGTTTCGCGGAGAAAGTTGCGGTAGCTGATGATGAATTGCCACGAGTCCGCTGATCAGGCATGTATGATTTACGTTGTTATATGGCGTTATCTGTGTTGTATTTGGTGTTGTGCAAGGAGTTGTTAATGTGTACATTCTGTGTTAATTGCAGTTTGGAGTCTGCGTATTTCTTTACCTTCGGTGTAAAGCGTACATAGTACGGGCTTTAATGTTTCTGTAATGCATGTTATGGTTTAGAATGTGGTTACATCCACATTTGTCACAGGCATGTTTTTTTCTGCTGGTGGTATTTGCTGGGTTTGTTTTTTTTTTTTTTTCTCTCGCTCTCTCAGAGAAGCTGTCTGCGTTGGGGTGAGGACAGCTTGGAGTGATGCCAGCGAGGCTGCGGTCTAGTGTAGCGCGCCCCGCAGAAGAGGCGGGGGGCAGCTTTCGAGTAGTAGATGGGGGGAGAGAAGAGAGGAAAGCGAGTGAGAGACAGTGGTAAGCTGGTTTTTTTTTTTCTTTCTCTTTTTTTCGGTGAGCTGGGTAGACAGGAAGCCCACGGCTCTGGGTCGCTTTGAAGTTATGAAAAAGCTTATAGCCACAGCTGAGATGGTGGGTGATGGGCTACTGTACACTGCCGGTTTTCTCGGTCGGAATGTTTTTTTCCTCTGTGCGTTTTTCTAAGAGACTCCACGAGTGTAGTGGGAAGCGTAGAGAGAAAAGCTTCTCTCGTTCCAGTCAGTGCTGCTAAAATGGTGTAAGTTTAATGGTTTCACGCTCTAGTAATTCTGAGCTATGTCTGTGATAAGCAGATGTTTGTGTAGAGAAAGAGATTTCCACATCACTGGGTGATACTAAGGTATATAGCATTTAGAATTGCAGCTGAGACAGGGTTTTTTTAGGTTTTTGCAAGCATCCAAGAGTGGATGTAGCGGAATGCTGATTTTCTGCAATAGGTATCGATGCTTTGTGTAATTATGCATAAAATGTTTGTTCTGTTTGAGTTTGTTTTTTCTCCTAATGTTTATAGGATTGAGAGGTTGCTATGGGAGCAGCCATCTTAGCTGGCAGTCCAGGGATCAAAATGGCGGCAGTGGAGAGGGCCCGCCCCCAAGAGTCATGGACCCACATGTCATGGCAGGGGGGGAGGAGGGGCTGGGGGGATCCATGTCACGTCAGGCTGTGCTCGCGGCTCCGGGCAGAGCAGCTGAAAGGAAGGGGGGTAGAAATACAGAGACATTCTACTGAGTATCTCGGATCCCGAAGTATTTCCCCTGGGTCCATGGAAAGGAATGCCAGAATACGTGCACCAAGCTATTACTGTATGACTAGCAGGGTCACGGATAGGAAGTGTTTCCCAGCTAGGTGCAGGGAGACACGTAGCAGCGCAGATCAGGAAAGTGTCTGTACTGAGTTGCTTACGGGATTATTCCTGTAAGTGGGGCACCTTAATGGGTGGTGCAGCATGAGTTCCCAATAGAGAAAAGGGGGGACAGTGCATCAAGGGGGTGCCAGAGTTGGAAAAAAAGGGAGTTGACCAATCCAGGTATCCGTCGCCGCTGCTGCAGAGCGGTAACGTTTTTTTTTCCGTTTTTTGTCGTGGACAGGTCCAGAGTTTGACTAAGAGGTCTATGCTGGGCTGGGGCTGTTTTTTGTGCGTTTTTTCCGTCCACTGATTGGTCAAATATGTTTTTTTCCAGCTCCTATCAATTGTAGCACAAAGAACAAGAACTGACCGCAGTTCATGGGGCAATTATACAGATGATAGAATTGCCATTTACAGAGTGACAGTGTATCAGTACGGTGTTTGCCATATGACTACCTACCACGTGGGCATTCAGGGATCTGCATACAGGCATGTGACGCTGGTATGCTTAGCCCTGCTCCCTGTGTAGTTTAAGTGCAGAGTGCTCCTTCCTACAGGGAGGCAGCCATTTTTTTTGTTGTCTGGGGGTAGTGGCACGGCAAACATTGATCAGAGGGTACAACACACAGAACTTCTAGCAGAGCTGGTATCGCAATGAGGTTCTAGATAAGTAAATGCGAAAATGAGTAAGAGCATTGCAGGCTCACCTGCAAAGCAGCAACAGGTGTGGCATCCGTAATCTGTGCATGCGATGGCCGCGTATGTACAGAAAGGGGGGGATGTGGAAGGAGCCTGCAATGAGGTGAGAGCTTCCAAAGGTGAAGTCCGTGGGAGCATATTTTACACAGGTAAGTACTTCGGATAGTACTTAGGTAGGGGAGAGAGGTTTAACTCCAATCTACCAAAAAAAACAAACAGAGTTCATGAGAACCATAAAGCAATGAGATCAATTACGGTATATATTGATCAATTTAAAGTGTACAGAGTACAAGCCGCAGGGCGAATCCCAAATCATTAATAAGAATTGATTTGTTTGTATTTTGATTTCAGGAGTTTGGCAATATGGACTCGAGACCGCTGCAGTGCTGGCAGCAAAGATGGAGATGTCAGTCGGATAAGCGAAAGGTTCCAGATGCCAATCTGAGGTTGGAGAACAGCGAGATTCCTGAAATTGGAAAGAGACTAAAATACGAGATTCCTGAAATTGGAAAGAGACTAAAACACGAGATTCCTGAAATTGGAAAGAGACTAAAACACGAGATTCCTGAAATTGGAAAGAGACTAAAACACGAGATTCCTGAGATCGGAAAACGACTAAAAAAACTGACTGAGCAAAGCATAGTGCAAATTGCTAATGTTTTTCTTTCCCAAGGTGGTGCTTTTATAATGAAGAGTACTGTGCTGATGTTGATCCTAGGTTGCGATTTTGTCCTAAGAGAACGAAGAGAGGACATTCTCATGTATAATAAGGGGTTAATGAGAATGCAAGGCCCAAGCATGTTAATGTTTGGTGACAAAGGTACTAATCCTTTCACACCTCCCTCCGCTTGGCACAGATGGACCAAGCGGGGATGGAGGGAAAGAGCACTTGTGCCAGGAGAAAACAAATTTCATGGCACAATGTGGGTGAAAGGTCTGAAGGGTCAGGTGTGCGGGCAGTGGGAATTGAATGGCAGTGTAAATCTGCTATTGAATGCCACACTCCCAGAATCGATGCACCGATCCAAAGTTTTGTTAAAATGTACATTGCAGTACAATGGGTACATGCAAAAGGTGGAGAGTGTGATTCAGGGGTACCTTGTCTTGGTTATCCAGAGTGAGATGGTTCCAGATTAGAGAAGAACGAGCAGGAGGCGTCAATTCTCCTGCCGGAGAGACGCGGGGGACAACAGCACACTCTGAAACTACCAACAGAGAGTGCCTCTGAAACAACTATACACACGTAAAGGCTGTAAAGCCGAGGGGTGGTGGTTCTCGAAACAAGAAGTAAAAATCGAGATCGAGCCACATTTCCAGGTGACAGAGAGGATGGGGAGAGTGGTCCCGGGGGAGGGAAAGCCAACACAGGGAACCCCATTCACATTACACGGGTCACAACAGGGGACGATATTACACAGTCCATATGCAGCCGCTTATCTTCATGCTAGTTGGGTAAGTGAAGAGGTACTCTTAATTGAAAGATTGCAGAGAGTACAGTCTTCCCGACCTCAGGTACATAGTGTGCCTCAGGACATAAGGGGGGGGGAAGAGGTCCAATCAGGACAGTTGGGGACATATTTTGTCAGGGAGATGCTTAAAGATCCTGTCCAACTGAGATAGGACAAGGTATATAGTGTTTTTTCTAACATTGCATCATCCTCTAATATGTGCAGATTACACAACACTCAGCCAGGGCCGGATTTCTGGGAAGGCCGGGAAGGCACGTTCCTAGGGCGGAGCCTTGCAAGGGGCGGGTGGCCGGAGAGCAGTCTTTAGCATCCCTAACCTGCTGCAGTGCACAGTTCTCCCCAGTCTGTTCCCTACACAGCCACGCACGTTAATCAACATAATCATTATGCCCCATCTGCAGCCGCATCGCCCTGCACCCTGCTGTGTTGTGTCTGTGTGGATTGGGCGGACGGCTACAGAGGGGATCAGTAGCTCAAATCCCTTGCGCTGCACATCATGCTGAGGGACAGCCACGTGGCTGTTCCTGTGTGCAGTGATCGAGTTTCACTTGTGCAATCAAGTGAAAACAGTCAGACAGCGTGCAGGAGATGTTGATTCTTCAGGAGAAGCAGCACACTGTATAATTGAATGCTGCTAGGAGAGAGAGAGGCAACCTCCACAGCCAGGAAAGTAAACAGCTAGCTGCCAGAAGGGAAACGAGAGGGAGACGAGCTCCAGATGGGAAGGGGCAGAGGTGAAGACAAGCCTTGGAGGTGAGGAGAAAGGTCAGAGGAGAGATACGCAACATCATAAACATGTGTCCCAGGATGATGTGTGTGTCACTTCTGCCCCATGTATGTTGTCACTACTGTGAGTGTATTGTCAGTCACTCCTGTCCACTTGGTGTGTTGTCACTCCTGTCCACTTCTTGTGTTGTCCTGTCCTGTGTGTATTGTCACTACTGTGAGTGTGCTATTGCTCCTGCCCTGTGTATAGTCACTCCTGTCCACTTCTTGTTTTGTCACTCTTGTCCTGTGAGTGTTGTCTCCCCTGTCCTGTGTGTTGTCATTCCTGTCCACTTGGTGTGTTGTCACTCCTGTCTTGTGCGCATTGTCACTCCTGTCCTGTGTGTGTTGTCACTACTGTGAGTGTGTTGTTGCTCCTGCCCTGTGTGTATTGTCACTCCGGTCCTGTGTGTATGTTTTGTCACTCTTGTCCTGTGTATGTTGTCTCTCCTGTCCTGTGTGTTGTCACTCCTGTCCCGTGTGTGCGTTGTCACTCCTGTCCTGCGTGTGTGTTGTCACTCCTGTCCTGCGTGCATGCGCTGTCACTCCTTTCCTGTGTGTGTGTTATCATTTCTGTCCAGCGTGTGTGTGTTGTCACTCCTGTCCTGCGTGCGTGCGCTGTCTGTCACTCCTGTCCTGCAGGCGTGCGCTGTCACTCCTTTCCTGTGTGTGTGTTATCATTTCTGTCCAGCGTGTGTGTGTTGTCACTCCTGTCCTGTGTGTTGTCACTCCTGTCCTGTGTGTTGTTACTCCTGTCCCCTGCGTGCGTGCGCTGTCACTCCTGTCCCGGGTTCACGTTGTCACTCTTGTCCTGCGTGTGTGTTGTCACTCCTGCGTGCATGCGTGCGCTGTCACTCCTGTCCCGTGTGCGTGTTTTCACTCCTGTCCCGTGTGCGCGTTGTCACTCCTGTCCCGTGTGCACGTTGTCACTCCTGTCCCGTGTGCGCGTTGTCACTCCTGTCCCGTGTGCGCGTTGTCACTCCTGTCCCGTGTGCGCGTTGTCACTCCTGTCCCGTGTGCGCGTTGTCAATCCTGTCCCGCGTGCGTCCGCTTTCACTCCTGTCCCGTGTGCACGTTGTCACTCCTGTCCTGCGTGTGTGTTGTCACTTCTGTCCTGCGTGCGCGTTGTCACTCCTGTCCTGCGTGCATGCGCTTTCACTCCTGTCCCGTGTGCGCGTTGTCACTTCTGTCCTGCGTGTGTGTTGTCACTCCTGTCCTGCGTGCGCGCTGTCACTCCTGTCCTGCGTGCATGCGCTGTCACTCCTGTCATGCGTGCGTGCGCGGTCACTCCTATCCTGCGTGTGTGTTGTCACTCCTGTCCTGCGTGCGTGCGCTGTCTGTCACTCCTGTCCTGCGTGCGTGCGCTGTCACTCCTGTCCTGCGTGCATGCGCTGTCACTCCTGTCCTGCGTGTATGTTGTCACTCCTGTCCTGCATGCATGCGCTGTCACTCCTTTCCTGTGTGTGTGTTATCATTTCTGTCCAGCGTGTGTGTGTTGTCACTCCTGTCCTGCGTGCGTGCGCTGTCTGTCACTCCTGTCCTGCAGGCGTGCGCTGTCACTCCTGTCCTGTGTGTATGTTGTCACTCCTGTCCTGCATGCGTGCGCTGTCACTCCTTTCCTGTGTGTGTGTTATCATTTCTGTCCAGCGTGTGTGTGTTGTCACTCCTGTCCTGTGTGTTGTCACTCCTGTCCTGTGTGTTGTTACTCCTGTCCTCTGTGTGTGTGTTGTCACTCCTGTCCTGTGTTGTCACTCCTGTCCTGTGTGTGCGTTATCACTCTTCAGAGGAGCTTACAATCTAATCTCTGCCATCATGTCACTAACTCCCGAGAGGAGCATAGAATCTAATACCTGCTGTCATATCACTACCTGCTTTTAGAGGTGGTTACAATCTAATACCTGCCTAAATGTCCGCAGAGCATTTTTTAATCTAAATCCTACTGTTAAGTCGCTAACTACACTGCTGTATTATTGGTGGCACTTACTGTATGGGGGCACTGTTGGTTTTAGCGGGGGGAGGGGCGGTCTGGCGATAGTCGGGCCTTGTGCGGTAAAAAGTATAAATCCGGCCCTGCACTCAGCATTCAAAATGATTCTTTCAGAGCAGTCTGTGAACTAATGACCTCTCCTCTGGCAGAGAAAAAGAAAACAGTTCAGGAACAGTTGAGATAATAAAAGTCATAAAACAGCCCTCTCCACGACTTTGAAAGTCGTAGAGACTAATGGCTTTTTTGCATAGAGATAACAACTGGAGTTTCTTAACTCTTCCTGTACTGGAAACAATTAGACTGATGTATCTGATCTTAATGTTTTATTTTTTAGCTGAACTACACATACAAATCATAATATCATTTTTTTTTTCGCTTCAGTGTCTCTTTAAGTATAGTATATAATACAGGTTGAGCATGCAATTTCACTGCAGAGGAATGTCTACATTATGAAACTACCACAAGCAATTGGTTAGACGCGACCACAACAACCGCTGCCAGTTCTTATTTCATTCACTGAGGAGATTATATAATGTGATGTCCTAATAGCCGCAATGTGGATCCAACTCACTAATTACATCCTGTTCATTTAAAGGGAAAATTGCATACACAAAGCCACCCCAACAGAATGTTTAGACTTAGTGAGAAACAACAGATGCCTCAGATTTCAGCAGATCAGATACAAGTAGAAGGTTTTGGCAACAAATATGGAATCAGCCCCTGAGCAAACTGTGCCATTTCCACACACCATATGGTCTTTCTACTGTTTCCTCCACTGGGATGAGTTCAGGTGTTTATTTTAAACAGCCATACAATTGGCTTTGAAACTATAGAAAAACAAATCATCAGTGCTGTCTGATGTTGTTTGTAGACTGCCAGTGTCCATTTCAATTGTATTTTAAATTGACAAAGCTTTATTTTGCTAGATACACCAAAATGAAGAAAACAAACAATAGTAAATATTGAAAATCTTTCTTGGATTGGAAACTGTAAATCTTTGAAATTTTAATTCTGACTGGTGGACTTTAACCACCCTGGCGTTCTGATTAAATCGCCAGGGTGGCTGCGGGAGGGTTTTTTTTAAATAAAAAAAAAACTATTTCATGCAGCCAACTGAAAGTTGGCTGCATGAAAGCCCACTAGAGGGCGCTCCGGAGGCGATCTTCCGATCGCCTCCGGCGCCCAGAATAAACAAGGAAGGCCGCAATGAGCGGCCTTCCATGTTTTGCTTATATTGTCGCCATAGCGACGAGCGGAGTGACGTCATCGACGTCAGCCGACGTCCTGACGTCAGCCGCCTCCGATCCAGCCCTTAGCGCTGGCCGGAACTTTTTGTTCCGGCTACGCTGGGCTCAGGCGGCTGGGGGGACCCTCTTTCGCCGCTGCTCGCGGCGAATCGCCGCAGAGCGGCGGCGATCAGGCAGCACACGCGGCTGGCAAAGTGCCGGCTGCGTGTGCTGCTTTTTATTTCATTCAAATCGGCCCAGCAGGGCCTGAGCGGCAGCCGCTGGCGGTGTTGGACGAGCTGAGCTCGTCCAGACCGCTCAGCTGGTTAAAGAAAAAAAAATTATCAACCTTCTATAATTAGGTAGTAAAAAGCTGACTAATCTGACAGATTTTGTACTAGTCCATTTCCTCATGAGATTTCCTCATGAAAGATTCTCAGTATTACCTTTATTCTTTACAAAAGCACCCCCTGGAAAGGATCTATACCAAGATATCAGCCAGCTTCCCTAGTCATTTGCACATTATTTTGGCAGTTGGCCTGAGCAACTGCATTCAGACAGTAAGTGCTTTTGTAAATAAAGAAGTAGCTGAGAGACCCCCATGAGTAGATGGATTGGTCCAGGGGTCTAGTCCTGGAAAAAGAGGTGCGTGGACTCACCCTAAAAAACCCCCGCCAAAAAGGGGTGTGGTAAAACATAACATGGGCATGGTCATGGGTGGGGCCAAATATACATGACCTTAGCAGTGATGTAAAAGGTCTGTCAGGGAAGTTTGAGCTCTGCCGTAGTGTATCCCCCAAAAATAGATGTAATCTGACAGCATTTCATCAAAAAGATACAACATCTGGTAAAAGTTCCTCCAGAATACAGATAAAATGGCAGTGGTTCCCCCAAAATAGGCAATGTGGCAGCAGCAGTTCCCCCAACATACACATAATTTGGAAGCAGTTCTCCAAAATACATGTAACACCCAAAATACATATAATCTGGCAGCAGTGGTCCCCCAAACATACACAATCTGGCAGCAGTTCCCCAAAATAAACATAATCTGGCAGCAGCAGCAGCCATTCCCCTAACATACACATAATCTGGCAGCTGTTCCCCAAAATACATAACAGCGGTTCCACAAAAATGCAGATAATCTGACAGCAGTTTCCCCAAAATAGGTACCCCCAGCATAGGTAGCCAGATCTATAGGTGTCCCCAGTATAAGTAGCCATGAGTATAGTAGTCCCCAGTATATGTAGCCAGAGGTACAGTTGCCTAGTATATGTAGCCAGGGGTTTAGTAGTCCCCAGTATATGTAGCCAGAGGTATAGGTCTCCAGTATATGTAGCCAGGGGTATAGGTGCCCATTTTATGTAGTCAGGAGTATAGTAGTCCCCCGTATATGTAGCCAGGGGTATATGTGCCCAGTATATGTAGTTAGGGATATATGTTCCCACTATATGTAGTCAGGGGTATATGTGCCCAGTATATGTAGCCAGGGGTATATGTCCCAGTATATGTAGCCAGGGGTATATGTACCCAGTATATGTAGCCAGGGGTATATGTCCCCAGTATATGTAGTCAGGGGTATATGTGCCCAGTATATGTAGTCAGGGGTATATGTCCCAGTATATGTAGTCAGGGGGGTATATGTCCCAGTATATGTAGGCAGGGGTATATGTGCCCAGTATATGTAGTCAGGGGTATATGTGCCCAGTATATGTAGCCAGGGGTATATGTCCCCAGTATATGTAGCCAGGGGTATATGTACCCAGTATATGTAGCCAGGGGTATATGTGCCCAGTATATGTAGTCAGGGGTATATGTCCCAGTATATGTAGTCAGGGGGGTATATGTCCCAGTATATGTAGTCAGGGGGGTATATGTCCCAGTATATGTAGGCAGGGGTATATGTGCCCAGTATATGTAGTCAGGGGGGTATATGTCCCAGTATATGTAGTCAGGGGGGTATATGTCCCAGTATATGTAGGCAGGGGTATATGTGCCCAGTATATGTAGTCAGGGGGGTATATGTCCCAGTATATGTAGGCAGGGGTATATGTGCCCAGTATATGTAGTCAGGGGTATATGTGCCCAGTATATGTAGCCAGGGGTATATGTCCCCAGTATATGTAGCCAGGGGTATATGTGCCCAGTATATGTAGCCAGGGGTATATGTGCCCAGTATACAGTATCAGGGGCCATATAATATATTCAGAAATGATACAATGGACAGATTATTTATCTGCAAGTATTTGGGCACTGGTTGGCAATATTATGATAGCAAAAAAACATATGTAGCATGTAGTGCAGATCCAACTTTGTTTTTGATGATGAAAGTGGCAGGTTTTATTTAACTCCATGGCAACATTCAAGAAACATATTCCCTTGAAACTGGAAACGTCTGGACTTTTTCTCCCTTCTAGCAGATGCCCATATCTGGCATGTAATGAAGGCCAGTGATAATATTGCATGATTGGATGTGAAGCTAACACATTTCAACGTATTCAAGGTTATTTGGTGCAAGGGCTTTTTAACTCTGAAAGGACACTCAAATTGGCACAGAGATAAATGCCGCCATGAAGTAAATGTGATTTACATACATGTTATCATGTGTCTCAATTATAGGGCTGCAATAAGCACCATAGAGTATTGCATTTCTTGGGCCTTGAAGCTGTTTTTTGATAATAAACCTACAGTTAGTGATGACCACAAATTTTGCATAATCGTCATTTTGCATCGTAATTCTCAATTACGATGCAAAATGTTAATGCACAATTTTGGGAACATTCGTAATTAATTTCGCATGTGAACATAATCCTTCCATAATTTTGCCTAATTTTGTGTCGACTTTGGCAGTTAATAGCAAAGCCCCCATACATTCTATCGACACAAAAATTGCTGCATAAGTTAAGGAGAATAGTGGGTACAAGTGACAAAAACATTTCATAAAGACCTTGTAGTTTTTGATAAAATTGATTTTAAAAATGCAAAGAAAAACGTTTTTTAAACTCAGAAAAATGAAAGTTTAACCGCTTCCTGACCACATCACACCAATGAGCGTGGCCACGGCGGCAGCCCCAGGGCCACCTGATGGCAATTGTTGTAAGGTTCTTGGCGCGTGGTCTGCGGCCAATCTACACGCCGATGCACGTGCATTCCCGCTCTGATGGCGGAGCTGTGCTCTGCCTTCAGTCTCCCAGTGGCGATCGCTCTGGGAGACAGTTAGACGGCTTTTATTACTGCACAGTGCTGCAATCTAAGGAAGCGCTGTACTGGGGTCAGCCGTGTGGCTGAAGCATATGACAGTCGATTGCACTGATTGGCTGGCGGGGGGAGGGAGGGAGGTGGGAATAGAAAATAAATAAAAAACTAGGAAAATTGATTGAAAAATAAATAACAATTATTTATAAAAAAAAATAAACACTGGGGGAGCGATCTGACCCCACCAACAGAAAGCTCTGTTGGTGGGGAGAAAAGGGGGGGGGTCACTTGTGTGCTGAATTGTGCGGCCCTGCAGCTAGACCTTAAAGCTGCAGTGGCCCATTTACAGAAAAATGGCCTGGTCTTTAGGGTGGTTTAACACTGCGGTCCTCAAGTGGTTAAAAACCATCACCTTTGCATTTTTAAAATTGATTTTCTTTACAAGGTCTTTTTCCCAGTATTCCCTTTAACAAGCATAGCATAACATACATAGCAATAGGTGATGACAGCATGTATGGGGGCTTTGCTATTACCCACATATTACAATTACGGTAGGGGAAATTTGTGCTCATCACTAACTGTAGGTTCATTATAAAGAAACATTAGGTTCCCTTTAGGCTGGTTTCACAGTGGGACGTTAAAGTCCCACGTTACAGCAGCCAGTAACGCAGCCTAACTCGCAGCACTGTAAAATCAATGTGCTGTTCACAGTGCCCACCTTGCGTTACATAGTAACGCAGCTCGTTTAAACAAAGTGCTGCATGCTGTACGTTATACTCGGCTAAGCCACGTTAGACTGTTTGCACATGCTCAGTAATGTTGGAGGAGGAGGTCTCCCCTCCTCCTCCGCAGCCAGCCACATGGCTAATTAATATTCACTGCACTGTGGTGACTCGTGGTGGGACTGTAGTGTTGTCCGGATCATGAATGAATCGTTCATTTGATCCGGATCTTTTTTGTGAGTCGAATCATCTGGATCATCACAATGAAAAATTCGGTTCACAGTGGATGTCTGTCTGGAAGAAACAGGAACATACAGAATGTACAGTGCAGGGAAAGTCCTGTCCTGCTAGTCATTTCACTAAGGTCTGCTTCCCTAGTAAAATGATTCAAATGATTCGGTTCAAAGATCCGGATCTTTTCAATGATCCGATTCAAATGATCCGAATCCTTAAAAAGATCCGGACTTCCTATCACTAACCTGGAGCGGCTGCTTTGAGAGCTGCATAACGCAGCTCAATCTGACGTCCAGCTTCAACACCACCATGCGTTGCGTTAGGGGCACGTTATGCGACCATAACGTCCCCTAAAACGCAACGTCTTGGTGGGAAAGTAGCCCTAATGGGCTACAGCTAACAGATATGTGTCTAGTTACCACTGACTTTACTAAAACTATGTTAATTGGGAAGATGGTGGAAATTAAATCAAGTGAAGAGTTTAGATCAGGTTTGTTTTAATACTATATTCCAATTTCTTCCTTCCATGTCTGCGCCGTGCTGTCGATAACCAATCTAGTATAGGAAAGACCCGATGCCTTTTGTAATTGGGTTGATTTAGACATTTACAAGTGTAGCGATACATGTTTCCTTTGCAGCAGAACAAATATCTTTGGTGTTTTGTTTTGTGCATTTTGATCCAACGTACAATTATTCTATTTCTCATGATCAATAATTTTCTATTTTTCATTTTTCAATGGACTGAGAAATTTACCTCCTGATTGATTTTCAGCTTCATTGATTTTTGCAGGAATAATTGAATACTGTGCTGGAGTTGTGTATATTGCTTTAACTCTTTACTACATGCATGCTTTTCATAGTGCAGTTATGTTTAATGTTCTGTGGCATTGGCTAAAACGTAACACTGTAATCATTCTGCTTATTCAGGAGGATCTCGGCTCAGTGTTTTACTTAACAACAGAAATGAATGACAGCTTTCAAAGAGCCATTCTGGAGGGCTGATCGATCCACTCCTACAAACTATTTAGCTGGGTTCAGATCCACTGACCTCTTTTTTTTCACTAGTGTTTTCAGTAAAAGAAGAAAAATGTGTGTTCTACCTTCATGATACCAGTAAAGATGGTCCGAACAGTTTGCTGGTGGACAGTTCCCGGGGAAGTTCCGCTGTTAGCGTTCTTGGCGAACTACGAAGATATGGCATGTTCAACCCGCCCCCTGTACATGATCATTGAGATAAACTTTGACCCCTTACCTCAGTCAGTAGACACATGGCAGCCAATCAGCTAGCACTCACTCCTGGACCCCCCACCCCCCTATCAAAAAGCAGTTGCTGTGGCCATGTTGGATTCATTCTCTGCTGTCTGCTGACTGATCCCACGTACAGTACCACTCCAGTGCATTATTATTTCACTGTATTCTGATAGTACTATTGCATTTCTCTATGTGTTACACTCAACAGCCCACTGACATCCAGAGCTGTGCATAATGTGATTTCTGCCCTTTAGGGATTAAAACACGACTTTGCGTCAACTCCGTAATTTTTGATGGGACTTTTGGCATGGATCCCCCTCCGGCATGCCACAGTCCAGGTGTTAGACCCCTTGAAACAACTTTTCCATCACTTTTGTGGCCAGAAACATTCTTTTTAGGTTTTAAAATTCACCTGCCCATTGAAATCTATGGCAGTTCGCCAGATTCTCCTTTTTGCCAACATTTGCGGAAATTCGCATTCGCTAACCTAAAATTTGATGTTTGATGCTTTCATCTCTATAGATCACATTCCCAGTAACATCTTGAAAGATTTGAGTGTCTGAGAGGCAGGGAGATGTTCTGGGTGTTCCAGCTGCATTCTTTACAGCTTGTGGGACTGAACATGTGCCTTGAGCATAGTTTGTAATATCCATTCCACTTCACATAGCCTGTACATCTGTTACATTAAACTATAATATTTTCTTTCCCTGCTCCTTGGCCATCTCCCCCACTTCTATTTTTTGCCCTTTCCCTTCACCCCTCCCCTTTACCCTTCACCCCTCCCCTTTACCCTTGCCCCTGTATTTTTCCTATTTCATCTTATTCCTGCTTGATCATTCCCCCCTGCCTCTTTTATCTTCTCTTACAACCCCTCCAGTTGGACCTCTGCACCCCCTTCACCCTCTCTTCTCTTTCCCTCCCCCCCCCCCTTTCCCATTACTTCCCCCATGAGTTTCCACTGCTACCTTTGTCCATTTCATATCCTTTCTTTTTTCTCAACTCTCCCTTTTGAACACACACACACAATTTTATTATCACTTACATTTATAGGGTGTCTATGCCCAGATATTGCCACTCTAATTATTGGGGGAATACTTACTAAGGATCATCACTATTATTGGCAGTGGATGATTTATAGGATTTTTGATCCATTTTTATCTATATATTTTTATATTGTTACTCGTTCCATTTCAAACCTAATTTATCTGATTGCTTGGGTGATTCCTCACTAAAAAGTGTACAATTTGTGGGCAAAATTGTTACATTGCCCTCTGCAGTGACTTAATATCTGTTTTAAGCCATGTGGGGGTTGTTCAGCTTAGCAAGGCAGGTACATATCATTTTCTTCGGACCATAAGACGCACCTAGGCTTAGAGGGCAAAAATCAGAGAAAAAAAATATAGTATTCCTGGGTGCGTCCATGATGCAAGGGTGTCTTGTGGAGCTTTTCCCCCGAAGAAATTTCTATCTCCTGATCTACACTGTCCAGCTAAAGTAAACCCTGCTGCCCTCTCAGCTACAGTAGCGACCACCTCCACCCCCCCCCCCCCCCTTGCTCTTGTATCCCTCAGCCACTGCAGGGATAAACAGAAGCCTTACTGTATTGAGTCCCCCTTTGCTCCTCAGTGAAGTGTTAAAAAAACCTGCTCCATGGTCCCCCTCATAGCTTCCTGTAGCCCCTGGCAACTCAACAACCCAAAAAACCTTTCTCGCGGCTGGAACCTCACCCTTCCCCTAAGTTTCCTGTTACCCCTGGCAAATTAATAAAAAATACATTCCTGTGGTGGCCCCTTCCCCATTAAGCCTCACTTGACCCTTGGCTACTAAACAAGTAGCTAAGCTTCTAAGCTGCTAAGCCTCCTGTATCCACCCAGGCTACTGCAGAGTGAAGCGCTACAGCAGAAGCCTTACCTGATCCAACCAGCGTGATCCTCCGTCTGTGTCCTCTCATGCCTGCAACCTCGCTGGCGCCCTCTCACTGCATGACCCAGGCACATGAGGGGCCGCTGCTAGGTGAACTTCAAGCCTACCAGTTTCACACACTGGCATCCTCAGAGGTCAAAAAGCATACTCATGATGCAGTTCAATACCGTGTGATGAAAAGAGAGATATATACATTATCATACAACTCAGCGGAGCTGATCCTGGCTCCCAATATGCAGTATTCTGTGGTTCCCAGCCTGTTTCTACAACATCTCAGGTCAGACAGAACACTCAGTGCAGCCTGGTGATTGTGTTCTGGAAGTGGTATTAAGCCAAAGGATTGTGTTTTCAGGCCCTAAGGCTTATTAAATCAGGCTCAGAATGTCAAGATGACAAGTGGCTTATTAGCTGCAAGTGGTCATAATTGAAAATAAACACACCCATAACACTTTGTTATAAGAAAGTAACTTGTCAAAAATAAATTTAAAAAAAGAATAAAGGGGAATAACAAAAGCACTGATGCCAGACAGTAAAACTGACAGCTGCTGCAGGTTCCTCCCATTGTCACATAATGATGAGTTGTGGAAAAACATGACTACTCTTTTTTTCTGATAATTTTAGTCACATGCCTTTCATATTTCTTTAACGCACATGAGAAAAGTAATACATTAATAATAATAAGGGGAATTAATTTATTTATAATAACTTTCATAAGGAAACAAGATTTGAACATTTTCCCATAGGGATTTGTGGTGCTGTACTATATGTGACTATACCTCTTGCCATATGGAACTAGAATTCCATGCTTGAATGCGTGCATAAAAAAGGGTGCCCGAAAATGTGGGACCATTGCATCATCACGCTGAAGAAGCCCACGTGATGGTGGGCGTAACGCATATGTGGGCGTGGCTATGAGACGCTGGGCTGGAGGAGCCACCCTAAGCCGCCGCACGTGATACGCTGATGCCGGTCCTGGCAGCCAACCGCAAAGCGATTGCCATCTGACACAGGTACCTGTTGAATTGTACCGCGGGACGGGTGAAGCATCGCTACTTCTATAGCATAGGCCCCGATTGTGAGGCACATCACTGCGAACCAGTAAGCCTTGAACTGGAGAAAGTGAAATATAAGACTTGGCTAATTGCTGGTTATCAGCAGGTCCAACAATGTTTTCTGTATATAGACTGTCGGTGCACGGAGAACTTAAATGTCAGTTTGAAAGCAATGTTAGGACTGTGATTGGAAGTAAGCACAAATTGGTGCTGGAGAAGAGAAATTCCTTTTTATACATATGTCAGTTTGCAGTGACTGTCCAGAATATACCTGCAGCGTCACAATATTGCTGCACACACAGGCATATTAAGTTCGGCCGATCAGGGTGTGCGGGAGTCGTGGCTTATGAGTGCGGTGTGTGGATGAGGTGCACTCTTGGTACACAGCCCAGGTTCATGTTTTTAGAAGGGGTTATTTGCATGTGGAGTGTGTATTTTATCACCTATTTTTTCTAACAATCAAGATGTTTTTGCATATAGTTCTTGGAGTGGCATTTGCATAATGTTTTCGAAAATATGGGCGCCCTGGAAAGCTGATAGTAGAATATTAGTACATTTACTGATATTCTCCTCTTAGAGTGCAAACTATGACAGTAAAATATTGGTAGTAAGAAATACAGATATTTTACTGAAGCTAAACATAACCCTATTCTCACACTGAACCCTCCCTCTACCAACTTTAACCACGCCCCTTTGGCTAACCTTATCCACCCCCCCCCCCAGCTAACCTTAGCCACACCCACCCCCCACGGCTAACCTTAAATCACCAGCCTAACCGCCAGCCCACGACTACTATATTTTACAATGTGGGCTGCCTTGGCACCCGATATCCATCAGGAGCCCAGGGTGCCCAAATTTCCTGTAATTTCCAATATTTGTATGGGCACCCAAACTTCCGCCGCTAGCGGGCACCAAAATGTCCTTATTCCGTTTGAATGCCTGTATGGAGGTCATTAGGGGCGTAACTAGAAATCACTGGGCCCACCTATAAAGGCCCCCCCCCCCTTGCTTTCTGCACAGGTAAACTGAGAACCAATGTTATTCAATTGACTAGTGCACACTTAAATGTGTTTTCCCCATGCAGATAAAATTAGACAGCATTGAAGCACTGCACACAGTTTCTGTGATAAAACGTACATGTTTTCACACATACAGACACACATGGTATGCAGAAAACGCATACAGAAAACCGACAGACAAATGTGCTCCCAACCTCATCTTATTACACTCACTATGTCCAACTCTGATGGAGCAGAACTGGCTTTGCAGACTTCTCCAGCATCACTACAGTAAAGGGGGGTAGAGAGGTTGGGGGCTGGGGGCTGCACACAAGACCCTGATGCACACTGCGTAGGGACTGTCTACAAAACTTTGTATGATTCCTTATCAGTGGCTGAGCAGATGCAGTCATTAGAACAATTGTACAGAGAGCAGAAAGTTTTTTCTCTCAGTGCCCCTAGTTGTCAGTCTCTCAGGACAGGGAAAATAAACGTCTCCCCCCATGGGGCCACCTGCAGCTTCTGGGCCCCCCCATGTGGCTGCATTCCTTGCAGGGTCTATTGTTACGCTCCTGGAGTTCATATGATTTGCTGTGTATTCGAGTCTCCTCTTACATATTTGGTAGGCTACTCTGCACCCTGCTCAAATGAATAAACAAATAATGTAGTAAAGTTATTGTCATATTATTGGAGGCACAGTGCAGGCATGATGTGACTTGTGGTGCACTATGTCACTGTTAAAACAATGTGTCCATGCTATATACTGTAAATGTATAAAGATAAACAGCTGATTTTTAGCTACTGTTTTTTCTCATGGAAACTTACAGACTTACTTTTCACTTGCAGGATGCAGATGGAAATAGTCTATTTCCGGCAGTGAACATGGGTTTTTCTGATATGCTTAAATCAACCTGCATGTCCTTCAGCTGTGTTGCTTGCCAATTTTAACCAAATCTATTTTCGATTTTGAGAAACAAAGTCAAAGTAAACAAATTTTTCTTTCTGATATGAAAATTAGCGGAAAATAGAAGAAAAACAGAAATTGGTAATTTTTACAGCGAAGATTCAAAAAACATTTAAAAAATTTGGAAAACCGCAAATGTATTACAAAATGATTTTCGATGGCATTTTCGCTCGAAAGTCGAATTTTACATTATTTTTGTGAAAATAAATGCAAATAGAATATTACCATTTTTGCTCAGTCATCACTGTTCTTCAGCAGTAGGAGCGTACGTTAAAAAAGGGCGCCGGGAAAAAAGGGCGCAGGGTTTTAAACGATAAGCATGAATAACGTTTAAAAAAAATGGTGCTATATTTCGTTTAAAAATAATGTTTTATGAATTTATAAATCATTAAATAATGTGTATAAAATCGGCAATTGTAAAAACGTTAATCTTCCCTGTTTAAAAAGTGAAATTTATAATAACGTTTTATAAAACATTAATAAGAATGTTACTAAAGCTATACCTAACCCTACTCTCACAAAGAACCCTCCCTGTACCTATCCCTAACCCCTAGACCCCCTGGTGGTGCCTAAACCTAAGACCCCCCTGGTGGTGCCTAAACCTAAGACCCCCCTGGTGGTGCCTAAACCTAAGACCCCCCTGGGGGTGCCTAAACCTAAGACCCCCCTGGTGGTGCCTAAACCTAAGACCCCCCTGGTGGTGCCTAAACCTAAGACCCCCCTGGGGGTGCCTAAACCTAAGACCCCCCTGGGGGTGCCTAAACCTAAGACCCCCCTGGTGGTGCCTAAACCTAAGACCCCCCTGGTGGTGCGCTTTTAAAACGTTATTTTTCTCCGGCGCCCTTTTTTCCTGCTGGGCGCCCATTAAACGATATTTATTATGGGAGTGAATGGCGGCGCCCTTTTTGTCCACCTGCCTCATGCGCCCAAATTTCCTGCTTCCGTAGAAGGATGCTATGGAAAGAGAACCTAAACGTAAGTACCTCTTACAGAGCACTATTGCCCATTTCTGACAGGCACTGGGCTCTTCAATACCCAAGCTGCTTAGGAAGGCCAGAACTGAGGCTGTGAATAACTTGTCTGCTACTATCCCCTCTTTGTGGACAAACAGGAAGCCCTGCTTCAGATCTCTAATGCCTACTCATTCACCAGTAGATTAGTATTTAAAAGAAAAAATACTGACGCCAAATGAGAAATAACAGTTAATGTAATGCAAAATAATTTTCCGAAATGCATTAATCTTTTATCACCATCATCTTTTTTGAGCTATTTCTCAGTCTTTTGTCAGTTTTTCAACCTTATGTCTTTTGATGTCACTAAAAGGAGAAGTACGGATTAATTTCTCTCTTCAACTCACCACTAGAGACAGACTCTGGATATGGGGAACTTTTATGTGGTGTTCTCTGTGACATCCTTGCCCATATAAGGTATAATATGTATGGTGTTGATACGGGGACCAATGAGCATTGAGCACTGGAACTGTGTGTAGAGTACCTGAATTTCAGGCACAATTAGCAGTCCCCTCCTCTCTCTCCCCCTAGTTCCCAGAATATCACCTTGCCAAACATGCTTACTGTCTTGTTGGCATGGGAGATAACAATCTGTAGGTTTCGTAAACTAAAGCCGGTTACAATTAGGAAAACAATTTTTTCTTAAAATAAAAAGCATAATCTGGATTTCCTCATCCACACACGTGTAGGAAAAAACAAAAGGTAACTCACGTGTAGCATTAGACGCAATATCAGGCAAAAAATGTTTCCATCTGAGATTGCATGTTTTTTAATAGGAATTGCATATTTTTTTTTAATATAAATGCACCAGGACTCGTAATTAAATAACAAGGTAAGCAATATTTCCAGGAGGCTGAAATGTCCTTGCTAAAGTGATTTAAAATTGGGGATTGAGATTAATACAAATGCCTATTTGTAGCTGCCTCTCTTTAAAATTGTTATGTCATTATTAGCTTTTGCTGTCAATCACCGAATAATCTTAGCCAGCCAAATAATTAGTAGGTGTCTAAGCCATCACATGTCATCTGTCAGCACCATTTAAACAGTCACTCCAATCCACTAATGTCATAATCCTATGCACCTGTGTTCTATTTATGGTGCTGCATTAAATAATGTATGACAGGTTCACAGAAAAAGGCAAATATTGTAACGTATGTAACCTTTTTTACACTTATTATAGGGTATTTTTGTAAATTCTGTCAGGTTAACAGTTATATCTACATAATATCTTCTGGTGGCCTCAATCCTATGCAAACTATTTGGTGCAAATTAAAGAAGAGCTCTGGTCTAAATATTGAAGTATGTAAAGATATTAGATGACTTATGTACTGTAGTGACATGTAGTAGAATGTCCAACATTATTCAAGACACACCCTTTTATGGTAATTTCACTGGTTTCAGCATTAGAAACACTTTCTATATATTGCTGGGAGACCAGACAGACTAGAGTATATCCCATAAGACAGACTAATTGGATATACTTTCAGTCTGTCTGTTTGGTGTCCCAAGTATTACTGTTTTATTGCCTGAAGAAGCGGGTTAATGCCTGTGATACACGTTTCATTTTGAAGTGTACAAATAAAGCTTTTTCTACTGAACATTGACTGCTTGAGTCCATACTGGGGAGGTAAATCCACCACTACCTCCCATTTTAAACTGTTTTTAACCTATTTTACTCTTAATCTGGTGCCTGTGTTAATCTACTTCTAAACATTTATAAAATATGATTATTTGACAGGAGTGGCTTTAACTATATTTAGTGTGTTATAAAAATAAAAAAGTTGCTTCAGCACTCTGGGATTGGATCTTAAAACTACAGTGAAAAATAACGTAATGAAAAAAAAAGTACCTAATATTTACAATAATTATTTATACATGATTTAGTCAGTGTTTGCCCATTGTACAATCTTTCCTCTGATTTCCATTCTGAAATGTATCACATGGTGACATCTTTACTGCTGGCAGGTGATGTCTGGCAGTTGGAAACAGCTGTTATTTCCCACAATGCAACAAGGCTCCCACAGTGTGATGCCCATACCTGGGTGCTGTCCTCAATCTGTGGAATGGGTTTCAGTACAATAGCAGCCATACAGGCTGATGATCTGTCTGAGAGAAGGTACAGATTTCTCATAGTAAAAGCGATATTGGCTACTGATTGGGATGAAATTCAATCTTTGGTTACAGTTCCTCTTTAAGTAGTACCATTCACATATACAAAGCAGCTAAAGCAAATATTGTAGTGCAAAGCTCTGTATTTGTAACAAAAAATAGCATTTCAAACCTTTGGTATGTTGGGTATAATTTTGAAATTAGTTTGTGGCACAACATTTAGCCTGCAGAATGTGGCTCTCAAATGTGAGACAGAAGTGTGGAAAATTGAGTACATGCCGCATGAGTTGGGCTCCAGGTGGTGCCGATGGTAAATAAAAAAAAACTAGTAATCTACATTACCGATATTTTACTATGCACTTACCTGGCAGCCATTCTTAATTGAACCCTCCTAGTGGCTAAACTATCAAAGGGCTCTAATCCCACATCAAAGGCAACAGCTTCACTCTACTAATTGCTAACACTGGCACCCAAACAACCTCTCGTGGTAGCCAGTCATCTACAATCAGCTACAACCATTATGACCAGCTACTATCCTCCTCCAAATGCTGTGACCAACCAATAGGTCAACCCCCCATTATATAGCCTAATACTGGAGTGGATGTGGCCTGCTGCCTGGATCCAAATGAAAGTGCCTGGGTACCTTGCTTTACTGCTCCCTCAAATGCCACACTATTCAGGCATGGATCTTCATAGCTTGCACTAATGACCAAGAAGCTGGAAACAGTCACATGCAAGCTAAAATGTATGTTTACAGAGGTATCTTAGCTACACATCAGCATTTCTGTGTGCCTCCAAAGCTACCCATACAGGTATACATGAATAACTTGTATGGCTCAGCCCATGCACTGTCCTGAAGTGAGGCATTAATATCCCGTGGTCTGGACATGAGATGGATGTGAGGACACAGTTTATTTCCTTGAGCTGTAAGTGGGCAATGCTTTACTTTGGAATGAATCAAGCGAATCACATCACAGAAATCTTACTGTTGTCCTCCATAGTAAACTGTAAATGGGTAACTTTCACTTTGTGTGGCAGAATGAACATACCAATATTATCCGTATTGTATATTCAGCCTGGGGAAACTGGGTGGGCAGGGTCGGACTGGGACACTAAGGGCCCACCAGGAAAGCTTTAGCCCCCTCCGATTCCTTCTGCCCCCCACCCATTTCGGGCTCACATACGCATGTACTCTAGAAAAATGTTGTACTATATATATATACATATATATATATATATATATATATATTATACATAATTTGGTAGGGCATTAGATTATGGTAGGGAATAGACTGTGAGCATTTCTGAGGACAGTCCCCAACAGGGAGATGTCCACATGCACGTGCCGCAGCAAAAATAAATGGGTGTCACCACGCACTGGAAATGGGCGTGGTCATGATGGGTCATGGGCAGACTTAAAAATACACAAAATAACAAAAAAAATACACAAAATAAGTAGCGGTGTTATTCACAGAGATTGGGTCCGACCAGATACATTTTAGAAAAAATAATCAAGTAGTTACATGCCTCATTCATCAAGTACTCAAATGCGTCAAAATAAAAATATCAAGTAGTCCAGTGCCAACTTCGCGGGCAAGGAGGGCCATGTTTTTCCCAGACCACATGGTGGAGGGTGACACCCCCTTCCCCCCCCCCAAGAAAAAATCTAGCAGCAGATTTCCCTGCAAAATGCAATCCGATTGTCAGCAGATTTCCCCACAAAATGCAATCAGATTATCACCATACTTCCCCACAAAATGCAATCAGATTGTCAGTAGATTTCCCCGCAAAATGCAATCAGACTGTCAGCAGATTTCCCCACAAAATGCAAGCAGATTGTCAGCAGATTTCCCCACAAAATGCAATCAGATTGTCAGCAGATTCCCCACAAAATGCAATCAGATTGGCAGCCGATTTTCCCCATAAAATGCAATCAGATTGGCAGCATATTTCCCCACAAAATGCAATCAGACTGTCAGCAGATTTCCCCACAAAATGCAATCAGACTGCCAGCAGATTTCCCCACAAAATGCAATCAGACTGTCAGCAGATATCCCCACAAAATGCAATCAGATTATCACCATACTTCCCCACAAAATGCAATCAGATTGTCAGTAGATTTCCCCGCAAAATGCAATCAGATTGTCAGCAGATTCCCCACAAAATGCAATCAGATTGGCAGCCGATTTTCCCCATAAAATGCAATCAGATTGGCAGCATATTTCCCCACAAAATGCAATCAGACTGCCAGCAGATTTCCCCACAAAATGCAATCAGACTGTCAGCAGATTTCCCCACAAAATGCAATCAGATTATCACCATACTTCCCCACAAAATGCAATCAGATTGTCAGTAGATTTTCCCACAAAATGCAATCAGACTGTCAGCAGATTTCCCCACAAAATGCAAGCAGATTGTCAGCAGATTTCCCCACAAAATGCAATCAGATTGTCAGCAGATTCCCCACAAAATGCAATCAGATTGGCAGCCGATTTTCCCCATAAAATGCAATCAGATTGGCAGCATATTTCCCCACAAAATGCAATCAGACTGTCAGCAGATTTCCCCACAAAATGCAATCAGACTGCCAGCAGATTTCCCCACAAAATGCAATCAGATTGTCAGCAGATTTCTTCACAAAATGCAATAAGATTAGCAGCAGATCTCCCCACAAAAGCAATCAGATTGTGAGCAGATTCCCCACAAAATGCAATCAGATTGGCAGCCGATTTTCCCCATAAAATGCAATCAGATTGGAAGCATATTTCCCCACAAAATGCAATCAGATTGGCAGCAGATTTCCCCACAAAATGCAATCAGTTTGGCAGCAGATTCTCCCCAAAAAAGAGAGGGCCTGGCGGGCAGTTCTATAGGTGTTCCCAGTTTAGGTAGGCAGGTCTATAAGTGTCCCCAGTATAGGTAGGCAGGTCCATAGGTGTCCCCAGTTTAGGTAGCCAGGTCTATAGGTGTCCCCAGTTTAGGTAGGCAGGTCTATAAGTGTCCCCAGTTAGGTAGGCAGGTCTAAGTGCCCCCAGCCTGTAGGGGGGGCAGTGGGCACAGAGCGGTGGGGAGGGGGGAAGCCTCCCCCTTCCCTCACCTGGAGCCCCCCCAGTTTAGGTAGGCAGGTCTATACGTGTCCTTAGTTAGGTAGGCAGGTCTAAGTACCCCCAAGCCTAAAAGAGGGGGCAGTGGGGACAGAGCGGCGGGGAGGGGGGGAAGTCTCCTCCCCTCACCTGGAGCCCCCCCCCCCCTTCCGTGCTCCCCCCTTCAAATTTGCACCAGCAGTGGCAGTGAGTAGGAATCACTTACTAAGAGTCAGATAGCTCTGCGTGCCGCTGCTGGTCTGGTCTCCTGCACTGCACTGTCCAATCATGCTCTCACAGGAAGTACTGTGAGAGCGTGATTGGACAGTGTCAGTGCAGAAGACCAGACCAGCGGCACGCAGAGCTATCGATCTGACTCTCGGTAAGCTATTCCCCGCTGCTGCCGCTGGCTGGCTGGCTGTAATTATGGAGGGGAGAGCGCAGAAGGGGGGCCCTAGGTGAGGGAGGGGGGCCCTCTCACCGCCGCTCTGTCCCCACTGCCCCTCTTCCTGTGCTGTGCCCCTCTTCTTCTCAGCACTGGGGCCCCCAGGGCCCGGGGCAAGAGGCCTGCCGGGCAGAAACCCGAGCTCCCGCCGGGCCTGTCCGAGCCTGTGGGTGGGTATTGCTGCCGCAAAACATCCATTACAAATGTATATACTGGTCTAGTAGCTGTTCCCCTTCAATATAGGCCTGTGTTAACATAACCTTCACTGAAAGTGAATGAAGGCTCCACTGACCAACTGACAGATCAGAAGATGCAAACAGTTACATAGGCTATGATTGGATTAGAGGATTGTGGTTGCCAGTAAAATTTTAAAGGGAACCTGAAGCAATAGGTATGTGGAGACTGCTATATTTATTTCCATTTAAACAATACCAGTTGCCTCGAAGAACTACTGATCTATTTGGCTGCTGTAGTGTCTGAATCACACACCTGCAGTTGAGAGCCCTCTGCACTTGGGCAGTAAGCAAAAATTAGTAACACGCATGCGCAGAATGCTCACGGCTGTGGGAGCGTAAGCCGCCCTGCTTATGGAGGGGACAGTGGAGGAATGGCAGAGTTAGAGATTACAGCGTGGGACTAGGAGGACTTCAGGGGGTTGGAAGAAGCCCCAGGTAAGTAAATGGGCAATTCTTGTCTTCACTTAAGGTTTAAAGGACACCTGAAATGAGAGGGATATGAAAGCTACCATATTTGTTTCCTTTTAAACAATACTAGTTGCTTGGCACCCTGATGATCTTTGAGGCATCAGTAGTGTCTGAATAATGCACCTGAAACAAACATGCAGCTGATCTTGTCAGATTATTGTCAGAAACATCGAATCTGCTTGTTTAGGGTCTACAGATAAAATTATTAGAGGAAGAGGATCTGCAGGATAGCCAGGCAACTGGTATTGTTCAAAAAGAAATAAATATGGCAGCCTCCAAATCCCTCTGACTTTAGATTCCCTTTAGCAGTTTTTTAACACAGCAGCTCCCAGCCTCCCACCCCAAACTTACACTCCATCTTTGGAGTTATGTAAAACTATGAATGTACACTTTCAGTTTAGATCCACATCAAGAGTTAAGAGCATAAAACACTCAGTACAGATAATTGCCAATGCACAGGCTGATGACTGGGAAGATATGGATAAATCAGTTTTAGGCCAATCAATGAAGAGATGCGCTGGTATCCTATTGGAATGTACAAAGCAGTATAGAAAATGTTATTGACTCTTTTAATTGATAACTTTGTTACTGCGCATCTCTACCCACCTTTTTTTCAATTTAGAAATGTCAAATGACTTGCTTAAACTTGGAATAAATCTGGTTTATCGGTATTCAAAATGAGACTGGTGTGACTAGCATTTCAGCACACATTGTGCTAGATAATTGTAAATAGTAAATATCCATTTCAGAAGTGCAGTGTTTATTCATGTCTGTTTCGTTCTTAATTGATCTCTGTTGTTTAGACGTAATAATTTGTCTTATTTATGGAAAGATGAGGTGCTATCCTTTGTGAAAAAGCAATATAGTAACTGTGCTGCTGGATTTTTTAAAGGAAACAAATTACATGCAATCTAAAGAAAACAGTACAAAAAAAGTACATGGCCAATTTCATTTTAAAGCCAATCCTAACCTAATACTAGGCAAATTCCATCATAATTCCGGTTGGATTGTGAATACAAACAGTGAATAAAAGCATAGTGGTGGACAGAATATATTTTTCCTGAGCCAAATGAGCTTTCTAGTTCCGCTGCAGTACGGTGTAACTGAATTCATCTAGGAGGTCAATCAGGTGTGAATATGTGACACAATGTAGAAGAACCATAGATGTTAGGCTACATTGCCCAGAATGGCTGCATTACTGCAGAAATCACGTATCAACATCATGAGGTGGGACTTGCAGTCACAGGAAGTAGATACGGAGCAACTGTTAGATCTAAAGGTGCACACAGACATCCAATTTTGATTGGGCCATGATTGGCCAGTTTTACCACCTCTATAAAGTATAGGAAGGTAGAAACAGGGGAAGTCTAAAGCCTGGTACACACTTTCAATTGTTATTGGCCAATCACTGACCAATTTAACCACCTCCATGTAGTATGAATGTTAACAGATATTGAATGCTATGAGCAGATTTAGTACAGTAGGTAAACCCTCATACTACATGGAGGTGGTAACATTGGTCAGTGACTGGCCAATCATAATTGTTTTTTTTTATTTTAAAGTTCACACCCAAGCTAAATATGTGTACTTAACATCAATTATGCAACAATGAGCATTTGTATCATTCAATTATTATTTTGATCAGACTTCACAGTACTAGAGATGAGGTTCTGGTATCTGCTTAAAGAACAAGTGTCACTCATGCTAACCTAGAAATAAAAAACAAATATATAAGTAGATAAATACTAGTTCTACTTACATAACAGATGTATTGCACTTTCCACGTTAGGATTCCTGTGAATTTTGTAAAGGAAAAGCAGAGAATCCTATTCTAGGCAGTTTCCATCTTTGACCTCCTGAGTCCTGACATCATTTCCTCCCTCACTCTTTTTTTGCTAATTGCTAATTGTGTTTTTGTTACCTGCCCTCCTACCAGAGTCTTCAGACACTCCCACTGAGGTTTATACTAGGAAGTGCACTGTCTTATATCATTAGAAGGAGAGGAAAATAAAAGGAAGAGGAGGAATATATTAAAGATAAAAAAGACCTCCCAGCATGCAACTGTTTGGCAATGGCAAACAAAGGGCCAGTGCTCCTAAAGAATCTGATAACTCCAAACCATAACAGCAGAAAAAGTTTTGAACGTTTTGAAGTTTGATTTTCAAGGCGACAATCCCGCTTTAAAGTACATTTATGTACGCAGCTGGTAAGTGGGGTGCAGGGTGAGCCGAATGACAGCTCGCCCTGCTGTCACTCAAATTCCCGGGAGAGTTAAATACTATTCCCCCTCGAAATCTTGGCGGGAGAAGTAATTTGGGGTCCAGCAATCCAGCTGGAACCCCAAATTGCCTGTGTGCAGGCCTCGCACTATAGCATTGCTGCTGTAGCCGTGCCTAACTCAGGCACTACGCAGCCAAAACCACCTGCTTCATCTGCTCACGTGGCCATGCGAATTTGTGAACTGCTGATGGCTGCTTTTGAAAATCACTGTTTAATCAGTTTTGGTTTAGTTGGACTTTAATGTCCTCCTGAACTAAGCTTTTGCTCACCTCAGTCTTTCTCTGCTATGGTCACCTTGATGGGCAGTGCTGCAGAATCTGTTGACTCTCTGTCATGCACCATCTTACTTTTTGGAACTTCTGGAAG
Source organism: Hyperolius riggenbachi (assembly GCF_040937935.1). Taxonomy (NCBI): domain Eukaryota; kingdom Metazoa; phylum Chordata; class Amphibia; order Anura; family Hyperoliidae; genus Hyperolius; species Hyperolius riggenbachi. The sequence goes on from NC_090652.1 coordinate 152,537,040, forward strand.
TAACATTTAAGTGGTTTGTTTACTGAACATTTATTGGTTCAAAATAATGTGCCTGACACAAGGGGGCTTTGGAAGCAATGGTTACTTACTTGCTCAGATTCATATTTCTTCTGGAGTTCAGCACTCATTGTGATTGCTGCAAAAGCTGGAGTCTGTTCAGGGAGTGTGTACTCCCCAGACCCTAGATGGCACTGCTGTTTGCCAACTGAGTGCTAAAGGTGCCCACACACATGGCAATTTTTAAGCTACTTGAGGCCCCTTTTACATTTCCCTTGCAAGTATGTGTTGTGTTACCCTATTTTACCACAGGGTAACGCAACGACAATGCAAGGCAATGTGGCCTAGCACACTTACGTGTTGTGCTAGAAGTGCCCTACTGGCTCCCGAGCTGTCACAAATTCAACACCACTCTGCTGCTGGGTTATATGAATTACATTTTGTGTGTTTCAGTGTGATGCAATGGGGGCAGAGCATAGCAGCGCAAACGCAATGGCCATGTGTAAAACCAACTTTAAAGATGACCTAAAGTAAAAAAAAAAATGAGATAAACTCACCTGGGGATTCCCTCAGCCCCCTGCAGCAGATCGGTGCCCTCGCAGCTCCGGTCCGATGCCTCTGGACCCGCCGGCGAACACTTCCGGTTTGGCCGTCACCGGCCGACAGGCATGGGAACGCGAGTGATTGTTCGCGTTCCCAGCCTGTATATCGCCCCCTATGCTGCTATTGCGGCCAGGAGGACACAATAGCAGCATAGGGGGCGATGTACAGGCTGGGAACGCGAACAATCACTCGCGTTCCCATGCCTGTCGGCCGGTGACGGCGAAACCGGAAGTCGTCGCGGCGGGTCCAGAGGCATCGGACCGGAGCTGCGAGGGCACCGATCGGCTGCAGGGGGCTGAGGGAAGCCCCAGGTGAATTCATCTCATTTTTTTTTTTGCCTTTAGGTTCACTTTAAGCTTTCACTTTATAATATAAACGCCAATGGAAAACTATTGCATTGTCATTAACTGAAACAACATCAAAAGTGGAAATTTTGATAAAAACTGGAAAACCCTCTCTATGTCTTCAAATCATTTTTTTCAGCAACAAATCAAAATAAAAGCACATAGAAAATCAAAATTGAAATCATAATTTGTGTTTTGTTGATTTCATTAAATGATGGAATGAACTAGGAAACTGATGGTGTAACAATAGAGGATTCAGAAGTTGTGACTTCACCAGGGAGTACATATGATTAGGCCATATAGTAATATGGGTGCAGGGAGAAGCCAGAAGATGGCTCTCCCTGTGCTAGCTAATTTTGGGGTATATAACAAACATCTTTCCCCTTTTATCTATCTTTTACCCTTGGCCATGTAATTTGTGGTCTGACTTTTGTCAGTGCATGAACTACAGTGATTTATCATTATTCAGGCTGTGCCACTATACCCGTAATTAACATTACAGCCTATAGCAGCACCCAAATCTAGCGAGCACCAAAATGATCTTTCTCATTCACCGGATCTTAGAGGCCCAAACTGGGCCCTCTAACTGTTGTATTAACTCTTCATTAGAGCTATGATGGTAATGGTCACCTCTATACGCCCTTTGAATATTGTAATCATTGAATGGTTCCCCTCCCTTGCTCAAACCTTTCTGAGACTGAAACTTCCCTCGGCAGATTTTGGTGTTCAGCATCTATATTGTTATAGCGCGCTTGAGGAGGCTCAATGTAATATTTGCACTATTATCCACATCATTGAGACTGAACGTTCAGCTTGCCATCCTGTGGGCACCGTAACACGGAAACAGTAATAAAGGGCGCAGGAGGCTAGTGGACAAATCGGGCGCCGCCATTCACTCCCATAATAAATATCGTTTACTGGGCGCCGAACGGGAAAAAAGGGCGCCTGAAGATTTTTAATGTTTTATAACTGCTTGTGATGATTTACGTTTCCTATTTCAATAAAACATTATTTTAAATGTTATCCCTTACTGTTTGTAAAACATGATTATTCACAAAATAAAGCGATCAGTACGTAACGTAAATTGTAATATATTTTATCCCTTACTGTTTCTAAAACATTATTCTACACACAATACAGTGATCACTAAGGAGGGTCTTAGGTTTAGGCACCATCAGGGGGGTCTTAGGTTTAGGCACCATCAGGGGAGTCTTAGGTTTAGGCACCACCAGGGGGGTCTTAGGTTTAGGCACCACCAGGGGGGTCTTAGGTTTAGGCACCACCAGGGGGGTCTTAGGTTTAGGCACCAATACGGGGGTCTAGGGGTTAGGGGTAGGTACAGGGAGGGTTACTTACTAATTTTTTTTAAAACGTTATTATACATTTCACTTTTTAAACGGAAGATTAACGTTTTCACAATTGCCGATTTCATGCACATTATTTAATGATGTATAACGTTATAAAAATGAATATTTAAACGAAATATAGTACATTATATTTTTAAACGTTATCCATGTTTATCGTTTTAAACCCCGCGCCCTTTTTTCCCAGCGCCCCTTTTTAACGTACGCCCGTAACACAGTCCTTGTGCTGGTAAGAGACTTCTGCTCTTATGAACTTTGACTTAGTTGAAAAGTTATGTTCTTTGTGTCAATACCATCTTTGGAGGTGGGGAGGGTATGGATCAGTGTGCCACAACAATGAACTTTAGTGAAGCAAATTCTGCCCTTTTCACAACAAAACAACAATCCATTATTTAACCACAGTGGTGATAATTATTAGGACGCCTGTGATTTAAATCTACGGCCTGTTTGGAGGCTGTTATTCCTGCCAGGGCAAAGATTTCACTCATCGCTGCCATGCGCTCTTGCCGCTCCCACCGATCACGTCGCTCTCTCCCCACCACAGCTTTCTTGCCCTGCTGTCAGTCAGTATAACAGCAGAGCTCCATGAGCCAGTCAGGAGCCGATTTCATTGGCTCCTGACCCTGTTATCAATGTGAGCCAATCACATTGGCTCACATTGATCTCAAGGTCAGGAGCCAATGAAATCGGCTCCTGACTGGCTCACTGAGCTATGCCATCATAGAGATGACAGAGCATGTGGGCCGAGGTGACAGGTGTGAAGCATGAATGGCGATAGGAGCATTTCGCTTGTATGTGCCAGTTTCTGGTCCTTCTGGTCCAGTCCTTTTATATTGTCTTTTCTGACCAAAAAAAAAAAAAAAAAAGCAGCTGAAATAAGACAGTTGCGTTGGTTACTGCTCCATCTGTTACTGTTCCGTCTGTAAAACAAAGGTATTTAAAGGACATCCATATAGCAGACTTATACTGAAATAAAATGTTTTTATCAGTGACAAATTCAGCCTAAATGTTAAAATATTCAGCTCTGCTGTTGCTCTTTAGCCATTTCTTTGTTTAAAGTTCACTGAAAATCGAAATGTTCTGAACTCGTCAGCATAGTGCCAATCACGAGCGACAAGCGGTTATGATTGAAGGAAGCATCCTTATCAGCCTTGCGTGCCAATCTATAGCTAGAAGACTTGGCTCAGTATTAATGCGCTTGCATTTTAAACGAATCGGTCACAGGACTGCTACAAGTGTGGAGAAGAAAACAGATCAGGCTTAAGTTTCTTGAAGGATTGCAGTGGCACGGAACCATATTATGAAAATCCTGCTTTGGGAATGAGAAAAATGACAACAGCGGAAAACGATTTTTCTGCTTGAGTTTTTATTACGATCTTTAGCAATAGATCTTTTGGAAGTGTTCAAGGAAAAAAATCATATGAAAACATTGTGGCCTGATTTCATACACTCAGCCCAATAAATCATTGCTCTTGAAGCAGATGGAACATTAGCTGGGTCACTTTTTTTCAAATTGAGAAATATCGTTCTCAAAAAAAGCCCTAACTTCTTTTTTTGCCAGGCAAAAAATGCTAAAAAAAACACCCATGGCTACATCTTGTTTACATACTATGGCCTGTATCTTTTGTATAGCGTAGTTGTAATGTTCTTTCATGACACCATTCATTTTACTGTTATTTATGTATTAATTTTAGTTTTATTCAGTTTTATCAAAGAAAATACTGACATACAATGAAACATAAGCCAAGTAAGTACACACTTTAGATGCTCTTCATCCAGAATTATTGCTAGTGGTTGTTTTAGATGGAAATCTAAATTGTGTACAGTTATCCCCCAACATTGCTGGCTTCCTCTTCTGCAACCAGGAACAGTATCAAATTGTCTCACCTGATGACTTCAGAAATGGTGGTTTCCCAGGGGATGGATTGAATTTCCAGGAACCAAAAAAAAGCAGAGAGAGACCAGGGCCCATATGCAATAACTTCTTCACCTGAGTTATCTCTTTGGAGATAATTTTTATGTTCTCTTTAAAATAACTTTTTAAGCCTTTTTTTTAGTGATTTCTTTCTTGATGGTGGTTTAAAAGGCATTTTATAACAAGGTATGAAAAATGTACCTAGGAGAAAACTCAGGAGAAAAAGTGAATTGCATATGGGCCCAGGGGTCTAAGTGTAGTATGCCCGTCCACCATGTAATAGTTGTAAAAACCAAACACAAAGGTTGGTAGCAAATACTTGGAACTACGGTTTAAGGCTTATAGGGAGATGCCTTCACCAACTTTGTTTGAAAAGCTGGAACTCTGGAACAATATGGTTGCTCTCTTTCTATTATAGAAAGTTTTTAAGTAAATTAAAACCAACAAAATCTCAACAGTGGTGTAATAGCTATTGTTAATTCTTCGGAGGCACCCAAAAATATAAAACAATAAAAAAACACTTTAAAAAGAGAGAGGTAGTGTTGGGCTTACCTCTCTTATTGACAAAATGTATTATATGTTGGGTAGCTTTATACTGCTTTCTCTGGTCAAATTAACAGTGCCTGATGGTTAGATCTAAAAAGTAGGTACATGCACTTGTACCTGTTGGCCCTAGGCATCAGAAACTGCTGTACTACTGACCTAAGGATCAAACGGGTGGAATGTGTTGTTCCTATTAGTGCTAATAAGCCATATTTTCCAAGATACTTCTTTAGGAGACGTAAACCCACCATTACCTTTCTTTTTAAACTGTTTTAATGGTTTTATATTTTGGGGGGTCTCCAACCTAATACCAATGCCTTGCCATATGTGTCTTTTGGTCTGTTCAAATGAAGTTCCCAAACCTGCCACAGATGCTTACACATCTGATCATTCCCATCCATAGAGCAAAACACACAGCTCAGTCAAGAGCCAAAGACTTGTGTTTGTATAGCCCTTGTTCCTAAACTGGTGCTTGAAATGATCTTTAAAGGGAACCTAAACTGAGAGGGATATGGATGTTTCCTTTTAAATAAAGACTATGGGCTCGATTCAGTAAACGGTGCTGACCCAGTTAGCACGCCTAAAGGCTTTGGGCGTGCTAACTAGGGTGCTAAGTAGTTAGCACATACAAACTACTTAGCACCGTAGTTAGCACATGCAAACTTAGCACCGTAGTTAGCACATGCAAACTGCTTAGCACCGTAGTTAGCACATGCAAACTACTACTTAGCACCATGCTAACTAGGGTGCTATGCTCCATGGTTAGATACCCCTGGTCTTGCTAATTATGATCTTGTAAAAGATAGATTATTTGGAAAATTAAATTCAATCTGAGCTCTATATCTGAGCTCTATATTTTCATGTGACGATCATTATATTATTGTTAACAATACCTCTCATCTTCCACAGTGATAATTGATGCTGAAGCTACTGTTGGAAAAGTTACACTGCTACACTGCATATTCTGTCACATGTTCCTTTTCTTTGTTGAATAAACACTGATTTTTTTTAAAGAAAACTAGGGTGCTAAGTAGTTTACATGTGCTAACTACGGTGCTAAGTAGTTTACATGTGCTAACTACTTAGCACATGCAAAGCATGTTAGCACATGCAAAGTGGCTTTTCACTGGCGTGCTAACACTTAGCACCCTTTTCTGAATCAAGCCCTATAAGTGTTGGGAGAAAGGGCAGTGATTTTAAGTACAGGAAGAATGGGCACCAAGCAGTTGCTTCAACTGTGGCTACACGAAAATGTTAGCATTAGGTAAGGGGAGAGTTAGTGTTGTTAGGCATAGGTAGTGGAGGGTTAATGTGAGAGTAGGTCAAGTGAGGCGATAGTAAAATACCAGTAATGTTACCAATATTCTACTATTGTTTTCTTCTGCCCCCCAAATTAACACGCGCATTTATTGGATGTACGCATCTTGGGTCAGCATCACACTGATTTGCATTGACATCACTACCATACTAAGTGAAAAGTAGACACTTTTGCATACTTAGATGCATAAAAACTTAGATTTTTCATAGAGAAAGGTATAAGGTGCATATTGTAACATTATTATTATTATATTGATTACCCTAGGTTCTCAACGTGTGGTACGCGCACCCCAGGGGGTACTTCTGATGGTTCCAGGGGGTACTCTGGCTTTATATACTTAACCAAGAATAACAAATTTAGTGTTGTAGAAAATGATAAATCCTATTTAAACAACACCAAATTAGTGTTTTAGCTATTTAAAAGCAATAGTAAAGGCTTGGAAATAGTTTAGAACCAATTATCATGTACTAGCTTTAAATATATATTTGTCAAGGGGTACTTGTGATAATGTTTACTATGCTAAGGGGTACTTGGCGAGTACAGGGTTTTAAAAGGGGTACATACCAATAAAATGTTGAGAAACACTAGATTAGACCATGGCAAAGATGGGCAGAAGTAGAAGTTGGTGTAGTGTATACCTTTTTTGGGGTCAAAAGAAGTCTGTAGCCATGGAGATACACCGAAATATAACTTTTATTTTCAACATTATTGACTCCCTCCCCCCACCATTGGGGACATCTCAGGTCAAGAGTGCAGTGCTCTGTATTGCTCAGTCTGCCACACAGCCTCACTCCAACAAGGCTGTACAGGGAGTGGCTATGGGCCAGACTGCCAAGCTTGGGGAGTGCAGGAAGGAACCTGGCAGTTGGCATTCCATGCAGAAGTAAAGACCCTCACAGCAGTTATGTTTTAACCTAAAATACACTTAAAAGAAAACAGATCAATAACTGACTGAAAATCTTGCCTCCATATTTTGGTTTTATTTCTTTTTGTAAAATTATGAACATTGATGTGCCTTTAACACAATTTCTGTGTCTTGTAGTAGACAGATAAGGGCTTGATTTAAAAAATATGGGAAATATTTTGAAAGCAGATTGCTCATTTTCATTTCACTGATCTATGCTGACATTTTTTCTGCTTATTGACAGCTCATGAACATCTCTGCCAGAACACACAAGTTATTTTACTGTATAAAATTGAAATACCTGCCTGAGATCATTGTTCTGGAAGTCAAATGTTGTAATTAGACAGCAAACTATGCCCGATTAACAGCAAACTCATCAGCTACACTACCGGAGTTTATCAAACATTCTAAACTACGTGATAACACATCTGTGTGGTTTGATGAAGGAGTTTCAGGACTTTGTTTGAAACGGATAACAACATTTTCTTCACGAAGCTGCAAATGGAAGGTAATTTATTTCCATATGATCTACATTGATTATTTATATACAAACTTTATGAAATCAATTGTATTCTACTCAGAGCTTCTGCATGCAGCTGCTTAGATGGCTTACTTGTTGTTTTATGTAAGATGTCATATGAATGTATGTAAAGCACACTAGAAAAGAGATTATAGAGTGTTTTATGTTATTCAGTTTTATATAGACTAATCTTGACCTTTTGAAATTGTTACACTCCAGTTTAACTGTGTTCTGTCATTTGCAGCCCTGAATTATTAACCTGTAGCTATGCTTTCCATTGCTGTTTGCGCTTCCACCCGCAAGCAGCAATTTCCACTGCCAGCCACTTGTGCCATAGCTGTCGGGAATGGAGCACAATCAAGACAGGAATCTCGCAAGCTGGAGATTGCATTTGTTGAAAAATCAATGCGCACCAGTGGGAAATGTGATTGGCAAGATGACTGCCTACCTGTTTTTTGAAGTGGACCACAGCTAGTGGAGATGGACCCTTAGGGCTCTTTTACACTGGGGCGGTGTGATACTTTTACCGCACCCCACCCACCACAGGGTGGCATTTTCGCAGAGCCCTGAGGTGCTCAGGCTCTTTGTATGGAGTACTTTTAAAGGCACTTGAATTTGACCTGATGAAGCAGAGTGTATCCGCGAAACGCGTTGTCTGCTGTGCATAATAAAATCACTTAATTTTAATGAGGAATTTGCATTCTTGAAGTTAGATCTTCTTAAGGTAAGATATTCTTACTCCCCCTACCTTCTCTCACTCAACTCCCTGGGTTCCAGCGCTGCAATTTTACCCTCCAGGTGACACTTTTTGAGATCAGTGACAGCAATCTCATCAGAGTGATTCAGAGGCTCCGAGGACAGGAATTAGAACGACCACTGACGTCTGGATCCTCCGGGAGGTGAGTAAAAGCACCCACTGCTTGCAATACTCTGCATAGAGCTACCGGCGGCTAGCTAACTAGCTAGCTTAGCTCAGGATTACCACCAGGGAGGTTAAAAAAGGGAAGCCTCTTCATCCTATTGAGGTTTCCCTCGGTCGGCAGCAGCCCCCAATGCTGAGCGTGGCCCCTCTACACATCGGGGCCACACAGCTCTTCTCCTTGCTGTGCAGTTGTGTTGCAGAGGTGGCACATCTTACCCAAGGTGTGGCTGCTATGACCTGTATATGCTGAGCCCAAGCATCAGATCATTCAACGAAAAGGCAAAAAGTCCAGGTCTGCACACCATTTCAAAATGCAAGTTGTCTCAACTTATTGCTTCATGAGCACGTGAGAAAATGACAATTGTTTCGGGGCCACAGTAGGTCCCCTTCTTCAGATAGTGCAAACAAACAATTTGCACTATCTGAAGAAGGGGACCCGCCGTGGCCTCAAAACAATTGTCATTTTCTCACGTGCTTATGAAGCAGTGAATTGAGACAACTTGCATTTTGAAATGGTGTGCTGACCTGGACTTTTTGCCTTTTAGCTCTTCTCCTTGCTGTCATGGCCGGGCAAGGGGAGTTCTCAAAAAGTACACACATTTAAAGTCTCTCTCTAGGCAAACATTTTGATTTTGCAATCCAAAATAAGAAAATAGTGTGGCACTCAAACAGTTAATGTGAGTAATAAGGAACAATCTCACCACTTCTCATTGTCTATGTAGTCAGCGACTTTAGGAATGGAATTGCATCCACTTGGAAACCAGAAGGAAGGGTACAAACGTGCAAAAGAAACAATCACAGCCAGGTGCTTATGCTAACATTGTGCATGGAGACAGTGGAAGAGGAGGTGGGTGCACCAGATACTAGGTGGACGAACGACAATCATTTTGTCTATGCAGATGCTAGGTCATGTTCATAGCCCAGGCTCAGGGCGGAAGTGACGGACTGAATGAGAAGCTGGCCTGCTCTGCCTGAAAAAACTCCACCTATCCACGTCATGTAATATGGAGACTGCAGGCTGCAGTACCACTGGTGTCCTGCAGCCAAGAAAGATAGGCGCTGTTGATCATAAGAGTCGGCTTATTTTACCATAGATACCATGTGTCAATAGCATCTTGGATGTCTGTACAGATGTCAGTCCCGGTCTGCCACCTGAGGAATCCCATCCCAATCCCAGTGGTCAACAGTGATTGAAAATGTGCCCATAGGTCAACACAGCATTAAAGTGCCACTATCAATTATCTGCATTGATTGCTAGTTTCCATAGTGTGTGTGTGCATACTAGAGATGGCACAAACCTCTGATTATCGGTTCGCGAACTTCCGCGAAAGGTTCGGTTCGCACGAACTTTCGCGAACCGCAATAGGCGAACTTTGAATACTAGAAAAAATTATGCTGGCCACAAAAGTGATGGAAAAGATGTTTCAAGGGGTCTAACATCTGAGTTTTTGCATGGATGAGTAGGATAGACGTCAAAAGTCCTGGGGAAAAATCTGGATTTGAAGCAAAGCAGCGGTTTAAGGGCAGAAATCACATTGAATGCTAAATTGTAGGCCTAAAGTGCTTTAAAACATCTTGCATGTGTATACATCAATCAGGGAGTGTAGAGTACTGCTTCACACTGACACACCAAACTCACTGTGTAACGCACCGCAAACAGCTGTTTGCTTAGTGACGGCCATGCTGGACTGTTACGCACCATGGCGAGATTGTTCTTCCTCACTCAGTGATGTCAGGTAATGTCTGACTGCCTGATCAACTTTCAATGGTTCTTTCTCTACCAATGTTAAAGGGAATATCCAGGCTACCACCCCCGCACATCCAAGGAAGGCAGCAGGCATGGCATGCACGTCCCGAGGTAGTGACCAAAAATAACAATACAGGAGGACTTTCGAGGCTCTGCTGTATATGTGAAATGAATCAACTTTAAATCCTTTAACAAGAATCTGTTATGGAGGGCAAGTCTGATGGTGCCTTCACTGTGACTTACCAGGTTGGTGACCTCCTCAAACGGCCGCATGAGCCTGCATGCATTTCGCATCAGTGTCCAGTTGTTGGGCTACAACATCCTCATCTCCCCAGATTGTGTCCTTCTACTGTAATTGTTCAGGTACTGGGTGACAGCTTTCTCCTGTTCTAGCAGGCGAGAGAACATGACCAGGGTCGAATTCCAGCGAGTCGGGCTATCACATATCGTCTCACCAGCAAGTTGTTTCTCCGCTGAATGTCTGCAAAGCGTGCCACTGAACACAACAGATAGGTATATGCAGTGATGAGGTGGGTTCACTGAACACAACAGGTAGGTATATGCAGTGATGAGGTGGGTTCACTGAACACAACAGGTAGGTATATGCAGTGATGAAGTGGGTTCAATGAACACAACAGGTAGGTATATGCAGTGATGAGGTGGGTGCACTCAACACAACACGTAGGTATATGTAGTGATGAGGTGGGTTCACTGAACACAACAGGTATGTACAAGCAGTGATGAGGTGGGTTCACTGAACACAACAGGTAGGTATATGCAGTGATGAGGTGGGTTCACTGAACACAACACGTAGGTATATGCAGTGATGAGGTGGGTTCACTGAACACAACAGGTAAGTATATGCAGTGATGAGGTGGGTTCACTGAACACAACAGGTAGGTATATGCAGTGATGAGGTGGGTTCACTAAACACAACAGGTAGGTATATGCAGTGATGAGGTGGGTGCACTGAACACAACAGGTAGGTATATGCAGTACTTGGTATTACAATGTGCACCTGTCACACAGGTAGTCACTGAATGTGCTGGGCCTGGCAGTGGCACACACACAGTATGAATTAGCAAGGCTGTCTATGCAACAGAAATGTCAGTGGGACACTCAGAAAAAAAAATAGATCACAAGCACAAGATTAGCTCTCAAAAGAGCTGTTGTGGGGTGCTGTTTTAGCAATAAGAAATCAGCAAGGAGCAAGTTAACAAACCTACAACAGCCTAACTAATCTTCCCTATGAGAGAGTCTGATGCAGCTGTCCCTTAACTAATTACTGCAGGCACACAAGTGAGTGTAATGGCCGACGGAGCCTGCCTTTTATAAGGGGGGGAGTGGCTCCACGAGGGAGTGTAGCCTGATTGGCTACAATGTGCCTGCTGACTGTTATGTAGAGGGTCAAATTTGACCCTAATGGTGCACTATGGGGGCGAACCGAACTTCCTGGAAAGTTCGCCTTACATGGCGAACGCGCGAACCACCGGAAGTTCGCCGGGAACCGTTCGGGCCATCTCTAGTGCATACATCACATGCATTATATAACATATAAGAGATAACACACTTGAAGTATATAAGCAAATTTAAGTGAGCAGTTGATGCCGACATCCCTTTGTTAAATATAATGAAAAAATAAATGAGTCTAAAATGAACTCTTTTCTGTCAACAGTCAGATAAGATTCCCTTTGCCTGTCCACAATGAGAACGGAGATCTAGATTAAGATTCCAGTGACATCCTTTTTAATAGCTTCTGCATCAAAACTGACATGGGCAGAGAATGAAGCATGAAATATTCACAGGCTCTTATGAGAGATGTCTCAAGCATTTGAAAATAAAACAAGAAAAGCATTTGAACCCGCATGCCCCGGCCTGTATATTTTATGGTTACAAAATTTCAGATAAAGGCGCTTATTAATCAGCAATCAACCTGACAGCTAATTACCACAATGCAGTGTCTAAACCTACATTTCATTTTTCTGTATTTTCTGATTCAGTTTTTCTTTCATTCGGGTTCCTGGGGGGAAAATGCTGAAAACTCTCCGGATCCCTCATAGCAGACAATCAAAAGAGATTTTAATAATACAAACAGTGGAGGAGAGAGTGAACTGTCAGATGAAAAGTGATAGCCAGTGTATTGAAGCAAATCCTCCAGAGTTGTCGTCTCTGCGGATTGGCAGGCAATGAAAAACCAAACCACAGGCTCTCTCCACTTGAAATGCAGAAGGGAAGAATTACACAGGATACTGCTGTGATGGAGGCAGGAATCTTAACCCTTTTATAGTAGTAGGAAAAAAAGGTCAAACATTGATTTTAGTGACACGTGTTAAGGTTTTCATGTGCAGGGAAAGCATTGATTCCTAGAAGTATGGTTTAATTGGTGGTTTTATGTTTTTACATTTTCAAATGAGTTTATAAATTCTGATCATGATTTTCTTTACAACAAAACATTTTCTTCCTGGACTCTTATAGGTCGTTATTCATGCAATTTTTAGTATATGACAGTTAGAATAAACAATATAAAATTAATGTAATGATCAATTTAAGTCAACTGTGTTGATGGTTTCCATGGAAATGTTCCTGGAATGAATATATGCTACCAGTTCTTTACAGGTTGAAAAGCTTATAGTATGAACTTCTTCAGTAATGTAAGGCTCTAAATTACAGTAATTTAATATTTTTTCTCTTTAAGATGGGAAGCATACTGCTCAGGTCCTTAATCGGGTCATTCTCTGGTATCCTAGTAATCATGTTTAATACTGTAAAACAGATGTTATGGTCATATTATCTAATTTTATTTTACTAAATGTTTACCGTTGTCATGAAAATGCTATTTAAGCTGAAAAACACTGACATATACTAGTGTTTATTAGTCATTAAACATAATAGGGCTGAGAGTGCAACCATATGTAGTAAAATAAAACTATTAATCGCAGTAATCTATGGTGTTATGAGATCAACTCATTTCTTTTTAAACTGTAACAGAACAAAGACATCAGCAGCTTACACTGCACATTAGACTTAAAATGTACCCAAGGAGACATGTGACATGATGAGACAAACGTGTATGTACAGTGCAAAACATATGAATAACCAGGCTGTTTATCTTTTTTTTTTATTTTGCTGCCTGAAAGAGTTAATTTTCAGGCATGCAAGTGAAAACTTCTGCCTTGTCGGTACCTTGTTGGGAATATAGTAAACTTCACTGATAAGCAAATTACAGCCATAAAATTTCTCCTGGCAGAATACAACTTCTGAGGGCAGATAGAAAAAGGTCAATGGTTCATGTATTTTCATTCTGGGAAACTCAAAGGACAACTATCGCGAAAAAAGTAGGCAGATAAAATCTGACAGAACCAACAGGTTTTGGGCCAGTCCATCTCCTCATAGGGGATTCTCAGGGTTTTCTTTGTTTTCAACAGCATTTCCTTAACAGCAGTTTAACTGCCAACATATTAAAGGGGAACTGAAGTAAGAGGTATACGGATGCTGCCATATTTATTTCCTTTTAATCAATACCAGTTGCCTGGCAGCCCTACTGGTCTCTTTCTCTGCAGTAGTATCTGAAGAACACCAGTAACAAGCATGCAGCTTGTCTTGTCATATCTGACTTTAAAGTCTGAAACACCTGATCTGCTGCATGCTTGTTCAGGGGCTATGGCTAATAGTATTAGAGCCAGAGGATCGGCAGGGCTGCCAGGCAACTGGTATTGCTTAAAAGGAAATAAACATGGCAGCCTCCACATACCTCTCTCTTCAGTTCCCCTTTAAGATACTAGCCAGCTTTCCTACTCATTTGCACACTATTTTGTCAGTTAGATTTTGCAACTGCTGTTCAGGAAATGATGTTGAAAACAATGAAAACCCTGAATCCCCCATGAAGAGATGGACTGGCCCAAAACTTGTCGGTTTTGTTAGATTTTAACTGCCTACTTTTTTTCGCGGTAGTGGTCTTTTAATAGGCTGCCCTTGAGCAGAGACAATAAAACATTCAATCTACTTTGTAAATGTTTAAATATAAAATAAAACCAAGGGATAGTTGGTTTCAATTTAGTTTCACTGTCACAAGATCCCATCTTATTTGTTTTCCTGCTAGCTGAATTCCTGACTAGTCTTTAAACCACCTGAGCATCAATTATAAGCAATCTTTATTCCTAAAAAAGAATTACCGGTATGTCAAGCACTTTTTTTTACCTGCCTGAACCAGGCTGTCACTCAATACAACCTGTCCCTCTCAATAGCCTTAGACATTGCTGCCTCCTATCCCCTCTCCAGTCTTCCGCCCTACCCATCCCAACAACCTTCAACCCTGGCACAACAGCCACACTGGCAACCTCCAAAAACAGACACGTGCCTCAGCATGCAAATAGAGGAAATCCAACCTCCACATTGACTTCTTGGAGTACAAGGCCAACCTGCAGCTATTTTACTCTGCATTATCTGACACCAAACAAAAACACTTGCTGCCCTGTATGGATACCAAGTCTTTAACCCACAGCGCATGTTCACTACCTTCAACTCTCTTAACTACAAGACCACCCCCCCACCTCTGCCCTTTTAGCTGCTGATCTGTCCACCCACTTTACCACAAAATAGCTAACTTGACAAAATAGCCAACATCCACTATGAAATCTTTTGCCTTCACCCTGCTACTACCTCCTCTCCCCTCACCATCTTCACTCCCGTCACAGAGGACAAAGTTAGCCAGCTCCTAGTGACGTCCCCTGCCACCTCCAACCCCCTGGACCCTGTCCCATCCAACTTCCTCCATCCAAACTTCCCAGTCCTGGCCTCAGTCCTCACCTCTCGGTTTAACCTCTCCCTCTCCACTGGCACCTTCTCCTCCTACTTCAAACAGAACACCGTATTCCCCCTGCTATTTCCCCTGCTAAAAAAATCCCTCTTTTGACCCCTTATTCCCATCCAGCTACCTGTGAGGTATCACCACTTACCTTGCAGACCCAATACCCCAATCTCTACTACGATCTTCACCCAAAGTCAAGCTTAAAGGGAGACTGATTACGTCTACCGAGGACTTATTCTTGCAAAGTATTGGTTCTAAGGCCAAGGTAACCAATGAAAAACTCAAAAACCCAAAAACCCAGCTAAAAATGGAGTCCAGGAATGGAGCCAAAGACCATACACAGGAGGTCAGATAACTAACTAATCCACCCACGGGATAAACAAACTATGTGATGAACCAGTCAGAGGTTGTACACAAAAGATCCAGCAGACAGCCAGATGAACCAGGGGATGAGATAGAAACATAGTCAAACCAAAGCAGAGGTCAGTTAACACACAGAGAAATACAACAACACACCTGTCACTGAACAGGAAGCGAAAAAACATAATGAGCAAGGAGCCAAAGGCAGGAAGGACTTTTATAACACAAGCAGCCAATCAGAGAACAGATGCAAACTCACCAGACCATTAATTAATCTAGAGTATTCTAGGTGAACTTTGATGCAAGCCAGTAGCCCTGCAAAGGAAACCTGATCATTAGAATCACATGGTAAATAATTAGCCAAGTGAGAACAAGGTAAGCTTGCTGTAATGCCTAAAGCTGTCACTGAGTGACAGTAACACTCCTCCTAGTTCTCAGTCAGACAGGTTGGCATAGAACATAACAGGAACGTACAATATGAGTGCCTGTATGTCAGGAATTTACTGAGTTCCAATTCCTAACAGTACCACCCTATCTCCCTCCTCCCCTTTGCTTCTGAACTCCTGGAGCGTCTAGTCCACCAACACATGACCTTGGCTCCGGCTCCCTGTTCGAACCTACTACAATCATGATCTCAGCTAGCTGACTCCACTGAGACTGCCCTCACCAAGTTAGTCAATGACCTCACGCTCCCCAAGGCTGAAGGAAAATATTCCATCCTCATCCTCATCGACCTCTCATCAGCAGTTGACACAGTCAAATCTGTAGGTATCCAAGGCCTTGCCCTAGCCTGTTTCTACTACCTCATAAATTGTTCTTTTAAGACCTCCTTCAATGGTTCCTCCTCAAACTCCACCCCCCTCTCAGATGGGGTCCCCCAAGGCTTTGTCCTTGGCCCCTTGCTTTTGTCACTCTTCACCAACTCCATCAGCAAACTGATCTACTTCCATATCACGGACCTCTCTACCACCACTATGGATATCCTCCTGTTTCTTAACCATCTCATCCTGGATGTCAGCCAGGTTCCTAATTTTAGTCCTGGATAAAACAGAACTTCTAATTTTCTAACTTCATGCAGTCTCAACCCCCATGGACATCTATGTTACTATCAACCATACAATCATCTGCCAAACCACACAAGCCTGCTGCTTGGCCTGGACTCATCCCTCTCCTTCACCCCCCCACATCCAAACCATTGTTAGGGCCTGCAATTTCCATGTATGCAACATCTGCCCCTTCCTCCTGATTTTGGACACTGCCAAACTCCTCGTTCATGCCCTCATCATCTCCTAAATGGACTACTGCAACACTCTCCTGTCAGGCCTCCCTTTCAACAGCATCCCTCTCTACAACCCATCATAAACACAGTAGCTACTCTTCCCACCATTCCCACCATTCTGTCTCCATTACTCCCCTATGCAAATCTCTTCACTGGTTCCCGATCTGCTTTAGAATAAGCTTCAAGTTCCTATGACTGGCCTACAGATATATATAAAAGTCCTGCCCGACCTACATCTCTGAACTGGTCAGCAGATACACACCTGTCTGCCTACTTTGCTACTCCAATGACCTTCTCCTAACCAATCCATGCATCTCACATTCCCATGTACAACTACAGGACTTCACTAGAGTGGCCTCCTTCCTGTGGAACTCTCTCTAACTGCCCATCAGGCTTGCCCCCTCCTTTAACACCTTCAAACAACCCCCTAAAACTCACCTCCTCAAAAAGGCCTACCCCACCCTGCCGATGCCCTAGCTCTCTCTGCCGAGAACCTCTCAATACAACCTACCTCCTATCGTGTTACCACCCCCCCCTCTTTTTAGATTGTAAGCCTTTGGCAGGGACCTCCCTCCTTGTGTATCCTACTTGACCATGCACTCTACCCACAGAATAATGTGAACTTTTATTATTGGGACTACTACTCCAGTGTATGATCTGGCATTGTGTACCTCATTGCTCATTACCTATTTTGTCTGTCACCTCAATTATCATTGTTTGTAACCGTATTTATTGTACAGCGCTGCGTAATATGTTAGTGATATATAAATCCAGTAAATAATAATATTTATCTGGTGAGACATAACATATCTGCTGCCATGATTCTGTAATTGTACACTTTTGCGAATACAAAAATCTGTAACATATTATTATGACACAGGCCGTTTTATTATTTAACAGATAAGAGTACTTCTAAATTACAGACTACCCAATAAGCTCATGGTGAACCAAAACTCATTGGAGTGTGTAAGGGGCTACAAAGGACCAAAAAGCCCTCTTACTAAAATGTTAAGCAAAAGAAAAGTTTGCCTTCTTAACCACTTTGTCCTCCTTGACGTCAAGGAGGACATGCACGCTCCCGCGGCCAATCACGCGTGTGCACGCGCACTCCCGGCCGCGGATTCGTTAGCCCAGGAATCAATGTATCGGGCTATGGTGCCCGATCACGGATTCCTCTCCCCCGCTGAAAAAGCGACAGCTTCTCTCGGAAGCTACGCTTTCTCTGATGCTATGTCCCTCTAAGCGTACATTGTACGCTTAGAGTGACATCATGTAAACAAACTCAAGATTGCCATCTTGTGGCCAAAAAGTAAAACTACATCTAAAAGTAAAAAAACATTACAATACACAAATGTTTCCCCAAATAAAACACTATTTATATCCCACCCTCCCAAAAATACCCACATAAAATGTTTAATAAAAAAAAAAAAACATTACTATAAAAAAATAAAAAACACAAATATTTACCTAAGGGTCTAAACTTTTTAAATATCTATGTAAAGATGAAATATTTCTCTATATTTGGGCAAATACAATACGTGGGTTTTAATTATGGAGGCATGTATTATTTTAAAACTATAATGGCCGAAAACTGACAAATAATGAATTTTTTCATTTTTTTTCTTATTCTTACTGTTAAAATGCATTTACAGTAAGGTAGCTCTTAGCAAAATGTACCCCCCAAAGAAAGCCTAATTGGTGGCGGAAAAAACAAGATATAGATCAGTTCATTGTGATAAGTAGTGATAAAGTTATAGGCTAATGAATGGGAGATGAACATTGCTCGGATGCATAAAGTGAAAACGACTGAGAGCTTAAGTGGTTAAAACATAATGCAATTATGTGTCAGCTTGTTAATTCTACACAGCCACAATAATCTAACATGCATACAGTATACATATGTAGTGACGGGTGCTCCCTAGTCTAGGTAGTGACAAGTGCCCCCCAGTTTAGGTAGTCACCGGTTCCCCTCAGTTTAGGTAGTGACAGGTGCCCCCCCCCAGTGTAGGCAGTGACAGGTGCCCCTCCATGTTTACTGACAGCGACACCCACTCACCGTCAGTCATCCCAGCAGCCAGTGTCAGACCTCAGCCGGCGACCAGTGAGAATACCCTTGTGGACATCACGCAGGGTACCCTTGAGGACACCGCACTGCATATGCGTAAGTGATGTCTGATGCTGGCTGCTGGCACTCTGCCTAATACATTATAGGCAGCTGGGATGGCCAAAGGCGTGGCTAATGGCCGGGGGTGTCCTTCCCATTTTGTCCCTATGTGCGGACGCCCATGCCTAAATGCCTTAAAACAAATCTAAAGCAGACCTGACAAAAAAGTTGCATACTCAAATGAAGAAGGGTCCCATAGATCCCATCTGTGCCCTCAGTTCAATGCTGTCCCTCCCTGAAAGTCTCTGCCTTCTGGAGTCCTTGGAAGGCTTCAGAAACAAACACTGTCCCCAAGTTCTACCAAAGACAGGGGCATCCATACTGCACATGCAATAAATTTCACGGGGGGGGGGGGGGGGTGACTGACAGTGGACAAAGGGCATGAAGGCAAGGGCATAGAGAGAAGTAGGCATAGGCTCTATGGGATCCAGAGCCTTCTCTCTTTGTAGGTATATGTTTTTCAGGTTGGCTTTAGTATTACTTTAACTTCCTAATCATACTCATTCCTGCACGTCTTCATGCTTTGGCATTGGGAAGCCTGGTTAGTCATGCCGTTGGCATAGGCACCGGACTCCAGTGGAGGAGCTTCTGCTGTGCTATACTCTGCATTTATACACTAAGACTGGGGAGTGCAGGATGGGGGTGCGCAACGAAATGTGATGTATACTAGGGACTCTCTGTATTAGGCATCTACCTTACATACTACATGGTTTATATTCTTTGGTGTGTGTGTGTGTGTGTGTGTACTGAACTCGGCTGGTCGTCTCATTCATCTTGCTTCTCGCTCTTCCTCTGCTGCTCCTCTCTCTCAATCTCTTCATTTTTTCCAATTAACCAGAGGATCCAGTTCAAACTCTTAACTCTAACTTAAAAAGCTCTCCACAATCTCTCTCCTTTGTGTATTTACTCACTAGTTTCCAGATACCAAATCAACCGCAATCTCAGATCTGCACATGCGGTGCACATAGTGCTGAAACATAGGGGGGAAAGCCACAAAATAAGGACAACAGTGCTGCGCACATTGGCGTGGCCATTGACCATGATGTGGGTGTGGTCACGGGTGGAGCCAAATTTACATGAACTTAGCATTGGTGGGACATTAGGCTAGGACTATAGTAGGAGCTAGATTGTGAGCGCCTCCGACATAGGTGCCCCCCAGTTTAGGTAGTGACAGGGACCCCACCTAACCTAGGTGATGACAGGTACCTCCCAGTTTTAGGTAGTGACAGGGACCCCCCAATGTTTAGTGACAGGGAACCCCCACCTAGTTTAGGTGGTGACAGGTGCCCCCCAGTTTAGTAGTGACAGGTACCCCGTAGTTTAGGTAGTAATCGATCCCCCAGTTTAAATAGTGACAGGTGCCCTCTAGTTTAGGTAGTGACAGGTGCCCCCCCAGTTTAGGTAGTGACAGGTGCCTCCCATGTTTAGTGACTGGGACCCCCACTCACTGTCGTCCCAGCAGCCAGCCTAGCGTCAGACTTTAGAATCAGCCGGCGACCAGTGAGAGCTGGCGCACATTACCCCCATGATGTCACTTCCCCACATTAGTGCGGTGCTCACAAGGTCCTAGTGCCTGCACTCACTGATCGCCAGCCAATCGGAGGTCTGATGCTGAGCAGGCTACTTAGGCGGATGTCATGCCTCCACCAGACGAACTCACTGAGTGTTGACTGGTCACGTGAGTGCAATACCCTTTCGCAGGGGGGAGAAGTTGGCAGGGGTTGAGGTTTGACACTTACATGTTAGTGTCTGTAATGAGGGCATTTGCAAAGCATTGTAGAGGCATGTATTGGATATACACATGGGATTGATGTTTATACACTTGTGAACTCACCTTCTTGGCAGATTTTTTAATCTGGATGCCATTTTTCTCTCTGGGTCTGAAGAAATTTTAATGTATGCATACGTCTTTGATTTAATAGAAGTGCGCTCCAATCAGGATGTTTTTCTAGCCCTTATATCTAGCCCTTATATTGCTCCATTTTGTTCTTATGCGAGGGTATGTATGTTTAGTGTCTTTGTTGGTTGTAGTTGATGCGATCTTGTTATTAGCATAATTAAAGTTTATACTGTTTGCTAACTAGCTCTGTGCTCCCTGTACTTTTTGTTTGTTTGCTAATATTTTATGGGTGAGACCAGCTTCAATGGCGGTTTGATATCCTGTACCTCTTTGTGTTTGGTATTCTCTGAACATACTGCAGATGCCACCCAGATACACATTTATGCAACACTGGTCAACTTTTTTAGCTTACATTTTTGGAAGTAATGAAGAGATCAACGGTATGATTTTCTTGTACGGACATCAATCCAAAATAACAACAGAAATGACTTACTGCCAAATAACATATCAAAAAGATTAATAAATGTTGACATGCATCACATATAAACTCTGGGTCTTTTGCTGATTTACGCTTCCTTCCAAAAGATGCCTTATATGAATTTAGAGAAGATTGAGCTGGTGGAGTTTTGGAACATTTCCCCATCTTGTTGGCAGGTGAGGCTGTGATTTGTACTCTACGATTTTAAATGAAATCCTCCTGCATCTTCTATGGGTTTGATTGATGTTACACACAAGGCCACTCAGTAAAGTGATACAGTATAGATCAAAGTATGAGAGATAATTTCACAGAAATGCATGTGGTGAAGGAGAGTTATGGGTCTTTGTTTCACAGTTTATGGAACACAATTTCGTTTAGAGCCTAAATCTGTCATTACAGCATTGTTTCTCAAAGTGTATCCAGTACTCTCTGACCTCAGGTACACTGTCAGGTCGGTGGTAGAAAATAAAAAAGTGGACAAACTCACAGTTGCACTCACCAATACTCATGTAAAGTATGAGTCAACAGTAAGTAAACCCTTATTTCCAATACTAGATGCAGTGACAAACTTTTGATCCAAATATACTTTTCATAATCGTATACCTACAAATTCCACTGTAGCTTAATGTTAGATTCTAGTTAGGCCCTTCCCATTCCAATCCGAAGTTCAGTTTGTGAAGTTTGTCAAATTTAATATCATTCAGTGGTGTGAAATGCTTTGTATACCTTGGAGTTCGGTGCCTAAAGGTGGAGGCAGTTAAAAATTCCCTTACATATAGTTCCGTCAGAAGTTGCACAGTTTGAGCTCAAATTACAACTCTCAATTAAAGAGAGCCTGAAATGTTACCTAAATTTGACATGTGACATGATGAAATATTCAAGTGTATATACAGTACCATTCCTGCAGACAATTAGAGTGTGTCCATTTTTTATTTTTATTACTGTAAGGTTTAAGAACTCAGGTATGCAAATTACACGTTTTCTTCAGTAGTGTAATAACTAATTACAAGCCATAAAACTTTTGCCTGACAGAAAACAACCTTATGCTGGAAATAAGGTTATAATAATTAATAATAATGTAAAGTTCTGCCTTGCTGCTGATAGCTCTGTTGTCTTTGCAGGTACAGACCGTGTGAGTCCACCACTGCTACCCAGGAGGTCAGGACTCCACTGAGGACGGAAGACACTGCGCCGATCGGGACACCTTTGGCCTTGCTGAATGCCGGCTCCATCCATTGGCTGCCGCTGCTGCTCCACTGCAGCAGAGACTTCTTTGGATCAGCCCCTCCATGATGCCAGCTGCTAATCCGGAAGTAAGGGCTGCCATGGCTGGATGCTACTGACATTTAGATTATATTGACCAGCCCTGCTGTATTCTGTCCTGGAGTTGGGACCCACCGCAGAAATCAACACTACTGAACCTTATGAACTGGAACACCTTGGCCAGCACTGCCAGATGCCAGCAATCAGGATCCTCAGCAGCATCAGCCATCACCGCAGGTTTCTTTCATGAAGAACTGGGTCACCACTGCTGAACCTTCACCACACTCTGTTGCCTCCTCCCATTCGATGTGTCCTTAGGGATAATAGATGATGCAAAGTGCGACTGGTGGCACCATAGTATAACAGCCTCAGCTCTTGGCTTTCAGACATTATCCCCCCCTCCTTCCAGAACCTATATGAGCCAAATCCAATTCCGGCTACAACCCCCCTTTGTACTTGGTGAAATAAATGATTCTGAATACACAATGGCTATTTCCATTCACTTCTATGAGAAAATCAATCAGAAAAATCAGATCGGACCTATCGGAAATGATCTATCGAGCCATCTATCTGCCCAAAAAATTAATTGTGTATTCCCAAAATTAGAGTGCATGGAATAGATAAGAAAGATCAATAGTTGATAGGGCGTGCGTGAAATAAAGGCGCAAGGAAAAAAGGGTGTGGCTGGATAAAAAATTGGCGCGGCTGGATAACGAAACCTCATTAACGAAAAAGTTTTTGTCAAGCAGGCACAGAGTGAAACTGAAAACATGTAAACAATAAGTACTGCTTTAAAGTGAACCTAAAGCCGGTTAAAAAAATGGGATTAACTCACCTGGGGCTTCCCTCAGCCCCCCGGACTTCCATTTTCGCCGTCACCGGCCAACAGGCATGGGAACGCGAGTGATTGTTCGCGTTCCCAGCCTGTATATCGCCCCCTGTGCTGCTATTGCGGCCAGGATGTCGTCGCCGGCGGGACCAGAAGCATCGGACCGGAGCTGCGAGGGCACCGATCGGCTGCAGGGGGCTGAGGGAAGCCCCAGGTGAGTTAATCTCATTTTTTTTAACCGGCTTTAGGTTCACTTTAAAACAGAGGGGTAATTAAAACAAAAATATATTTTACTTTAAAAACCATTACATGATTCAAGAATACAGCTTAACCTAACCTTACTCTCACACAGAGCCCTTCCCAGGTGGTGCCTAAACCTAAGACACCCCCTGGTACTGCCTAACCCTAATAACCTCCCCCCCCCCCCCCCCTTGCACAAACACCCTTACAAACATAGAAATTATAACATATTCCAGAACATAAAATCTGTACATAGAAACGTAATACTATGACAAAAACTATAACATTGCAAGTTTCTAAAAAGATACCATCTTAAAAAAACTTGAATGTTAAAAACGATATTTATGCGCGCCCATTTCTCTGCTTTGGGTGCCGTATTACTGATAATTGCATTAGAGTCTATGGCGGCGTACAAATTGTCCATTAGCCACCAGCTACCTTTTTCCTGCTACCTTCATAGGTTGTAGCTCTGCAACACAAAAGCTGAGACAATAAAAACATTAAGCCTACTTTATTAGTAACATTAAGCCTTAATATTCACAACCAATTCCTTGCCTCTTCTTGGTGACTCTTACCGGCCTGGGGCCCATCTTACATGGGTCATAAAATAAGTGTGGCCATCAGGAACTTAACACCCATAACATGTGTAGTCACAAAAACACCTGGAGTATTGGAGGGAGGGTAGGTTAGTAGTTGTAGCCCACTGCGGCTGCAGGTTCTGCTACCATGAAGTGACGCCCCTGGGTTGCAAGCATTATATTATGTCAGTGAGCCTATAATGTACCCGATGCAAGTAAAAAATTTAAACGGGCGCGAACCCACTGAAGGTAATCAACAAGGGTTTGTTCATAATTACATCGGTACCGTGTTCCTTTTCAGATACAAGCAGGGCCATACTGCGTCTGCACGAGTATGGCCACGCCTGTGCAGTAAGCCAGAGCTGCTCGTGCAGGTGCAATCATGCTCGTGTCGGTACGGTGCAGCTGTTCTTGTTCCAGAAGAGGAGCGCACACCCAATATTAAGGAGCATCCCAGCAAGCAACATGGGATCCAGATGCTTCCCTATCCTAAGGTAAGTATTTCCTTTTTTTTTTTTTACCTTGTGATGCCTTGGGTTCTCTGTCTGTTGTAGTATATCAAGTTTTCTGCCAAAATATGTTGAACGCAATAAGCCCAATATGTACAAAACAGTGTTGCGTAATTATTATTAGTTTTCTGAATTTTGTATAGAAACAATGTATGAGCATTGATCTAGACCACATGTGTCGAACTCCAGGCCTGGAGGGCCAGATCCATGCCAATGTTTAGGATGGACTGAGAAAGAAAGGAATGCGTTCTACCTGATGGACCAGACCTTTCCTAATTCAGACCCATCAATTCATTTGAGCTGTATCAAAAATGTGTGAGGATCTCGGCCCTCATAGGACCGGTTTGACATACCTGATCTAGACACCTTCTAGTTATGAGCTATGTAACCAATGCCTAGACATCTTGGATTTTCTTGGATCCATTTCTGCCATCCATATCTTTTCAACACCATTTTTTTTTAACTTAGTGAGTGAGGAAACCAACAGAAAATCATGCTTGCGGTTATTATTTTATGTTTTTATGTGATACAAGAAGAAATATTAGAATTATTAAGAAAACAAAAAAAATTGAGGACCACTTACACCTGGAAATATAGTCGGAAATTAACTACAAGCCAATCTCATAGGTCTTTTCCAAATGTTCCAGAAAAAAACGCATGTATAAATATAAATGATATCAAACGTTCCAGCAGAGCTCTGTTCCAGAAGAGACGCGCACCCCCAATATTAAGGACATAAAATTGGGATTAATGTAAACAGTGGTGTACAAGGATAACTACCATAAGAAATGCTTGGTGTGATTTGTCTTCTTAAAACAGAAGGAAACGTGCAATAATTCAGCTTTAAGTGAACATTTGTGGTTACCCACAATGCACCACTACTCAGTATGCAAATTATCATTATTAGCATTGTGAGTAACCACAAATGTTCACTGAATTATTGCAAGTTTCCTTCTGTTTTAAGAAGGCAAATCACACCAAGCATTGTTTTTTAGTAGGAGGGCTTTTCGGTCTCTTTTAGCCCTCTATACATTCCTAGTGGTTTTGGGTCAACCCGAGCTGCTTGGTTACTCTACCATAAGAAAGTATGTGACCTGGCCAAAGATCCCCTTTTCCAGTTTACTTTGGGGATGTGGATCCCTCTACTCCTTATCTATGTCAAGTCCTGCATGCAGGTAACCAAGACAATCAACTTTAGTTATTTGATGAGGGGTGTCCGTTGGATGAAATTTGGGTGACAAACCTCCAGAACCGTAAGAGGAAACAGAAAACCCCAGGAGCACCAGATAGTGTAGTATTTCCAGGCAATGAAATAACATGTGAAACAAATACTACTTACATACCTTGGTTGCTATAAGGCAACCACAGTATCATGCAGGTGGAGAATTCCATCTCCACATGGATTGGACATCCTCTTCAGGATAGGTTGGGTCACTCTCCAGAAAAAGGACCACTGCATAATTATCTCAGGGGAGACCCCGGGCCGGAAGGAGGGGAAAACTGTATCCAATTACTAGGTAATGCCCAGTGGTGTTGAACGAGGGATTTTATCTGATTTCCATCTGGAGTCGGGAAGGAATTTTTTCCCTTTTGGGGCTAATTGGACCATGCCTTGTAAGGGTTTTTCACCTTCCTCTGGATCAACTGGGATATGTAAGGAAGCATGCTGGTGTTGTACTTTCTCTGGTTGAACTCAATGGACGTATGTCTTTTTTCACCCCAAATAACTATGTAACAAAATGGGAGGATGTGCCCCAATGTAGTATGCAATGGGTAAAAGTCTTACCCCAGGTAGGAGGTTTAAGATAATAATATTATTGGACACAGGAAAAGACGGCACCTTTCATGGGACCTGCCCGCTTCCTCGGGTCTACGGTACAGTGTCTTACGCAGCTGCATACATGGACTGGTAGCGCCTTTAGTTATTTCCATTTGAACTGGAAATTCCTTTTATCTACAAGTGAATGCATAATGACTCATGCATACCAATGGAGCTTTATAAAACTATAGAAATACACAGCTATCATTTTGTAGATGAAACTGTTGTTAAGACAGTGGAGTCACGGGGAAAAAAAATCATGTGTCTCAAACATTAAAGCAAATGTTGGACTTATTTATATTCTGAATTTTTATCACCAGTACATTCCTCATGCTCTTATCAGAGCAATTTTAAAATATGCAAACTATTGTCTGTTTCCATAGAAGGCAGCAGAGAGATCTGTGAATGCTTTAAAGAGAATCTGTACTCTGAAATTCTTACAATAAAAAGCATACCATTCTATTCATTATGTGCTCCTGGTCCCCTCTGTGCTGTTTCTGCCATTCTCTGCTGCAAACCTGGCTTGTAATTGCCAGTTTTAGGCAGTGTTTACAAACAAACTAACCAGCTTCTAATAGGCTCAGCTAAGCAGAGTGTGTTAGTCACACAGAGCCTGCAGGGGGTGTGTACAGCTTCTAGCTAATCACAAGCAGCCCTGCACATTCCAGTCTGACTGCCTCAGCCTGACTGTGCCGACTATAGAGAGAAGATTAGATCATATAACAGAGATAACACAGCTACTGTGCAATTAGGAAAAGCTGCAGTAAGCCAGACCACATTAGAAAAGGCATAGGAACTTATAGCATAGAAGAAATAAAGATAAACAATTTGTTACAGAGTCTCTTTAACTTGAAGCCCGCGTGGTGTTTTAACTGTAGTCACTGTCATTTTTCATCAGTGTATGAATGACAGGCTCCTTTCTGTCCTACTCCCATGCAGTGACCTTCCTGTAATAACAGAGAGTTTTCTTTCTGCTTTGACGGTAACCTTTTCAAAGCTATCACTTCTCTCCTGTGCAGCATTAACGGAAACACAATGAATAATAAATGGATCACAGGATATTTGTTTCAAATGGACCTCAGGACATTATTTTTCTTTAATGGAAATTGGTCATATTTGGTTGGCTTTGAAGGTGGAATAGGTAAGAATCCTATAAAACCTAGGTGGTGTACTTAAATTCTGAAGAACAAAGTCATCTAGTATCTTTTAATTGCTTTGGGCATCATATCCCTTAAATGGGAACAGTGATTACCTGAGGGACTGATGTACTCTGTCTGGAAAAAAAAAATTATTTCCCAGCCTAATATTTTAATCGACGTGGGAGGACAGAATAATAACACCCATATTTTCTCAACCACCTGAGACAAAATTTGTCTGGGGACAAGTTTTTAAAATTACAAATGAGCAGTCAAATAGCAAGTGTAGGAAAGCATGTAATAGATTGCTATTATTTGAACAGCATTACGCATCTAGTGTATTATCAACCAAGGTCACATCAAAAGTAGCACAGGTATTCTGAAGGATTGTCCTGTTTCTTCCATCATCTTTATGCCCACATGTTCAGTCTTGCTTCCTCTTTCAACCATCTCTATATTGCTTTCTTTGCCTGGTCTCTCTCTGTTCATCCTAACTATCTTGTATTGTAACAATGTATTTATATAGCACTGACATCTTCTGCAGCACTTTACAAAGTAGCTAATCTCATCGCTGACTGTCCTCAGAGGAGCTTTACAATCGAATCCCTACCATAGTTTAAGGACAATATAGCGGGGGAGCAAGTAACTTAACCTTTTTGGGGAATTTACAAAGAGAAGAAATTACCACAGCCATCTATTTATGTGCTATAATCAATAGTATGGTGTGTGCGTGTGTGTGGGTTGGTGGTGGTAGTGGGAAGAATTGGTGTACTGAAAAGTATAAATCTGGCCCTGCATCCAAGGAGTCTTTCAAGGCACATTGGTGAGACCTTACATTTTTAGCTCATTACAATACTTTACTTAATGAGTAACACACAATTTGTTTTCCTTCTTTGGTTTAATTCATATGTATATGGTTTAATCTATGTATATGGTAATTAATCTAAGTAAATCCAATGTAAGTAACTGTGAAGAACTAAAGAAAGAATATAAATAAACCAATATTCCACAGGTTACTCCACAAATAAATTAAGTAGGTAGATCAAAGCCAAAAAAGGCATCCACCACATTTGCAACAGTCCAACACAACAAACAAGACATGGACCTGAACCAGTAAGGAGAATCCCTTATGCTTTATGACAATAAATCAATAATACTTATTGTATTTTCTCTATAAGTTATGGTTGCCGAGCAGGTCCTCTGACTGTGCAAATCTCTGCTCTGAAACTGGCTTGGGGAGCAGAATAAAGGCATGTCCCTGACTGAGATACACACACTGCAGTCAAGCCATACTACAGAAGACACAATAGATAGCACAATTAAAGGACTTTAATTGGTTATTTGGGGGCACATGTTGAAGCTCTTACGATATATATGATGGACAGGGGCACACAAAGTCCTTGTTTTACATATATTCTACTTTTTATATATTGGGAACAGTGGTTAGTGAGGCAAATGAAGAAGAAGCAGTACTTGACTTGTTCAAATTTATGGCAGAGCAGCAGATTGAACACTTGTTATATATTGCTATATACTGTAGGAGGGACTACCTGGAACTCCTGTTATTATTTTACTAATATGAGTTGTTATTATAAGGAAGAGGGCATAATAAGGAATAAGGTGTTAATTGGAGGAATTATAGTGAAAGACATTATAATGTAGAGTGCTGTAATATGTACGAACAGAGGCGCCAAGCAGAGTAAAACAATGTTCTAAAAATGATAAAAAGAGGGAAGTCGAGGTGGACTTACCTCCCTCTGGTAGTGGACATATACTCAAATGCAGAGTACAAAATATACAATTTATTCACAGCTCCATAAAATCGCAATGCGTTTTGCGGTCAACAATCCCGCTTCATCAGGCAGTACAGGAGCATATAAAACTTATATGTCCACTACCAGAGGGAGGTAAGTCCACCTCGACTTCCCTCTTTTTATCATTTTTAGAACATTGTTTTTCTCTGCTTGGCGCCTCTGTTCGTACATATTACAGCTCGATTAAGTCCACCCCTGGTGGAGGGTTTTTTTCCCCATTTTCCTATCTACAGAGAGCGACTTTTATACCTGAGTGGGGTCAGGTACTAATACTCCCCACCTGCCTGTCAAGTGGTTACCTGATGGTAACCCACCTTTGTGAGTATAAGAAACTTTGACATTATATTATATATTGAGCTTACCAGACAATATTGCACTATTGGGCTCTTGGGGTCCTCTGTTTTGTTTTTACAATTATAATGAAGAAGGCACCTATGGGGAGTTGGGGACATTATAAAGTATTGAACACTGTAATGAAAGCATTATACGTTGGGTAACACTAGAACTGGTTACTAGATAGTTGCAAGGACACTAGTTGTGAGTTGTGGCTGGTCACACCCTTTGCTTGGCTTACTCCTAAACACCCCCAGCCATAAGCACTCAGCAGTCAGTGCCAAAAGCATGTGCCTTCAGGGTCCCTAAAAAACATCATATCCAAGTTTACAGATCTCACTGGCATAGACCCCTGGGCCTAAAAGTTTGATGTGGATCCCCCATTCTCACCAATTCTGCTCCCTATCTCAATGCAAAATACGTAAGCTCCCCCTTCCCTCCCCACATCCTAAAATGTCACACATGGGCCCATATTTACTTTTCTCCTGAGTTTTCTACTAGGTGATATTTTCATACCTTGTCATAATATGCTAGCGGTGCATTTCTGTCTGGATTTATGGGTCTAAAAGCGGTATATTTTTTCAAGCATTTTAGGCCTCCAATTCTTAAGTCTTAACTCACCAAAATATATCAGAATAAAGGCCCAGTAGACATCCTGCGTATAAACAAAAAAGACTGGAACACAAAATTGTTGAAATAATTAAATTTAATCTCAAGTGCCTGATTGAAGCACACAAAGTTTTTTTTAAACCCTGGCAAACAGGCACATACAGCCTACAGCGGAGAGTGAGGTCCTTGTAGCCTCTGTGTAACTTCTAATGTGCCCTGGGATACTGCTGAGCGCTGATGGACTGAGATTCTGGTACCTGAGGCTTTGTAAGTCCGTATACACCCTTCCCCATTGTCTCTCTCCCTGTATCTGTCTCTCCTCCTGTGTCCCTGTCTCTCTCCCTGGCTGTCTCTCCTCCTGTGTCCCTGTCTCTCTCCCCGGCTGTCTCTCTCCCTGTTGCTGTCTTTCTCCCCGGCTGTCTTTCCTCCTGTGTCCATGTCTCTCTTCCTGGCTGCCTCTCTCCCTGTGGATATCTCTCTCCCTGGCTGTCTCTCCTCCTGTGTCCCCGTCTCTTTCCCTGGCTATCTCTCCTCCTGTGTCCTGGTCTCTCTCCCTTTGACTGTCTCTTCTCCTGTGTCCCTGTCTCTCTCCCTGGCTGTCGCTCCTCCTGTTTCCCTGTCTCTCTCCCTGTGACTGCCTCTCCTCTTGTGTCCCTGTCTCTCCTCCTGTGTCCCTGTCTTTCTCCCTGGCTATCTATACTGAGGAACCTATGCCTGGCTATCTATACTGTGGCACCTATCTCTGGGTATCTGTACTGTGGCACCTATCCCTGGCTACCTCTACTGTGGCACCTATCCCTGGCTACCTCTACTGTGGCACCTATCTCTGGCTACCTCTACTGTGGCACCTATCCCTGGCTATCTATACTGTGGCACCTATCTCTGGGTATCTGTACTGTGGCACCTATTCCTGGCTACCTCTACTGTGGCACCTATCCCTGGCTATCTATACTGTGGCACCTATCCCTGGCTATCTCTAATGTGGCACATATCCCTGGCTATCTATACTGTGCCACCTATCTCTGGGTACCTGTACTGTGGCACCTATCCCTGGCTACCTCTACTGTGGCACCTATCCCTGGCTACCTCTACTGTGGCACCTATCCCTGGCTATCTACACTGTGGCACCTATCCCTGGCTATCTCTAATGTGGCACATATCCCTGGCTATCTATACTGCGCCACCTATCTCTGGGTACCTGTACTGTGGCACCTATCCCTGGCTACCTCTACTGTGGCACCTATCCCTGGCTACCTCTACCGTGGCACCTATCCCTGGCTATCAATACTGAGGCACCTATTCTTGGCTACCTATACTGGGAGGACCTATTCCTGGGTTACCTATACTGGAGCACCTATACCTGGTGACCAAAACTGGGGGCCCTATTCCTGGATACCTATACTGGGGGCACCTTTTCCTGGCTACCTATACTGGGGCACCGATTCCTGGCTACCTATACTGGAAGTGCCTATACCTGGCTATTTAATGTAGGATGGGGGGGCAGGTCCAAATTCTGCATCAGGGCCCCCAGGTTTTTAGCTGTGCCACTGTGGCCAGCAGAGAATAGTCAAAATCCAGGCAGAGATCGGTGCAGGTGGCCGGCAGAGAATAGTCAAAATCCAGGCAGAGTTTGGAACAGGTGGCCGGCAGGGAATAGTCAAAATCCAGGCAGAGTTCGGTGCAGGCTGCAGGCAGAAAGTAGTCAAAATCCAGGCAAAAATCAGTAACAGTAAGGAAGAAGCACTTAGCTCAGAAGCAGTTGGGAACCAAATGGCTATATTGTTAACATGCTGTGCTTTCAAATGAGCTTATCTGCCATCTCTGCCATGGCAGTCAGGTGACACAGGAGAGAGTGGCTGCTTCCTGATTAATCAGCCTGCAGCTGGCGACGCAGTACTGCGTCGCTGGTCCTGCAGCTGCCACTTTGCCGACGCACGGTATAAGCGTGCGGTCGGCAAGTGGTTAAAACAGAAAGAATTTGCGATAATTCAGGTTGGAGTGAGCTTGAGATGTCTCCCAGTGCATCACTGCTGAATATTTGCAAATTAACCATTGTTACCCTTAGAAGCTAAACACACCTCCAGAACAGCTGGAATGCAATGATGTGTCAGCTTGTTAATTTCTACAGAGCCATAATAATCCAACATGCATACAGACTGTTTCGGATTGTTTGATCCTCATCAGTGCATGGCATGGATTAATATGGCTCTATAGAGTAGGGCTTGTAACATCGAGAGGTACAGACTAACCAGCGAGGTCATGGTGAACCAGAACTCATTGGAGTGTGTAAGGGGCTACAATGGTCCTAAAAGCCCCCTTACTAAAATGCTAAGAAAAACAAAAGTTTGCTTTCTTAAAACAGAAAGAATTTGCGATGTTTCAGGTTGGAGTAAGCTTGAGATGTCTCCCAGTGCATCACTGCTGAATATATGCAAATTAACCTCTCCTCTTAAACCTGAAAAGACTTCAAGCAACCATTGCTTCCAGCACAAAGCTGCTGATCAGTCAGCTACCGCAATACTACAATGACTGTTAGAAATTCTGTCATGTAGATGAGACCTGGTAAAGAGGGGGATCCATGTTCCTTACAGTTTCCCCGCTAACAGATGAGGAGTTGTAAGGTGTAATTACTGTAAAGTAATACTTCCTCAGTAGTGTTTTTTTGAAGCATTTCCAGCATGAAAACTTGACCCTTTTAATAAACGATGATGAGATGGGAAAGTATGATTAAGGGCAGATGGTGGGCCCGATACGCGTTAGTTGATCCTGTGATTTTATTGCCTTGTCTGTGGATTTTTCAAATAAACATTGCAGCCTTTTTTTACCTCAACCTGCTCTGGTTTGCGGATCCTTTTTGCATTTCTCTACTACCATGGCCTGGCTTGCCTGATCCTGCACCGACTGGTATGATGGTTTGGGGTTGAGTGTCATGATCCTCCTTACTGCCTTTGTTGAAGTATTGGTTGCTGTCCTTTCCCTTAAATTACTTGAGTAGCTCCTGCCATAACATGGGTAGGAACACAGAACACTAGTCAAATAGGTTATACACTGTACCCACCACTGCACAACACAACTGATATGCTCAAGTACATTAAAGAGAATCTGTATTGTTAAAATCGCACAAAAGTAAACATACCAGTGCGTTAGGGGACATCTCCTATTACCCTCTGACACAATTTTGCCGCTCCTCGCCGCATTAAGAGTGGTTAAAAACAGTTTTAAAAAGTTTGTTTATAAACAAACAAAATGGCCACCAAAACAGGAAGTAGGTTGATGTACAGTATGTTCACACATAGAAAATACATCCATACACAAGCAGGCTGTATACAGCCTTCATTTTGAATCTCAAGAGATCATTTGTGTGTTTCTTTCCCCCTGTTCTCAAGCACTGAAGTTTCAGGCTGCTTGTTTCTTCCTGCAAACAGCTTTGCCCTTGTCTGTAATTCTTCAATAGTGAAATCCTAGCCAGCTCAGAGGACGATTTATCCAGCTTGTAAAAGATAAGAGAGAAGAGAGAAGCTGCCCTAAATAAATAATACACAGGCAGTGTGCATAGAGGGGCCTGGAAGGGGGAGTTCATAGCAGAACCACAACACTGAAGAACTTGGCAGCCTTCCAGACACAGGCCGACAAGTCTGACAGGGGAAAGATACATTGATTTATTACAGAGACTGTGATAGTAGAAAGTGCTGCAGTAAGCCAGAACAGATTAGAATAGCTTTTGGAACTTGTAGGATGATAAAAAACAGGATGCAATTTTTGTTACGGAGTCTCTTTAAGAAGGCAAGAAATTCCACAAACTAACTTTTGACAAGGCATGTTAATTGAAAGCCAGTCCAAGTGACCTCCTCATGAATGTGATTGAGAGATTGGCAACGTTTCTGTCTTTAAGTTAAGGAGAGATCCCTAAAGTTAACATTTCAATTCTTAAAATAACTACAGAATTCTAAAGTTAAAGACAATGGCCCATATGCAATTAACTTTTTCTCCTGAATTTTTTTCTAGGTGATATTTTTTAATTTGTCAATAAATTACCTTTTAACCACTTGAGGACCTAGGGCTTTCTACCCCTTAAGGACCGGCCACTTTTTTTCCATTCAGACCACTGCAGCTTTCACGGTTTATTGCTCGCTCATACAACCTACCACCTAAATAAATTTTGGCTCCTTTTCTTGTCACTAATAAAGCTTTCTTTTGGTGCTATTTGATTGCTCCTGCGATTTTTACTTTTTATTATATTCATCAAAAAAGACATGAATTTTGGCAAAAAAATGATTTTTTTAACTTTCTGTGCTGACAGTTTTCAAATAAAGTAAAATTTCTGTATACATGCAGCGCGAAAAATGTGGACAAACATGTTTTTGATGAAAAAAAACCCATTCAGCGTATATTTATTGGTTTGGGTAAAAGTTATAGCGTTTACAAACTATGGTGCAAAAAGTGAATTTTCCCATTTTCAAGCATCTATGACTTTTCTGACCCCCTGTCATGTTTAATGAGGGACTAGAATTCCAGGATAGTATAAATACCCCCCAAATGACCCCATTTTGGAAAGAAGACATCCCAAAGTATTCACTGAGAGGCATAGTGAGTTCATAGAAGATATTAATTTTTGTCACAAGTAAGCGGAAAATGACACTTTGTGAGAAAAAAAAAAAAAGTTTCCAATTCTTCTAACTTGCGACAAAAAAAAATGAAATCTGCCACGGACTCACCATGCCCCTCTCTGAATACCTTGAAGGGTCTACTTTCCAAAATGGGGTCATTTGTGGGGTGTGTTTACTGTCCTGACATTTTGGGGGGTGCTAAATTGTAAGCACCCCTGTAAAGCCTAAAGGTGCTCATTGGACTTTGGACCCCTTAGCGCAGTTAGGCTGCAAAAAAGTGCCACACATGTGGTATTGCCGTACTCAGGAGAAGTAGTATAATGTGTTTTGGGGTGTATTTTTACACATACCCATGCTGGGTGGGAGAAATATCTCTGTAAATGACAATTTTTTAATTTTTTTTACACACAATTGTCCATTTACAGAGTTATTTCTCCCACCCAGCATGGGTATGTGTAAAAATACACCCCAAAACACATTGTACTACTTCTCCCGAGTACGGCGATACAACATGTGTGGCACTTTTTTGCACCCTAACTGCGCTAAAGAGCCCAAAGTCCAATGAGTACCTTTAGGATTTCACAGGTCATTTTGCGGAATTTGATTTCCAGACTACTCCTCACGGTTTAGGGCCCCTAAAATGCCAGGGCAGTATAGGAACCCCACAAATGACCCCATTTTAGAAAGAAGACACCCCAAGGTATTCCATTAGGAGTATGGTGAGTTCATTTTTTTGTCAAAAGTTAGCGGAAAATTGATTTTTATTGTTTGTTTCACAAAGTGTCATTTTCCGCTAACTTGTGACAAAAAATAAAATCTTCTATGAACTCACCATACTCCTAACGGAATACCTTGGGGTGTCTTCTTTCTAAAATGGGGTCATTTGTGGGGTTCCTATACTGCCCTGGCATTTTAGGGGCCCTAAACCGTGAGGAGTAGTCTGGAAATCAAATTCCGCAAAATGACCTGTGAAATCCTAAAGGTACTCATTGGACTTTGGGCCCTTTAGCGCAGTTAGGGTGCAAAAAAGTGCCACACATGTGGTATCGCCGTACTCGGGAGAAGTAGTACAATGTGTTTTGGGGTGTATTTTTACACATACCCATGCTGGGTGGGAGAAATAACTCTGTAAATGGACAATTGTGTGTAAAAAAATCAAAAGATTTTCATTTACAGAGGTATTTCTCCCACCCAGCATGGGTATGTGTAAAAATACACCCCAAAACACATTGTACTACTTCTCCCGAGTACGGCGATACCACATGTGTGGCACTTTTTTGCACCCTAACTGCACTAAGGGGCCCAGAGTCCAATGAGTACCTTTAGGCTTTACAGGGGTGCTCACAATTTAGCACCCCGCCCACTTGCCAGGACAGTTAACAAACCCCACAAATGACCCCATTTTGGAAAGAATACACAACAAGGTATTCCATGAGGGTAATGGTGAGGTCATTGAAAATTTTATTTTTTGTCACAAGTAAACGGAAAATGACACTTTGTTAGAAAAAAAAATAAAATAAAAATTCTAACTAACTTGTGACAAAAACTAAAATCTTTTATGAACTCACCGTGCACCTCACATAATACTTTAGGGTGTCCTTTTTCCAAAATGGGGTCATTTGCGAAGTCTGTCCTGGCATTTTAGGGTCTCTGCAATCATTACATGTATGGCCAGTATTAGGAGTTTCTGCTATACTCCTTATATTGGGTATACGGGTAATGCACTCTGGGCTGAAAGGAAAAATGAACGGCAAACATACCTTGCGCCACATCAATGGCAGATCTTCCTCCACATCAATGGCAGTGATAACCTCAGGAGAGAGACACCCCGTGCCACCCTGCACTCAGGGTGAGCCACCAACTTATGTGACTGGGCCTCAGAACTTTAGTATACAGCATTATGCCTGTAGGATACAGCAATATGCCTGTCAATAGAGATGACTCTGTGTGGCATTAAAGCATCATCATAGGCCCAAATCACATATAAACCGGGGGTGTCCACACTCAAGGGAAATTCAAACATGCCGTCTTATATCGCCAACCCAGGACAGATCAGCAATATCAAGCATGGAAACCGATCCTTCTTGCCACTTTTATGCTTACCCGTTTGGTTTTCAAGCTTACCTCTCCTCTCCCTGCGACAATGTGCGAAAGACCACTGAGTGTGTGCCTACTCCTGTGTCTGGAGTTCCCTAGGTTCTAATAGTGTACCTGCTCGTGGTACCTCTCAAAACACGGCCCTACACATAGGCCAGGCTGGTCAGGACAGCGGGGACAATAATAAACGGTGTCAGTCCTTGTTCCAGCCCTGCTGCAGACACGGCAACGTTTTCTTCGGATGCGTTGACCTGGGGCACACGGAAGCTGATAGGCGTAATGCCTTCCATGCAGTCGGCTAGTTGCATCTGGGGGGGGGGGGGGGCCTGGCACCTCCT
Organism: Hyperolius riggenbachi; assembly: GCF_040937935.1. Taxonomy (NCBI): domain Eukaryota; kingdom Metazoa; phylum Chordata; class Amphibia; order Anura; family Hyperoliidae; genus Hyperolius; species Hyperolius riggenbachi. Next base: position 152,574,317 of record NC_090652.1, read on the forward strand.
GGATACAGGATGTCCAGAACGATCTGTTCCTGAAACTGAAGGAAAGATCCAGTTCTCCCAGCCTTACTGTAGAGAACAAAGCTGTTGTAAACTGCCAATTGAATCAGATAAAAAGACACTTTCTTATACCAGCGTCTTGTTTTCCGGGAAATTAAATAGGGCGCTAACCTCTGGTCATTGAAGTCCACCCCTCCCATGTTGACATTATATTCGTGGACGACAAGGGGCTTTTCAATGACCTTAGTTGCCCGTTGAATTTGGACTGTCGTGTCTGTGTGAATGGTGGACAGAAAGTAAACGTCCCTCTTGTCCCTCCATTTCACCGCGAGCAGGTCTTCAGTACGCAAGGCGGCCCTCTGCCCCCGTTTAAGTCTGGTGGTAACGAGCCGTTGGGGGAAGCCCTGGCGACTAGGCCGCGCAGTGCCACAGCATCGGATTCCTTCTAACTTTAAGTGCTGAAAGAGGGCCACACTTGTGTAATAATTGTCCACAAAAAGATGGTACCCCTTCTGGAACAAGGGTGACACCAAGTCCCACACAACCTTTCCACTGCTCCCCAGGTAGTCAGGGCATCCGACCGGCTCCAATTTTGAGTCTTTTCCCTCATAGTTACATAGTTATTTTGGCTGAAAAAAGACATACGTCCATCGAGTTCAACCAGTACAAAGTACAACTCCAGCCCGTCCCCCACATACCCCTGTTGATCCAGAGGAAGGCGAAAAAAACCCCACCAGGCATGGCCCAATTAGCCCCAAATGGGAAAAATTCCTTCCTGACTCCAGATGGCAATCAGATAAAATCCCTGGATCAACATCATTAGGCATAACCTAGTAATTGTAGCCATGGATGTCTTTCAACGCAAGGAAAGCATCTAAGCCCCCTTTAAATGCAGGTATAGAGTTTGCCATAACGACTTCCTGTGGCAATGCATTCCACATCTTAACCACTCTTACTGTAAAGAACCCTTTCCTAAATAAATGGCTAAAACGTTTTTCCTCCATGCGCAGCTCATGTCCTCTAGTCCTTTGAGAAGGCCTAGGGACAAAAAGCTCATCCGCCAAGCTATTATATTGCCCTCTAATGTATTTATACATGTTAATTAGATCTCCTCTAAGGCGTCTTTTCTCTAGACTAAATAAACCCAGTTTATCTAACCTTTCTTGGTAAGCGAGACCTTCCATCCCACGTATCAATTTTGTAGCTCGTCTCTGCACCTGCTCTAAAACTGCAATATCTTTTTTGTAATGTGGTGCCCAGAACTGAATTCCATATTCCAGATGTGGCCTTACTAGAGAGTTAAACAGGGGCAATATTATGCTAGCATGTCGAGTTTTTATTTCCCTTTTAATGCATCCCAAAATTTTGTTCGCTTTAGCTGCAGCGGCTTGGCATTGAGTACGATTATTTAACTTGTTGTCGATGAGTACTCCTAAGTCCTTCTCCAAGTTTGATGTTCCCAACTGTATCCCATTTATTTTGTATGGTGCTAGACCATTGGTACGACCAAAATGCATGACTTTACATTTGTCAACATTGAATTTCATCTGCCATGTATGTGCCCATATAGCCATCCTATCCAGATCCTGTTGCAATATGACACTATCTTCCTGAGAGTTGATGATTCTGCACAATTTTGTATCATCTGCAAAAATAGCAACATTGCTCACTACTGCATCTACTAGGTCATTAATAAATAAATTGAAGAGCACTGGACCCAGTACAGACCCCTGTGGGACCCCACTGCTAACAGTCTCCCATTTTGAGTACGATCCATTGACCACAACTCTTTGTTTTCTGTCCATTAGCCAGTTCCCTATCCATGCACACAAACTCTTCCCCAGTCCTTGCATCCTCAACTCTTGCACCAGACTTCTGTGGGGAACAGTGTCGAAGGCCTTTGCAAAGTCCAAGTATATCACATCTACAGCATTCCCAATATCCATATTAGCATTCACTACCTCATAAAAGCTGAGCATGTTAGTCAAACAGGACCTGTCTTTAGTAAACCCATGTTGATGCTGAGAAATAAGATTATTTTCTACTATGAAGTCATGTATAGTATCTCTTAGTAACCCCTCAAATAGTTTGCATACAACTGATGTTAAGCTTACAGGTCTATAATTTCCTGGATCAGATTTTTTGCCCTTCTTAAATAATGGGAAAACGTGCGCTGTATGCCAATCCACTGGGACTCTGCTAGTTGCAAGAGAGTCACAAAAGATAAGATAAAGGGGCTTAGCTATAACTGAACTTAATTCTCTTAGGACCCGAGGATGCATGCCATCCGGGCCAGGTGCCTTGTCTATTTTTAATTTATTTAGTCTTGCCTTTACTTCTTCCTGCGTTAAGTATTTAATATTACAGTTAGAAGATTGAGACTCTTCTGCCTCTGTAATTTGCAACAGTGCTGTTTCCTTTGTGAAGACAGAAGCAAAGAAAGCATTTAATAACTCTGCCTTACCTTGGTCGTCCACCATTGAGTTCCCACCCTCATCCTTTAGGATTCCTATACAGTCAACCTTTCTTTTTTTAGAGTTGATGTACTTGTAAAACTTTTTTGGGTTAGATTTGATATCCCTAGCGATTTGATTTTCAGCTTCGATCTTTGCCAGCCTAATTTCTTTTTTACAATTTTTATTGCACTCCTTATAATTGCTTAGTGCAGCCTCAGTCCCCTCCTGTTTTAGGACCTTATAGGCATTCTTTTTCCTCTTCATTTTATCCCTAACCTTTCTATTCATCCATAGAGGCCTTTTTTTATTCCTAGACATTTTGTTTCCATATGGGATATACATACTACAATATTGATTGAGAATACGTTTAAAAGCTTGCCATTTCCCTTCAGTGTCGTCCCCTTGTAGTACATTATCCCAGTTCACCAAACTTAGTGCCTGCCTAATTTGATTGAACTTTGCTTTTCTAAAATTCATAGTTTTAGTGGTCCCGCTGCCCCGTGGCCTATCAGTCACCAGATCAAACGTTATCATGTTGTGATCACTATTTCCCAAATGTTCTTGAACCTGCACATTTGATACATTATCTGGTCTATTAGAAATGATCAGATCCAGTAACGCATTCCCCCTAGTTGGTTCCGTTACCATTTGAGTCAAGTAATTGTCCTGTAGTGCTGCAAGAAATCTGCTGCTTTTACCAGAATGGGTAGCCTCAATACCCCAGTCAATGTCTGGAAAGTTGAAGTCGCCCATAATTATGACCTCGTTTTTACTTGCAGCTTTTTCAATCTGCTGTAGTAATCGCAGTTCTGCAGCTTCATTAATAAGAGGTGGTCTGTAGCATACCCCAATAAGCAATTGGCAACTTTTATTTCCACCATGAATATTTACCCAAACGGACTCCACATCTTCGCAATCTTCCTCCATCTCATCGTTGAGGACAGCTGTAAAAGAATTCTTAACAAAGAGACAAACCCCTCCACCTTTTTTCCCTGTTCTATCCCTCCTAAACACATTTTATCCTTTTAAATTAGCTATCCAGTCATGGCTTTCATCCATCCATGTCTCGGTTATTCCCACAATGTCATAGCCTTTGTCATTCAGAATGAACTCTAGTTCGTCTATTTTATTTGCAAGGCTCCGAGCATTGGTTACCATGCACTTTATATTTTTACCAACACATTTACCAATTTTGTTTACACGAAATGGGCTACTTGAAGTTTTACCAACCTCCTTAATCTTTACACTGTCTCCACCCCCCTCTCCACCTCCCATAATGTTAGGCTCCCACTGTCTTTTTACCTTATCTTGTCTACATATTGAGACTTTATCCTCCCGCCTCCCCCCAGATCCTAGTTTAAAATCTCCTCCAACCGTTTAGCCATCTTCTCCCCCAATGCAGCTGCACCCTCCCCATTAAGGTGCAGCCCATCCCTGCTGTAGAACCTGTAGCCGACTGCAAAGTCTGCCCAGTTCTCCAGGAACCCAAACCCTTCCTTCCTACACCAATTTCTCAGCCACTTATTTAACTCCCTAAGCTCCCTCTGTCTCTCAGATGTAGCGCGTGGCACTGGCAGTATTTCAGAGAACACCACCTTGGAGGTCCTTGCTTTAAGTTTATCTCCAAGTACCTGAAAATCATTTTTGAGGACCTTCCATCTCCCACTAACTTTGTCATTGGTGCCAATGGGCTGGAGTTGTACTTTGTACTGGTTGAACTCGATGGACGTATGTCTTTTTTCAACCAAAATAACTATGTAACTATGTAAATGTGTACCATGACAGCTGGGTCTTCCCCAGCCCCACCCAATAATCTGTCAATTATTTCCGCTACATGCCGAACCCGAGCACCCGGGAGGCAACAGACTGTACGGCATTCACGGTTTCTTCGACAGATTACCCTATCTGTGCGCCTAATAATTGAATCCCCTACCACCAGTACCTGTCTAGCCTTAGCTGCACTCCTATTCCCTTTCTCGTTACAGCAGTCTGACCCTTGGTTACTAAGGAGCACATCCTGCTGCAGCATTGCTACTCCAGAATCATCCTCCCCAATATTACGCAAACAAGCATACTTATTAGTGAGGGACAACTCGGGACTAGCCTCCCTGTCACTTTTTCCCCTACCCCTTCTAACTGTGACCCAACTAGCGGCTACCTCTGCTTCTTGCTCCGGCTTTACTCCACCCACATCATCTTCACCGATTCCATCCAGTGTCTGGATCGTGAGATCCAAGCTCATCTCCATGTTGTGTATGCGTCTCAGTGTTGCGAGATGCTTATTTAGCTCTGCGACTTCCGCCTCTAACTGAGCAACACGCACACACCCAGGGCAACAGTAAACACCCTCAATCCGCTGATCAAGGCATGCATACATGTCACAGGATGTACACTGTACAGCATAGTCCAACATGATGACTATTGTGTGGGGACCCTAAAACGACATGTATAGCCTGTGGCCCTTTCACAGAGCTTATACAGTTTCACCCCATACCGGGCGCGCTTGCTTGGGATGTACTGTTTGATGCCAAGGCGCCCGGTAAAGCGTAAGAGGGACTCGTCTACGCAGATGTTCTGTTCAGGGATATAAGCATCTGCAAATGTTGATGACAGGTGGTCTATGAGGGGCCGAATTTTGTGGAGCCGGTCATAAGCAGGGTGGCCCTTTTCATGACAGGTTTTGTCGTCGTTGAAGTGCAGGAAGCGCAGGATGGACTCAAATCGTGTCCTGGACATGGCAGCAGGGTACAAGGGAACATGATTTACTGGGTTCGTAGACCAATACGACCGCAGTACATTCTGTTTCATTAGTCCCAAGTGAAGGATAAGGGCCAAAAAGATTTTAATGTCGGAAACTTGGACTGGTTTCCACCCGAAAGGCTGGGCATACATGCTCTCCGGGTGCTCGGTGATGAATTGTGTGGCTTTACGGTTGGTCTCAACCACAATTAAGTCCAGGAGAACCTGGGTGATGAACAGCTGCAAAAAGTCTAGGGCCGTTCCTAGATGAGCTGTCGCCACCTGGACTCCAGACTGGGCGGTGAAAGGGGGCACTACGGGTGCGGCGGAATCAGGGGATTGCCAATCTGGTTGTGCCAGCACCTCTGGGAGTCTATGGGTACTACGGGCCCGTCTTCTTCTTGGTGGCTGCGATGGGGGTACTACTGCACTTGCCACCGTACCAGTTTCAACTTCCATGCTGACGCTCACCACTTCGCCAGGGTCTACGGAAGCACTGGCACTAAGTCCAGGAGATGCTGCGCTGCTGGTGCCTGCCTCACCAAGAAAACTATCATCAGCGCTAGCACCACCCTGCTGCCCTTGAGGCGGATCCTGCGCCACCTGCGGTCTAACGACTTGGGGTCTGGTACGCCTGGCTAGCCGGGACCATAGCCTCGTCATCACTTTCGGTCAAGGAACCACTGCTTTCTACAGGTTCAAATTCGGACCCGGAAGATTCGACGGATGATTCTTCCCAAAAGAACTCATCCGACTGGTCCATGTACCTGTATACCTCGTCATCGGAAAGCCCCCTTCTTGCCATTGTGGATTACTAAATTTATGGGGTTTTCCTCCGAGACTACCCAGAAAAAAAGAGCACCTACCTAGCAAAAAGGGAGTATTTGAGAGGTATTGGGGTTGGTGGGAAGTGGGGTCTCAGAGGCACTCAAACAATCACGGGACAATCAAATACAATTACAGCACAATCGACTCCAATCACAGCACAAGCAAATCTGATGCACTCGGAAGGTGGTGGGGGGGGGGGGGAGGGGGGTTTGGGTGTGGTGGGAAGTGGGGTCTCAGGCAATCAAACAATCACGGGGCAATCGAAGCCGATCACAGGACAATCAAATACAATTACAGCACAATCGAATCCAATCACAGCACAATCAAATCTGATGCACTCGGAAGGTGATGGGGGGAGGGTGGGATTGGGTGTGGCGGGAAGTGGGGTCTCAGGCAATCAAACAATCACGGGGCAATCGAAGTCGATCACAGGACAATCAAATACAATTACAGCACAATCGACTCCAATCACAGCACAAGCAAATCTGATGCACTCGGAAGGTGGTGGGGGGGGGAGGGGGGGTTGGGTGTGGTGGGGGGGGAGGGTGGGGTTGGGTGTGGTGGGAAGTGGGGTCTCAGGCAATCAAACAATCACGGGGCAATCGAAGTCGATCACGGGACAATCAAATACAATTACAGCACAATCGACTCCAATCACAGCACAAGCAAATCTGATGCACTCGGAAGGTGGGGGGGTGGGGTTGGGTGTGGTGGGGGGGGAGGGTGGGGTTGGGTGTGGCGGGAAGTGGGGTCTCAGGCAATCAAACAATCACGGGGCAATCGAAGTCGATCACGGGACAATCAAATACAATTACAGCACAATCGACTCCAATCACAGCACAAGCAAATCTGATGCACTCGGAAGGTGGGGGGGTGGGGTTGGGTGTGGTAGGGGGGAGGGGGGGGTTGGGTGTGGTGGGAAGTGGGGTCTCAGGCAATCAAACAATCACGGGGCAATCGAAGCCGATCACGGGACAATCAAATACAATTACAGCACAATCGAATACAAGCGCAGCACAATCGAATACAAGTGCAGCACAGTCAAATACAATGCACTTGGACGGTGATTAGGGGGGGTCTGAGGGCGATTTGAGGGGGTGGGGGGTTGATCAGGAGCCTGCACGGGGCAGACTGAGTCCTGATCTGATGAGAGGCAGACACAGGGGGTTACTGATCAAAGATCAGTTAGTGATTGCTGGGGAGGACAGATGTAAACAAAGAGCAGGGGATGTAATCAGAAGGGGGGTATGAGGGCAATCGAGGGCCTGGGCAGGTGATCGGTTACCCCCGCGGGGCAGTTAGGGTCTGCTCTGATGGGTGGGGGTGCTGAGGGGTGATGGACAGGTGATAGACAGGTGATCAGAGGGGGATCAGAGGGGGATCAGGGGATAAGGTAGCTGTATACAGATGTATACAGTATACAGGGGGGTAGTCTGGGATGGGGTGTGGGGGTGATCTAAAGGTAGGGGGGGGGATCAGGGGTGACTAGGAGGCAGTTAGGGACCTAAACTAAAGGGCAGCGTCGCTAGTTAGTGGCAGGTGGGGGGGTGGGGGTTTTATAGGGGTGCTAGGGTGCTGGGCAGGGGTCTGCTGGGGTGATCAGGGGGGGTATGAGGCCTGGGGTGAGAGATCAGGGGGGCTCTAGGCAAAAAAAAGCAATGTGCAGTGTCACTTACAAAGTGCTTCCTCCTCGCTGGTGGTCTCTGGAACAATGAGACCACGAGGCGAGGAGGAAGCACATATAAGGCACTTTGTTTACCTAACAAAGTGCCTTATACTCTCTGATTGGGCTATTGTGCGGATTCCTCCGCTCGCCGGCTCTGCTAAGTGGCCGGCGAGCGGAGACAAAATGCCCGAGTAACGATCCCGGGCGGAGGATCGCGTCACGGATGACGCGATCGCTCCGCCCATGCCCTTAGAAGGACCGCCGCCTCTGTGGGTGAGCCGGTCCTTCAGGGCTCCACTTCCCGGCCGCCCCTGTGCGTTAGGCGGTCGGGAAGTGGTTAAGCCACCAGGAAAGAAGAAAATACTCAAAATAGTGTTGATAGCATTTTCTCATTTACTTTTTTGTACTTTTTAGTTGAAAACTGCTAAAAAATTATTTTAAATAGAAGATGAAAAATTATCTCCTAGGAGAAAACTCCGGTGGAAAGGTGAATTACATATGGCCCAGGCTGTTGTAATGATCTGCTCTGCTGACAGCTGTTTGACCATTTTGTAAGTCTGAATGCTGCAGGTTCCTGGAAAAGGGACCTGTCCCCACTCTGCAAGCTGCAGAGTTGCTGTTCTGGGGAGGAATTTGCATCTACTTGTTATGCAAATTGCTTAGCTGCTTCCTCTGATGGATTGCAGTATGAAAACCATTTATTCCCAGAATTCCTTGCTGGTAATGATGGTTTGTTCCTGCTAACTCTCCTGGAGTATCAGCCTTTGCTATTGTTTGCTAAGATTATCTTAGAGTAATTCCTTGGGACTGCACTAGGCATCCCTTCTAGCGCAGTCAGGTTGTATTATCTGTATTGCCTTGTTCTGTCTATCTGTTGCGATTGTCTTGTCGCCAGCGGCGGTCGACAAGAAATCATTCTGTCTGTTTGGATCGCTTTCGCCCTAGAGGTAGCGGCGGTGGTTCCTTCTGTATTCTGCCTTAGGGGTGCTAGCCAGAGCAGCGTTTGCTACTGGTAGCCCCATCTGTTTGTCTGTCTGGATCGCATCCGCTCTAGCGGTAGTCTCTGTCTGGGAGTGTAGGCCAGAGCTGCGGTTGCTCCTGGCTACTCCTTCTCTCTGTCTTGTCTGGTACGAACGTTTGCTGTAGGCTCGGTGAGGTAACCGTTTAGCAAGTGTTCGTGTTCTCTATTTCGTGTTTGTGTTACTTTGGTTCGTTAGGGCGGCATGCTTATCACTGGGCGCCTAACGCGCGGTGATCATGTCTTAAACGCGTTTGCTGTTGCGAATGAGTGCGGTGTTCGCGTTTAGCTAGCATTTGTTATTTTCCTTGATGTTCTGATCCTTGTTATTTGCTATGTCTTTCTTGCTACACTTGTGCTCTGTCTAGTTCGGTCTTGTGTCACTATTGGCAATCGCTACTCTTGCGATTGCGTTCCCACTTCATTTCCGTTGTTGTGTGTTCACCGTCGCTGGGTGGCGACTAGATTGGTGGACACACATACATTCTGTTTCTGTGCTCTCTCTCTTTAAGGGCTATCTTGCCCTGCATTCCTTCAACTCGTACAATTCCCATTGGCATCTGTGGCAGTGCAGAGGCTGTGTTCATCTGCACTCCACAGCTCCCTCTGCCGGTGGGAATTGCCCTCTACAGGTGCATAGCACTATAGCTGGGTTCTGTCAAATATCACGCTTGTGGAGAATTTACGAAGTGTCAGCGCGCGTCCTGTGCGCTGACCACGGAAATAATTCCCCAATCGTTACAGCTGTTAATTAACTGCAGGTGAAAATAACTACAGACGAGGTAACTTAAGGACTGAAGTGATAACTCTCTCACTGTGAAAACGTATCTCTACACCTTAAAAAGGCAAGCTTCTTTAGAAAATTAACATTGAAAAGTACATTGGGGGGGTTGCTGGTGCCAGGAAGCTGGAGGCATTGTTATTTTTAGCAACAAAAAAAAAAACACAGCATTTTTAGTTTTAACTGTTTATGTGCATATCAGCTTGGGCATGCACAGCATAGAAAAGGGAAACTGAGACACTGTGAGAAAGGAGCGGGAGGCAGCGACTTATGGGAGAGGACACGCGTTGGGTTCATTGAGGTGAGTGTGAAAGGTGGACCTTGAGACATAGAATGAGTAGAAGAGGAGAAAGGCTGCAAGAATGTGTGGAAGGGTCAAGGGTTTTTGTCGATGAGGCTGATGAGGTCGCAGTGATGAGACATACAAGTAATTCACAGAAAGCATGAAGTCAGCTAGTTAAACGAGATATCTCCTATGACAGGGAGTATATAGTATTATATGTAAGGAACAAAAGAAATGACACTACATAAAGCAAGTTTTCTTAATGCTCTGAAATTAAGCAATACCTGTTGGGACCAGAGCTGAATAATTATAGTCCAATTCAACTACATCAAGATATTAATATTACCACTGTTATAGGATGGAATATTGACTGTTTAAATTTCATCTTATTTGAACACCAGTTATCCAGGAGCTTATGAATTCAGTGTAATCCCTCCACTGTTATAGAATAGCAGTAAGACAGATTAGAAAAGTGGTTCCAGATAGAGAAAAGAGAAATATATTATTTTGACCTGTGGGATAATTACAGCGACATGTAACCTATGAAAGGAAGAGTTATAATTATCTACTTATTAAAGTGAGCTTCTAAAATGTGCTGCATACCTATATATTTGCCTGGATTAAAGGATCTTCACTGTAAAGAAAAAGAAAAGAGAAATTACAGTTTTTTTATTAATAGAAAGGAAAAGCATTATTACTATCTCTAGTCCTATTCAATACAGTCAAGTGTATCGTGTTTCCCTGAAAATAAGACATGGTCTAATATTCTTTTTGAATTAGAGCTTATTTTCAGGGGATGTCCTTTTATTCTATGAACAACAATCTACATTTATTCTTGAACAAAAGAAAAAAAAAATCAATATGTATTCAAATATAGTCATGTCATCACATTCTGGAACAACATAACTCTTCAAACTCTGAATTCCATCATGGATTTCTTATAATTGACTCTATTTCCTTTTTCCTTGTACAACAATCCATATTTACTGCCAGCTTGCCAACCTTTATTGCAGGGCTGGGCCGAGGCAGAGGCGAGAAAGGGCTCCAGCCTCAGGGCGCAGTGTAGGAGGGAGCGCAAAACTCACTCACCTATCATTCCCCTATTATGTTTGAAGCAAAGAGAAATAAGAAAAGGGGATACATAGCAGTGATGGCTGGGACGATCTGTCTTGTTGCATTCTATTGCCAGTTAATTTTACTTTTTTACATGCGTGCCCTAGCTGCCTGGACACTATTTATTATCAGATTAGCACCATCTAAAATAGGTTTTTATTAAGTGATCTTCAGATAAAAATGCATCAGATTAAAATCCACATGTGGGTATGCCTAGGATGACGCACAGGAGTTTCGGTCCGCTCTCAGGCCTTTTTCAAATCATGGCAGGCCCACAATGATCACAAACTACTCATCACAATCCTATAAGGTCCACAGGAGGACCACACAGAAGACTAGTGATTAGCATATATACATACTCATAGGTAACAGAAAGCACCAATCACATCACATATTACATAGAGGTAGTTAAACTTAACTTACAAGTAAAGTCCAGATCTCACAGAATAGTGTAGATTACATATAAATCACAAAAGACACTCACCCTAATCCCCCTCATGTATAAAACAGAGTGGAGATATATGTATATACGGATGACCGTGTCTTAATATCAATTCCCATAGATAGGCTCAAATAACCTATCAAAATGAAGTCTACTGCGTCCGCATGGAAGACTTCTGGAGAGGCGATGAATCACCAGCCGCATTATAGACCTGAGGGCATGCTGCATGAAATACGGGACCAATCAAGAGCAGAAGCTCAAGGCGTCCTATAAGGGTAAAGGAGACGAAGGTGGCCAATCACCACCTCGCCGACAGCGTCCGCCTGTCCAGCAAGTCTCTGGGAGGAGCGTCTGCACGCCTAATCACACCCACCCACTAGGCTGGACCAATCACGATAGTCCCGACGGCGTCCGCTCGTAAGACTATTGAAAATGCGTCAAAATAGAAGCATCATACGCTACTAAAGAGCATGTGATCGTCCCCCCGCCAATAGAAGACCTGCCGACCACGTCCGCTATAAAGACACCCGGAAATACGGCAAGATGCGCGCACCATGCGCACATCAGCCAATCAGAAACCGCATATACGGTATAACATCATCGCGTACATGTAAATTAGCCATGCAGACATGCCCAAAGGCCACAACCACCAGTGATCGTCACCATCCTTGATAGTGGGAAATGGCAGGGCGGCAGGCAAGACAAAACAAATATCATAACAAATATAAACATAAATGTTCACCTCACCGCCATTCCCCCCACCAAGGTAACAACTCTCTGTAAGGAAAGACAGTACAAATAAGTAAAACTACCACAACCTAATTCATATCAGTGTAGCCAATTCATAGTCTCTGTTAAGACCCTTAGGTACAAGGGTATCAAGTTTATTAATCCAATAGTTCTCCCTTAATGCTAAAAGTTTATTTCTATCTCCCCCCCTACGTGGGATTGGGATCCCCTCAATTACCTGTACCCTTAATTGGGACAAAGAGTGTTGTTTAACCCTCCTGGCGGTTTGCTAAAAATCCGCCAGGGGGCAGCAAATGCGGTTTTAAAAAAAAAAATTCTTTTTCATGTAGCGAGACAAAGTCTCGCTACATGATAGCCGCTGCTCAGCGGCATCCCCCCAGCCCCTCCGATCGCCTCCGGCGATCGGAGATCAGGAGATCCCGTTCAATGAACGGGATCTCCTGGAGGGCTTCCCCCGTCGCCATGCCGATGGGGCGGGATGACGTCACCGACGTCGTGACGTCAAGGGGGACTCCGATCCACCCCACAGCGCTGCCTGGCACTGATTGGCCAGGCAGTGCATGGGGTCTGGGGGGGGCGGCTGCGGCGCGACGGATAGCGGCGGATCGGCGGCGATTGGGCACTGCACGCAGCTAGCAAAGTGCTAGCTGCGTGCAGCAAAAAAAAAAATTATGCAAATCTGCCCAGCGGGGCCTGAGCGGTGCCTCCCGGCGGCATAGTCCGTGCTCAGCACGGGCTTACCACCAGGGAGGTTAATACAAAAGTGGTCAGAAACGGAGAGTTCACGATTTTTATTTCTAATATTTGATTTATGTGAAGCCACACGGTCCCTGAGTGGTTGAGTGGTTTTACCCACATAACCCAGCCCACAGGGGCATTTAAGTAGGTACACCACAAATCTTGAGTAACAACTAAAGTTGCCTTTGATGTTGTATTTCGTCCCCCGGCTGGGGTGGGTAAAGGTATCCCCCTTGACCACATAGCTACACAAATGACAGCCCAAACAAGGGAACAATCCGTTTCTCTTAATGGAATTAACTTTTTCAGGGCCCAAATCATTCCTAACTATTTTATCCCTTAGTGATGGTGCCTTTTTATAGGACAATAAGGGCAGATTATGGAATTATTTTACTGTGGGTAATCCTTGTTTCAACATAGGCCAGTGTTTATTAATGATATGACCAATTTTATCTGATAGAACATTATAGGTGGTAACACAGGGTATTCTTTCTGTCACCCCTAGTCTGACACTTCCCCTACTCTTACCCCAGTGAGCCTCCAATTTCAACTTAAAGTCTGCCCGTAGGCAACTCAAAGGGTACCCCCTCTGTAAAAATTTGTATCTCATTTCTTCTAAAAGTAATGCTCTAGTATCCACGTCCCCAACTATCCTCTCTATCCTTTTGAATTGACCTTTGGGTATATTATATTTGATATGTGGCGGGTGAAAACTTGCAAAATAAAGAACGGAATTTGTAAAATGAAGAACGGAATTCCTATCCGTCTCCTTCACATACAAGTCTGTCACCAATTTGTCACCATTCCTAATTACCCAGGTATACAAGAAATTAATTCTCTGCTGGTCAGCATGGACAGTGAGTTCAATAGCCGGACACTTCTCATGCAGCGTGGACACAAATGCATCTAGGCTCGAACGTGGTCTCTCCCAAATCAAAAAAATATCATCAATATACCGTCTCCATATTACGGCGTGTCTGCAAAACAATGAATCAGAATAAACAAAAGCCTCCTCATACAAACCCATGAACAGGTTGGCATAGGAAGGGGCCACGTTCGAGCCCATCGCAGTGCCCCTCCGCTGCACATAGAATGTGGATTCAAACAAAAAATAGTTGCTCTTCAAAATCAACTCAAGTAACTGCAACACAAAACGTTTTTGTTTCTGATCTAAATCCGAACAGAGCATCAGAAAAAAATCAACCGCTTCCAATCCCCATCATGGGGAATCGCGGTGTAAAGGCTACTCACGTCCATGGTGACCAGAAGAGATGTCTCCCCCAAATTCTCGACTTTTGAGATGGCTGTTAGAAATTCCTGTGTATCCTTCAGATAAGACGCCAAGGCAACCACCATTGGTCTCAGGATCCTGTCAAGAAAAATCGCTATATTAGAAAAGATCGAATCAATGCCCGATACAATCGGGCGACCGGGGGGGATTACAGAGATTCTTATGGATTTTCGGGAGGGTGTAAAGGATCGGAATCCGTGGGAAATCTTTACTTAAGTATTTCTTAAGATCCCTATCAATAATATCCTGACTTTCTGCATTATCCAAGATCTTACTTATTTGAGACTTTATGTTAGCTGTGGGGTCATAGGTAATCTTTGTGTAGACCTGTTCATCATTTAATTGTCTAAGGATTTCCTCTCTATATTGTACTGTGTCCATAATAACCACGGCACCACCCTTATCCGCTGCTCTTATAGTAATCAATTTATTAGATGACAAAGACATAATGGCCCTTCGTTCCAGTGGAGAGAGGTTGTTAGTAATGTTCTTCACCTTCTTACACTCAAAATCTGATCTCAATGACTTTATATCCTTATTAACTTTCTCTATATATGAGTTAATAACTCCATGAGATGTTGGGGTGAAGGAACTAATTTCTCAATCCCCACTCTTTAAGTCTCAAGCACTCTTTTTGTCCTCCCTGATTAAACTGGGGGTTACTGAAAAAGCCATTACTAAAAAAATGTTTGAGCTTCAGGGTCCTGAAAAACTTTGCCAATTCCAAATCCAGCCCAAAAAAGTCTGGAATATTCGTGGGACAGAATTAAAGTCCTTGATTAAGAACTTGATGTTCAGCTTCATTCAGCATATAAGTTGAAATGTTCACCACTAAATCAACCGGGGTTATCTGCCTCTCCTCAGTTGCATCCGGTAGTCCCCTTTCTGCTTCCCTCTGTTTCCTCCTTTGGTACCTTTTTCCTCCTCGCCGCTTGTGCTGTTGGACTGACCGGACAGGTCGTCCGTTGATGCTAAAAAATCAGACGACTGTTCCTCCCCTTCTTTCGGTACACGAGGTTTAGGATTCTTTTTGGGGTTCTTTGGTTTCATTGGTCTGGGGCGCCTAGTGTGACCTTCTCCTGGTCCCCTCTGCCACCGATATACGTAGCCCACACTGTAATCCTGTGTGCCCCTATGAAACTTTCCCTGTTTTATCATCTCTAGGGAGGCCTCACGTTCCTTGACCATCAATGTAAGATGTTCTCTATAAGTCGTCTTTTTCCATCATTTCGCCCAATTTGATCGTCAGGGCGGAGATCTGTTTATCAATCTTTGGCAGCTCCTTCATAATTTCCTCCACCGTGTAAAGCATCGCATCAAATGCTGCACGATTCCAGATGAATTCCCATCTGCCACCGTCTTTATAGCGGACGTGGTCGGCAGGTCTTCTATTGGCGGGGGGACAATCACGTGCTCTTTAGTAGCGTATGATGCATCTATTTTGACGCATTTTCAATAGTCTTACGAGCGGACGCTGTCGGCACTATCGTGATTGGTCCAGCCTAGTGGGTGGGTGTGATTAGGCATGCAGACGCTCCTCCCAGAGACTTGCTGGACTGGCGGACGCTGTCGGCGAGGTGGTGATTGGCCACCTTCGTCTCCTTTACCCGTATAGGACGCCTTGAGCTTCTGCTCTTGATTAGTCCCGTATTTCTTGCAGCATGCCCTCAGGTCTATAATGCGCCTGGTGATTCGTCACCTCTCCTAGACGCCTTCCATGCGGACGCAGTAGGCTTCATTTTGATAGGTTATTTGAGCCTATCTATGGGAATTGATATTAAGACACGGTGATCCGTATATACATATATCTCCACTCTGTTTTATACATGAGGGGGATTAGGGTGAGTGTCTTTTGTGATTTATATGTAATCTACACTATTCTGTCAGATCTGGACTTTACTTGCAAGTTAAGTTTAACTACCTCTATGTAATATGTGATGTGATTGGTGCTTTCTGTTACCTATGAATATGTATATATGCTAATCACTAGTCTTCTGTGTGTTCCTCCTGTGGACCTTATAGGTTTGTGATGAGTAGTTTGTGATCATTGTGGGCCTGCCATGATTTGAAAAAGGACTGAGAGTGGCCAGAAACGCCTGTGCGTCATCCTAGGCATACCCACATGTGGATTTTAATCTGATGCATTTTTATCTGAAGATCACTTAATAAAAATCTATTTTAGATGGTGCTAATCTGATGGAGTTAATGGACTGGTAACTTGTGACTCCAAAGGCGATTCAAGCACATCGACTGAACCATTGGTGATGTTGCAATTACGTTTATGGACACTATTTAAATGACTTTTTTATGAACTGTAACTAGGGATTGTTTATGGATTAGGGATTACATTTTGAGAATCCTGAAAAATCCTAAAAAAATCACGCTAGGCCTTATTTTTGGGGTAGGTCATATTTTCAAGGGAATAGGGTAGTAATATATGAATGTTTATTGAAGAAGAATTATCCTTGCAGAGAAGATATTGTAACTATTGAAGTCAGAGTATTAAAGAGACTCCGTAACAAAAATTGCATCCTGTTTTTTATCATCCTACAAGTTCTGGCTTACTGCAGCACTTTCTACTATCACAGTCTCTGTAATAAATCAATGTATCTTTCCCCTGTCAGACTTGTCGGCCTGTGTCTGGAAGGCTGCCAAGTTCTTCAGTGTTGTGGTTCTGCTGTGCACTCCCCCCTCCAGGCCCCTCTATGCACACTGCCTGTGTATTATTTAGATTAGAGCAGCTTCTCTCTTCTCTCTTATCTTTTACAAGCTGGATAAATCGTCCTCTGAGCTGGCTGGGCTTTCACATACTGAGGAATTACAAACAAGGGCAAAGCTGTTTGCAGGAAGAAAAGAGCAGCCTGAAGCTTCAGTGCATGAGAACAGGGGGAAAGAAACACACAAATGATCTCTTGAGATTCAAAAGGAAGGCTGTATACAGCCTGATTGTGTATGGATGTATTTTCTATGTGTGGACATACTGTACATCAACCTACTTCCTGTTTTGGTGGCCATTTTGTTTGTTTATAAACAAACTTTTTAAAACTGTTTTTAACCACTTTTAATGCGGCGGGGAGCGACCAAATTGTGACAGAGGGTAATAGGAGATGTCCCCTAACACACTGGTATGTTTACTTTTGTGCGATTTTAACAATACACTTTCTCTTTAAGCTAAAACGTTTTCAGGATTTTTTTCTCATATGTAATTGCATAATGGTTCTTAGTTGAATGTGTTGCATAGTTGTTAAAAAAAAGATGATACCAACGTAATGCTAGGCAATATTTGAATAATTTGTGTTTGTCCATATCTGTATCCCACTTATTGTTCAATAAAGTCTTATTTAGAGCAAACAAAACATGATACCAACATACGGTATATATTATTATATGCTTGTAAATACATAGTTGAACCTTGTTATTACTATAACCAACAATGTGCTAAACGTGATTCTGATTTTTGTAAAGGTTATTAAAAGAAAGGAGACTTTATTGGGGCTACTAAAAGTATAATATCAAAGACAGCTAGCAAAGTTATGGAACCCTTATCTGGGTCACATCAAACAATGATGGGGTTGCTGAAAGGCTAGTGAACTTAAAGTAAGACTGAACTCTTGCACAGGACAGAAGGAAAACATAGAGAAATGCACCCTGTATATTTAGAGCAATTAGCCTGTCCAATTCCCTCTCATCTGTGTCTAATCACAAGTTGTAATTTGATCCCTCAGCTGTGTCAGCTGACTGCCATGGCAGAGAGGCTAATTTGTAAGCACAGAATGTTAGCAATATGTCTGCTTCCATGAAAGCAGGATGTAAATACACTGCAGATGTATTGCAGGATTTGAATGATCTGTAACAAAGAAATCTGTTTGCGTATATTTTAGAGCAGAGAGGAAGTTCTAAGTTCAGGTCCCCATTAAGTATGTGTTGTTGTATTCACACACAATCACTTGCAGCAACAACTTATCAGCCTGCGACCTCTGACACCACAGTGGGGCCCAGAGGCTGTGGGGGCCCCTTCACCGCCCTCTCCCCAACCGCATGTGCAGCCAATTAGCAACCTCCCCATTCACTCAAGAGAACCGTGTGCAGGAGTGTGTGTAATTGTTTCCTGCTTCCAGAGACTGCTTCATAGCAGAACACTCTCTGCTGCCATTCGCCAGCCCCCGATCACATGACCCTCATGGGGTTTGGGTACCAAGGGGGCCCCATGCTATCATTTTTGCAGGGGGCCCTATTAAGTCTAGTTACACCCCCGTCAGCCTGTATTTATTAAAAACCAGCACTGAGCCAAGCCAGAAAAATAAGAAGCATCAAAAAAAAAAGATTAAAAAAACATAAATTCTCTAATTTGCAACCTTATTTTAACTCATACAACACTGATCCAAAAGCCTGCAAAATATATTGTACTGAAAACAACAAATGTTCAGTTCAAATTGAAACAACATTCTAATTTGAAGTTTAACACTTTTAATACTCTGAAAGATTCCCTCACTTTTTTAGATAGTTCCCTGATTATTATTATTTAGTATTTATATAGCGCCGACATATTACGCAGCGCTGTACAGTGTATATATATATATATTGTCTTGTCACTAACTGTCCCTCAAAGGAGCTCACAATCTAATCCCTACCATTGCCACATGTCTATATTATGTAGTGTAAGTAGTGTAGTCTAGGGCCAATTTTTAGGGGGAGCCAATTAACTTATCCGTATGTTTTTGGAATGTGGGAGGAAACCGGAGTGCCCATAGGAAACCCACGCAGACACGGAGAGAACATACAAACTCTTTGCAGATAGTGCCCTGGCTGGGATTCGAACCAGGGACCCAGCGCTGCAAGGCGGGAGAGCTAACCACTACGCCACCGTGCTGCCCCTTTTCTTGCCCCAGTCATCTGCTGCTTAATGTATTATCCTGCTTGATTTTCTGTTACTGAACCAATACAATACAATACAATAACATTTCTATAGCGCTTTTCTCCCATAGGACTCAAAGCGCTTAGGCTCTCTCAGATTCAGTAGTTAGTAGGATGAAGTATTCACACAACAAAAGTTATATTTCTGCAAATGCCAGACTGAACAGGTGGGTTTTCAGTCTGGATTTAAACACATCCAGGGATGGGGCTGTCCTGATCTGTTGAGGTAAGGAGTTCCAAAACATAGGGGCAGCATGACAGAAGGCTCTGGGACCAAAAGTTTCCAAGTGGACTCTGGGTATGACTAGATTATTAGAACCTGTGGATCTGAGAATGTGGGGATTGCTACACAGCTGTAACATATCTTTCAAGTATCCAGGGCCTAGATTATTCAGGGATTTAAATGTCAGTAGGCCGATCTTGAAAAGGACCCTCCATTCTATAGGTAGCCAGTGAAGGGAATGCAGGACTGGCATTACGTGGCAGTGACTGGGTTGGTTGGTTAGCAGTCTGGCAGCAGTATTCTGTATCAGCTGTAGGCGGTACAAGACCTTTTTTGGAAGGCCAGTGTAGAGAGCATTGCAGTAGTCCAGTCGGGATGTGATGAAGGCGTGGACTAAGGTTGGCAGATCTTCTGGGGGTATGAGGTGCTTGATTTTTGCAATGTTCTTCAGGTGAAAATAGGATGATTTCACCACCGCAGAGATTTGAGTTCTGAAGTTTAAATCCCCATCAATTAGAACTCCCAGGCTACGCACATGATCAGAGCTGCGTAGATCCGTGCCTCCTATTCCCAGTGGTGAAGACTGCAAGTTAAGTTGTTTTGTTATCATGCTCTGCCCTCCAATCAGAAGGACTTCAGTTTTGTCTGCATTTAGTTTCAGCCAGTTGTCATTCATCCATTGCTGTAGTTCACGTAAGCAGGCGTTTATAGTTAGAGTTGGGTCTGTCACACCAGGCTTGAAGGAAAGATATAGTTGGGTGTCGTCTGCGTAGCAGTGGTATGTCAGGCCATGTTTTTGGATTAGTTTTCCCAACGGTAGCATGTAAATCGTGAAAAGCAGGGGAGAGAGGATTGAGCCCTGGGGCACCCCATACTTAAGTGTTACAGGGGTGGACAGGAAGGGCCCCATAGACACTTTGTGGCTTCTGCCACTCAAGAAGGATTGGAACCACTGAAGTACTATGCCATCAATGCCGCAGTATTCCTGTAGCCTGTTTATCAAGATGTCATGGTCAACTGTGTCAAAGGCTGCAGAAAGGTCTAGCAGTATGAGGATCGAGCACTCTCCTCTGTCTCTTGCCATGAGCAGGTGGTTGCATATTTGGATGAGGGCAGTTTCAGTGCTGTGGTGTTTCCTGAAGCCAGACTGGAATGGGTCATAACTGTTATTTTGTAGCTTGATCTTGGCTGTTTTTCTGTGTCTTCTGCCTGCTACATGTCTCCAGTAATCCCTCTGTTTAGATTCCTGACTCATGCACTATGGTAATTGTGTAAGCCATAAAATTACTTTTCATGACAGCCCGGCAATATTTATAAAGAACATACTGATAGTAACAAAGGTAGAAATGGAGGAATGATTCAAGTATGCCAGGTATTTCAAATATTAAAACAATTTGTACACAGGGCTCATTATATCAGAGAAAACACGTGCCACTGAACGGAAATGGAGAAAAACTAGACTTAACCAGGATTTCCTACAGTACAAGACCAACCTGCTGCAGTTCCACACTGCCCTTGCTCATGCGAAGCAGGAATACTTTACCAAGCTCATCGGAGCACAAGCTTCCAACCCCCGGCGTCTTTTTGCCACCTTCAACTCCCTGCTTAAACCCACCCCCCAACCCTCTGTTTCCTCCCTCTCTGCCACAGATTTAGCCACCCACTTCACCAACAAAATTGTCTCCATCCGCCAGGAAATATCCAATCTCCAATCTTCACCTCCCACCCCCTCCCAACCAGCTCCTCCTCCACCCTATCCTCCCCTCACATCCTTCACTCCTACTACCACCGAAGAAGTCAACCACTTACTGCAGACTTCCCATACCACTACTTCCCCCCTTGACCCCATCCCTTCTGATTTACTCCAGCCTCACTTCACGGAATTGGCCCCAGTCCTCACTACCCTGTTCAACCTCTCCCTATCCACAGGCACCTTCCCCTCAGACTTCAAGCAGGCCACTGTACTACCCCTGCTCAAGAAACCCTCACTCGACCCCTCGCTACTCTCCAACTACTGTCCTATCTCCCTCCTCCCCTTTGCCTCAAAAGTCCTTGAGCGTCTGGTTCACAAACGCCTGACCCAGTACCCCAATGCCAACTCACTGCTAGACCCACTCCAATCTGGATTTCGGCCTGCCCACTCAACCGAAACTGCTCTCACCAAAGTGGTCAACGACCTTGCCTTAGCTAAAGCTGAAGGTAAATACTCCATTCTCCTCCTCCTTGACCTGTCAGCAGCTTTTGACACGGTAGATCATCCCCTACTCCTCCAGTCCCTCCAGTCCTTGGGCATTCATGATCTCGCCCTGTCCTGGCTTTCATCCTACCTCTCCAACCGCTCCTTCACGACCGCCTTCAATGAGTCCTCGTCCACCCCCAACCACCTCTCGGTAGGAGTCCCTCAAGGTTCGGTCCTTGGCCCCCTACTGTTCCCCCTATACACATCCTCCATTGGCAAGGTTATCTCCTCCATGGGTTTTAACTATCATCTGTATGCAGATGACACCCAGATCTACCTCCACACCCCTGACCTATCCACCACGACCATGGACAAGGTCTCCTCCTGCCTATCAGCCATCTCCTCCTGGATGTCCGCTAGGTTCCTGAAACTAAATCTAGACAAAACGGAATTTATGATCTTCCCACCCCGGCCATCCACGAACCTCCCAGATGTGCATGTCACTGTTAACCACACTACCATTCGCCCTACCTCTCAAGCCCGCTGTCTGGGTGTCACCCTGGACTCCGCACTCTCCTTCACTTCCCACATCCAAAACCTTACTAAGTCCTGCAACTTCCACCTTCGTAACATCTGTAAGATTCGCCCTTTCCTGACCTCTGCCACCACCAAACTCCTCATCCATGCCCTCATAATTTCCCGCCTTGACTACTGCAATGCCCTGCTGTCTGGTCTCCCTATGACCCGAACAGCCCCACTGCAGTCCATCATGAATGCGGCAGCCAGAATTATCCACTGCTCCCATCGCTCCACCACGGCAGATCCCCTCCTAGAATCCCTCCACTGGCTTCCTATCCAGTCCAGAGTCAGATTCAAGATACCGTGTCTGACCTACAAATCTCTCCACAAAACCTGTCCAACCTACATTTCCGATCTTACTCAGAGGTACACACCTAGCCGCTCACTCCGCTCTTCCAATGAACTTCGCCTAACCGCCCCCCGCATCACCCAGTCCCATGCACGCCTCCAGGACTTCTCAAGAGCTGCTCCAACACTATGGAACTCCCTACCTCCACCCATTAGGGCAGCCCCCTCCTTCAACATCTTCAAGAAAGCCCTCAAAACTCACCTTTTCACTCTGGCCTACTACCCCTCACAAGTGCTCTAAACCTACAGCTGAACTCTGGTCCCCTACCATTTGTGTCCTTACCTCTCCCTCTAGATTGTAAGCCTTTGGGCAGGGTCCTCCTCCTTTTGTGTCCTACCTGATCTTGCACCTTCATTACTGTGAACCCATGCTACGCATGTGAGTGAACCTAACTTGCCTAATCTCCATGCTCCATCCAGTGACTGACTAAGCATTACCTGGTACTCATACTATGGTGTGTGATCTGGTTTTCTTGTATTCCTGTATTGTCATATTGCTGTATGTCACCCCTAAATATTGTCTGTAACCTAAATTAATGTTCAGCGCTGCGTAATATGTTGGCGCTTTATAAATACAATAAATAAATAAATAAGACTCAGATTTTAACAAGTTTATGGCAGATGGAAAAAAAACTGTTTTTCAGTCTGTTTATATGTATGACCTAAAACTATGTGATGGAAGGAGCTTAAACAAGGTGTTTCTAGGGTGAGTGTAGTCCTTGATAATGTTTTTGGATGCTTTTCTGCAATGAGTCTTATACAAGAGTTCAAGTGATGGTAGTTCAGTGCCGATAATGACCTCTGGTGTTTTTACAACTCACTGCAGGGCTTCTCTACCAGCCATGGTGCAGCAATTGTATCAGGCCATCATGCAGTTGGTCAAGATGCTTTCTATAGTGCATCTGTAGAAAATAACCAGCAGCTTCTGTGGAAGGTTAGGGGTCACTAGCTTTCTCAAAAAGTAGAGGCGTTGCTTTGCCAATTACAGCTAAAGTGTTGTCAACCCAGAACTGCAATGGTGACTCCTAAAAACTTAAGGTTGGAAACTCTCTCCACAGTCTCTTCATTGATCATTATCAGTAAGCGGTTGGTTTTTGGTGGTTCTACAGTCCAGAATAACTTTTTTTGGTCTTTTTTTTTTTTTGTCTTTTTCCCCGTCACCTCACCAGGCAACCTTGGAAATCTGACTAGGGGAGTCCATGGGAGAGACGCTACTTGCCTGCCGTGAGCTGCTCGTACGTCTGCACTGGCTCCTGGGAGCAGTCTGACTTGCCCCTGGAACCAGCGTGAGGTGAGATCGTGACAGTGTGACTTTTCACTTTGCATAATGCCTAGTACACACCATACAATTTTCTGTTAGATTTTCTGTCAGATTATTTTCTGTAGAGACTGGTCATTATCTCTGGTGCATTGTCTTCTCGTTATCTCCTGCTGAGTAGAACAATGCCTAATTGCTAGGCAGATAAAGGTTAGATAGATAATTTCCAACATGTTGGAAATTATCTATCTGGCAGGTAAATCTAATGCTGGTTATCTATCTGGCAGGTAATCTAATGACGCGGCTGGTTTGTATATGCAGAGCTGCCTATTTTAACCTACTTTTTTTTATCTCAGCCAGCGGGGACCCCGTATATCATCACAGAGGGTGGGCTAGGCGGCAGAAGTGTACGCCTTGTCGCCAGCTAAGCACAGAGTAACCCCTGCATTCCCATTGCCGCTATAGCGGCGGTTTGTATGTTATGGGACTGGCTGCTGGATACAAACAGCACATGTTATCTGTACATGTCTGCCAAGCAAGACTTTTAACTGTTTGATTAAACTTTACACTTTTACGCTATGTGGAGCCTATTTTTTGCTCAAATAGACCAGGAGCAGTAACCCGTGGATTGCCAGTGAGACCTGGAGCAGTAACCTGTGGATTGCCAGAGAGGCCGCGGGGTGGCCAATACCCCGAAAGCGATAACGGGCCCTGAAGGCCGCATTCTCTGGTGAGTCTTTCCCCGAAGGGGGGGGCTTATTTTATCTGCATCTATATTTTGACTTGCAAGCAAGCATTAAGCGCTTATCCATATACATGAGAGACTTTGAAATCTAATGCTGGGCATACACGGTCAGTTTTTCCTTATCAATCGAGCCGCTGATGGCTCAATTGATAATTTCCGACAGGTCCGATCACCGCGCGGATCAATTTGCCACTCAATCCCGCGGGCGGACAATGGACAGAATCGAGCGGAAGGTAAGGAAGCGATCGTGGGGACAAGCGGGAATCGATTCGGGCGGCCGTGGGGACGCGGCGGGAGTCGATCTGGCGGCTAATCAAGCCGCTGGATCGCTCCGTGTATGCCCAGCATAACAGAAAATCTAACAGAAAATTGTATGGTGTGTACCTAGCATAATCCTACTGTGTAATGTCAGTTTTCAATTGATTACTGTTCATCCTTGTGTGTCATTACTCCTGCAGCAGCAGCAGTGAATAGGAAGTATTTAAAGTGTGGTTGACACCTGCAAACTTTCTTCTTGTTTAACAAAAATACCAAATCTACCAAGCTTTTATATCGCCCTCTGATGTATTTATACATATTAATTAGATCTCCTCTAAGGAATTTTTTCTCCAGACTAAATAAGCCCAGTTTATCTAACCTTCCCCGGTTAGTGAGACCTCCCTCTGTCCAATTTTGTAACTTGTCTCTAAACTTGCCCAAAACTCAGATGTCCCTCCTCTATTGCCCTTCCCAGAACTGTATTCAATATTCCTGATGCAGCCTTACAAGAGAGCTAAACGGGCCGTATTATACTAGCATTCCGAGTTTTCATTTCCCTTGATGTTTTGCCTCTTGAAGTTGATTTCAGAAGGCAGGACAAACAGCTAGAATTTTTCCCCCAGTGACTTCAATGCGGTTTAGATTCAGGTCCAACTGAACTACAAATTATGGGATCTACCTGGTTCCTCTTGTATATCTCTACTTGCATATCATCATCACAGCTCTGCAAAACAATGGTAAACATGCCTGCTTATGTATATTGAGTGGGCAGGTCGTAGACAGCTCAAACTGATTTTAATTTTAGCTTACATCAATCTTCCAGTATCACACAGAACCAATTTGTTTTTCTTGTGCAATAACCTTTAAAAGGTGTCCATTTATAATTCTGCCTTTATTTTCACAGCATCCCTGTGTTTTAATTAGGCCTCTAGGTACAATATATGCTTTTATTTACATGCATGAAACTCTTTGATTAAGTCTGCACAATATCTTGCATTGAAATAGGGTCCCTGTAGTGTGTTATTTATTTATAGTGTAAGTACATTTTTTGCATTTATATTTAATAGCTTCCCTGCAGAGACAGTAAAATATCATTGATTCTTTCTTGGCAGGGCAATTGATTGCAGCTAGCTGTGGGATTTACAGATCAAAGCTTGGGCTGTTGACTATGCTCTCCCTTTAGTGTGTTGTATTTCATGTAAAGACTTCTGCAGTCTTGTAGGTATTGTACACAGCTCAGGTTTTCTATACAAGAGAAGTTTAAAATTCATGAAACGACAGCTTATGGCACGTTTTTTTTTTCTTTCATTTAAAGGCAGACTTTTCTTATTCTGAATATCATCTACCAGGGTTTAAACTGCATGTATTGTGATTTTTGTCACTTATTAGGTTCTGCGCTATTTTTTTTAAAACTGCTATTATTGTTTTTGTTATAATCCACGTATATAGTGCCAATAGTTTCTGCATTACCTTACATTGACTAGTTAATTTCACTATCTGTCCTCAGAAGTTCCCCGCTACAGTCTAGGGCCAGTCAGGCTTTCAGTATGATTTGGAACCATGGAAGGAAACTAGAGCAACCACATACATATAGGAGAAACATAAGAATTCTATGCTGATAGTGTCCTGGCCAGTATTTGAGGTATTCTGCTATTGCAAGACAAGAGTGTCACCCATGCTGCCCACCAAGAAAATAAAGAATACAGTAAAGTCTTGGTTTGAGAGTAACTTGGTTTGAGAGCGCTTTGCAAGACAAGAATACATTTTTGTGAAATTTTGACTTGAAATAGAAGCAACGTCTTCATATACAAGCAAAAAACCTATGTGTGTGTCGCGTCATCACAACTGAGCTGATGGTTCTTCTCCCATTGGCTCTATAAAATTGTACTTAATTGTACTTATTCTGAGTGTAGGGGCTGTACAATGTCACATTTCCGTGAAATCCTCAAAAGTAGGCAAAAGCAACTGTCATTGGGTAAGTTTCTTGTTAAAGCCACACAAAAAAAAATTGGTGTGAGCCAACAGATAACAATGCTGGCACTTCCTGGTCACATTATTACAGATGCGACTGACACTAGGTTAAGGAGTGAGCGAGTGAAGCAGCTGATTGCCGTGGGCTCCCAGGATAAGGTAAGTGATACCCATGGGTGCTGACGCTAATCACATTTGCAGTGGGGGAGCAGAGCAGAACATTGGGGACACAGAGGATGACACCAGGGACACGGAGGTGGACAGCAGCTGACTGCCGCAGGCTCCCAGGATGAGGTGAGTGATAACCGTGGCTACAGATGCTAATTACTTATGCACGGAAGGCAGAGCAGGACACCAGGGACAGTACAGGGAGTCCCCAACATTGTGGTCGGTTGGCGGGCCATCGTAAGTAGGGACTACCTGTATTCGGACTATAAGACACAGGGACTTTTTATCCCCACATATAGTCCAAAAAATACAGTAAATATTAGAACCTCTATTGTATTTCTCATTTATATCTAGGTACCAGTCTAGGAGAAATACTATTACTGTTCATGCCACAGAGAATAGGAAGTGATGGGAAATGTTTGCAGTAGAGACATATACAACACCTGTGAAATTCTCAGTACAGGATATTGAGGTTAATCTTATGCAGAAGGGATAAAAGGCAGAAGTAAAAACTGATCAGATGTTTAAACCATCCTTACTCTATCCAATTTTCAAATTCCCCAAAATGTAATTGCTGGAATTACACTTAAAGAGACTCTGTAACGACAAAAAGATCCCCTGGGGGGTACTCACCTCGGGTGGGGGAAGCCTCAGGATCCTAATGAGGCTTCCCACGCCGTCCTCTGTCCCACGGAGGTCTCGCTGCAGCCCTCCGAACAGCCGGCGACTGTGCCGACTGTTCAATTCAATATTTACCTTTGCAGGCTCCAGCGGGGGCGCTGTGGCTGCTTTCGCTCCGAAGGAGGCGGAAATACCCGATCTCAGTCGGGTCCGCTCTACTGCGCAGGCGCCGGAGACTTGCGCCTGCGCAGTAGAGCGGACCCGACTGAGATCGGGTATTTCCGCCTCCTTCGGAGCGAAAGCAGCCAGAGCGCCTGCGCAGGAGCCTGCAAAGGTAAATATTATGTCACCGCTGTACGGAGGGCTACAGCGAGACCCCCGAGGGACGGCAGACGGCGTGGGAAGCCTCATTAGGATCCTGAGGCTTCCCCCATCCGAGGTGAGTACCCCCCAGGGGACGTTTTAACGTTACAGATTCTCTTTAAGCTATTACTCAACGGGTCATTTGGATTGTTTACTATTATGTCAGAGATAGTTTGCAACAGCAGCTCAGATGTTGTAAAATAAACCCAGAAGTCATTCTATTAAGAAGAAAGTGTTTTTAATTATAATGCTGCCAGAGGCACTTACAACAAAGTGTATTGCAAGTGGCTTAGCAAAGTAGTTCTTCAACACATTAAAGATGAACTGTAGCGAAAAATAACATAATTAATAAATGTGATTTTTTTTTCTTTCTTTTTTTACTATAATTATTTACAAATAATTTAGTCGGTATTTTCCCACTGTAAAATCTTTCATCATCCTGATTTACAGCCTAAAATTTATCACAGATGGCGACATCTTTAATCCTGTCAAGTGCAGCTCTGCTGAATAATTGTTTCACTGTTTTCCACCTGTTAGTGGACTCAAACAATCACTTCCGAGTCCAAGGGGATTGTATCGGTAATGAGCATCTTTAGGCATTTAGCTATCTTTACTCAAGGTCTGGCCTACACACATACAATAACTGTCGACTATAAGGATCAGAGCAACAGTTCCGGGCACAAACTCATACAATTATCTCATGTGTCTACTGCCAATCAACATATACTGTTGCCATGCAGAAGGGAGAAGGGACTATGGAATAATGCATGGTGGAGTGACTTCAGGCAGACGGGGAAAGGAGAGAGTTGCTTTCATTTAAAGATCTGACATGCCAGATGCTGGATTCTCAGGTGAGATGGCCACGAATGTCCGCCTCAGCTGAGTTCCATTTAGTGTGTGTACAATGTATAACACTCTGTACAGGAGATACCCCATACTGTATACAGAAAGTAACATCCTTATTTTGTGGGCTAAGCCAGAGTGTTAGCATTCTATTCCACCACCTAAAGACTCTCTGGGGCAGGGGCATAGCAATAGGGGTTTCAGAGGTAGCGACTGCATAGGGGCCCTTGGGCCAGAGGTTTTTAGAAATCTGCGCAGAACTGTCTCAGACATCTTAAGAAATCACTAGATAGAGCAGTTTCCTTCTTAAACTGTTGTAAAATAGGAGGAGTTATGAAGATTTCTTAGACAGTGCAGTGTGTGAGGGAAATTGCTGTTGCTGTGGCAACCAATACATCTGCTGTATTGATACAGAAAAGAGAAGTTATAATGGTATAAATATATTATTTACGGTAGATTATTTTAGGTTAACTGACAAGATGTAATGTAAATAAGTACAGTATATAATATAAATGTATAAGAATTGAAACAGTTCATCAATGCCTAGCACTTGAAGGAACAGCTTCACAGGACACCTGGCAGCAGGGGAGAGGAGCACTTCACAAATCATGCCTAGCCTGCACTGCACAAGTGGTGTAGAGGTGCTAATATGCACTTCTGCTACTGCAGTTTAGGAATGGATTTGCACTTTTCTTAACTGTAGTGCAGTTCCTCCTGCCGGTTTGAACTGTTTAGGAAGAAAAAACTGTTGGTAATGCTTTGATAAATCTGGCCCACTGTGACTTTCTAGGCAGAAATGAGCAGTGTAATAATTTTGGCATAGAGATCATGGGTTATTTAAACACGATTTTCCTATAACACCAAAATAATTTTCTAGTTACAAAAGCTGCAAGTCAAATATTGAGCACATCCACAATGGGATGCATACCTAGATGGACAAAAAATCTCAATGGGGCATCTTCATACATTTCTGAGACTAGCATGTCCCAGAACACTATTACAGTGTAGCACTGCTGCCCCCACTTGATGCATCCTAGCAAGCTATTTGTAACTTAGTTTTATATATACCAATAATTCCCCTGAATCTCTGAAGATTCCGCTGACAATCTTTCCATGAAATATTGGTGTTTGCCTCACCTGTTGTGGTTCATTTCAGAAATCAGGACAAATGACTAGAATTCTTCCCCACGTCTTCAATATGGTTTACATTCAGGGCTTACTGAACACCAAATTATGATGGCTTTCTCCATGTTTCATCCGTATTGAGAGGATATGATGTAGGACATTTCCGAGGTTACTGTCATGGGAGTAAACAAAGATAAGTATGTATGGTTTATTAAGAACAATAAGGGACTTTTTTTTAGTTGTGTTTTATTTAATTTTTCATTTAAATGTTCTATTTGAAAAGCTGACAAGTACAGATAATACCATACAAAAGTAAGCATATAAACTGCACACAGTTTCTGAAATACGAACAAAAATTAAAGAAGTATTAAGTAAAGGTATCACCCCCTACTAGCTCAAAAGATGTTGAGGACGTGGATATCTTACCATGCTGACATCTCAACAACACAACTACTTCTTTGTGATAACGTTCTTAATCAGTTGAACCAAAATTTAGAACACTCATAACCAGGCAAGAAAAGAGATCAAGGGAAAGAAAAGAAGAACAGAAAAAAGAACACACGAAGAGGAAGAGAGAGATTGGTCATCCAGGTCATGAGTCAACCAACCAACCCACTTTAGCAACTACAGTAGCCCACTAGCCTATTCGTAGCACCTCATCAACCAGAAAAAGAAGACACACCACTTCCCCCCCTACACACACACAAACACACAAACTTCATCAAAAAGATTTATAAATACTAAATAATAATAATAGATGCATTTTATCATAAATTCTTGCAATTATAGATTCCATCCTATACACATAAGATAATCAGAGTTTTAATTTCTGTATGCTCGGAAGCCCCTCAGATCTCCAATGTTTCGTAATCTAGCAAAAAGCTGCAGTTAAATAATGACTGATCAGTCATTGGACATGCGATTTTGTTTCGGTTAAAGGTTTGCCCAATAAACATATCAAAGGGTCCTTGGGGACAATAATATCAGTATGCAGCTGGGTTTTTATTTAATTTTAACTCTTTGTGGTAAGGGGAACATTAGAACCCCTATACTCATTTAACCTACGGAAGGAGTATGCATCTGGGGTCCCCTTGTTGAATGCAACCATGAAACCCCAGGGCCTACACCCACATGCATGGGGGTAGCTACGCCTACTCTCCTCCTGGGCACTGAAGGTGGGGATGGGCCCCTTTCTTGTCCATGGATCAGACAAGGGCTCTGGAGAAGAGTGGGAGGTTTTGCTGCCCTCTCTTCTAGTTCAAATAGTAAACATTAGCAATAGAAGGATCATTATAAGTCGCGCAACACAGGAAGTTGTAGAAATGTAACTTTCTGACACATGCATACATTTCTTTGTAACGATTGTTATTGGCAGAGACCTACACACAATTTAGTTTTGTAATGATTGTCATTCAATATGATCCGTCCTGGTGGATTTTTTCCTCTTGCTGCCTTCGTTGTGTCGATCGTTCAGAAACAGCCTTATCAGTCTGCAGACAGACTGTACACACGCACTACTGTCGGGAGAACGACCGCCCAGCGGCAGGGTCTGACGGACCTGTCATTCTCTGTAGGTGTGTGTACGCACCTCTAGGCTAGCTGATAAAAGTGCAATTATAGGGCAGCAAGCTGATAAATATACACAGCATGATGCAGAGCTTGCCTGGAAGGTCTGTGGGAAAATATCTGTCTGGTCTCTCCCCATTGTTATAACGACTGCATGTGTGGATAAGGTGTTATACAAGTTGAAAAGGAGGGCTGCTTTCTGACTTGTGTGAGACACTGGCAGGGACAGGAGTCCTATTACAGGCAAGTAGCCTTAGTGCGATGTGGGACTGCAATACAAATAAGCTCTCTGCTCCATCTCAGGCTATTCTCAATTTCTCTCTCCACTCTTCCTCTCTCTGGGCTAGTGCACACCAAAATCCCAATAGCAATTGCTAGCAATTTGTGAGTGCGATTTTGTGAAGCGATTTTCAAAGCAATGTTTGAATTAATCCCTCAAAAAAATGCTACATGCAGTGTGTTTGCAATTTTGAAAAAAACACAACGCCGCTGTGAGAACACCATCATAGGGTAACATTAGCCCAACGCTTTTAAAATCACTGTTGATTTGAAGCCCTCTTGGTTGGCACCAGCCCTCCCTCATTCACCTTTGTTTCCCTCTTCCCCTAGTGCTGAGTGTCTGTGTCTTCTTGTTATACAAGAAAGCAAAATAAGAGTGCAATCCTGGTGATTTTTTTCAAATGTCTGAATAGTTGACTGAATAACTTGTTACTTGGAACATGGCATACATAGCGTGTGGGACATTCTTGGGCGACACTCTTAATTTCTTTACTGATTGATTCTGCTGGTATGTCTCTGTTCTGGTCCAAGGGGGGTGTCCACCAAAAAATCTCTGCAGAGGGGCCTGATGTAGTTACGCCCCTACCCAGCTGCCTTGTAATAACTCACCTGTCCCTGCAGCAGCTCCATCCCGTGCTCCGTCTTCAGCCACGCTGCCTGCCTCTATGACCCTCTGCATGTTATTTACACGTAACATGTGCCGGATGGAGGAGACACAGGCAGCAGGGCTGAAGGCAAAGCACAGGATGGAGCAGCTGATACAGATGAGTTATTACAATGCAGCTTAGCTACACAATGTGCGGGGGCCATGGGAGATGTCTATGCGAGACCACGAGGGGCAGCAGTCGGTTCGGAGGGCTGACTTTGCTGGGGGGAAGGGGATGTAGGGGGGCCCCAAGTTACTTTTGCCCCAGGGCCCCTGTGTGGCTTAAACCGGCCCTGAGGACAGGGTTGGGGGAACACTGCTTTATAGCTTTCATCAAACTCTGTTCAGACTAGAGATACAATTTTATGAGCGTTATTTAAAACTCTTGAAAACTTTTGTTGTTATGGCCTATTCATTTACATTTCTGCAGGTTAGTTTTTGCTTGCTAGTAGAAACATTTGCATTTAATTCTCCGGGTCTCTAAATGAGCTTATGTAAAACTCGACAGATCTCTCTTAATGAAAGCTGTAGAAGTCAATCAGGCGAAAATAAATTTTGAAGTGTAGCTGGATATCCTAGAGGGATTCATCACTAAAAGTAATCGTAGTGTATGTAATCATGCTAACATTAAACATAGCCTCAACTAGTTTAAAGTAGTTTTCTGTTGTCGAATTTAAATAAAAGTGTTTTAAATGCATGTGGAATTTTATGCATGCATCAATTATTCTGTTTAATCAGTGATTCATAAGCTGAACCTGTCCAAGAAAGCTCACAGTGGTATGTAGAAGATCAAGAGTTCATTTATTAGATGTAATAACACGGTATAGCAATGGTATCATCAGCATAAGGAAATCATTTTTAACAATTAAAAAAGTTCCAGCTTCCTAATCTCATTCAACATTAAATAGAGTTGGAAATCTTTAAATAGACTTTCGGCAGCTTACTACTCAGCAGTAGTATTGGTCAAATTTCCCTCAATTAAGTTAAACAGTAGTGGTCGGACGTCAGAGCGGATTCCAACTGAAGTCAGTGGGGGTGGGGGATGATTCTGGTTTGTGATCCAGAGAGCTTGTACAGCAGCCAAATGTAAGAGTTACAAACAGACCCTCACATGTACAGAAAATAGAGCATTAAAAGGCTGGGGTGATGAGAGTCTTTATATACATTGAAAGTGGCATTTTATCCTGCTTCGTAGCAAACTTTTAATATATAATTAAATATATTGTTTACTGGGGTCCTATAATCTTGCTGACAATGGTAATGAATCAATGTGGCTCATTTTCTTGGGATGTACCAGCAGCAATATTACAAAAAAAAAAAAAAAAAAAAAGCAGCATTCATTATTTAAGAAATTGAAAAAAAAGGTCCTTGTAGGGAACTTCTGTTCTGGCTTATAATAAAAAAAAGTTGGTCCAATGGGTTCCCTCTCCCAAGAGAAGTATCTATCCTAGTCGTTTGCAAACCTCACTGATTTTGCGTTAACAATAAATTAGGTAAGTTAGAGAACAGAGACAGAAAACTCTTGAAATGGCCTTCCTAAAAAGTTACCCATGTCTAGAGACAGAAAATTCTTGAATTGCACTATTTAAACATTCATACAAGCCTCACAGTAGAGATAAAAGACTCTTGTAAAGAATAGCTTTACTAGAATGTATTCATAAGAATTTCACAGACAGAAAGGACTTGGGGGGGGGGGGGGGGGTTAGAGAGGACTCGGTGGGTAACAGAATTGTTATGTCATGTGCTCGTATGATTTGGATATTGCCTCATTTTCATGCACATATTGTCCTAATGACCAGCCCAGTTTTACTCATGTTTGCACTAATGCCATTTACTTCTCTATACAACCAATTTTTGACTATTTAGCATATTTATTTTTAGAAGGATTCTTGTTTTTAAGTAATTTTAATATTTTACAGGGGAGCATCCCATAAATATTGATTATGAAAATTTTGATCAATACAGAATCTGTAATTTTTAAAGGACCACTACCACACAAAATTGTAACATTTAAAATACATGTGCATGCATACATATACAATGTACATTTTTCCCAGAGTAAAATACACTATACATGAATTCTCTCCTATGTTTGTATTGCTTACAGTAGTCACTGTTGGACTAGTCCATCTCCTCATGAGGGATTATATGTATCTCCTTTACTTTTTCACAAAAGCACTCCCTGGAAAGGATCAATACAGAGATGGGGGCCAGCTGTCCACTCATTTGCACACTATTTTCGCAGAGTACTAAAATCCGTCAGATTTGTACTGCTTACTGTTAGTGACAGGAACATACATCAGAGGGCAATATAATAGCTTGGCGGATGAGCTTTTCGTCCCTAGGCCTTCTCAAAGGACTAGAGGACATGATCTGCGCATGGAGGAAAAACGTTTTAGCCATTTATTTAGGAAAGGGTTCTTTACAGTAAGAGTGATTAAGATGTGGAATGCATTGCCACAGGAAGCCGTTATGGCAAATTCTATACCTGCATTTAAAGGGGGCTTAGATGCTTTCCTTGCGTTGAAAGACATCCATGGCTACAATTACTAAATAATGCCCAATGATGTTGATCCAGGGATTTTATCTGATTGCCATCTGGAGTCGGGAAGGAATTTTTCCCTTTTGGGGCTAATTGGACCATGCCTTGTAAGGGTTTTTTCGCCTTCCTCTGGATCAACAGGGATATGTGAGGGAGCAGGCTGGTGTTGTACTTTATACTGGTTGAACTCGATGGACGTATGTCTTTTTTCAACCATAATAACTATGTAACTATGTAAATGAGAAAATTAATTTATAGTGTTTTTTTAATCTGGGAGAAATGTACTTCTTGCACATATGTATTTTAAATGTGACTATTTTTGCAATAGTGGTCTTTAAAGCGTTCTTTCTTTCTTACTTTAGTTCATATTGTGACTAAATGTAAACCTATTTGCACAAGTTAGAGCAGGATAACTGTTTTCTAGCTCTCATCTTAGTTGTTCTGTGCATGGTAGGCAGAGGATGTGCTTCACCTTGACCCATGTACTTTCCATTGTCCTGGGGTTTTAAAGGGACGGCCACCACCAAATTTAAAAAACGTCAAGCATGACTATCTACTTGGAAGCTGTGAAGGCCATTTCCTGCTGGGTTGAGCTGGAGCTGAATTTTAAGCCATGTTGCCAAATAAATCCTATTTAAAGTACCTGATCGATATCCCAACCTCTGGCTACTTCCTGCAGCACACTGTTTCTTTGCTATAGGCTGCAATGTACTTGGAGAGTAATGCTGGGCATACATGGCTCTATTTTGCCGCTCGATTCTCCCGTCCAATCAATTCCCTGTTCAATTCCGCAGGCGATTCTCTTATCTTCCGCTTGTTTTTCTTATCTTTTTGCATTGTCCTCAATGCGGAATCGAGCGGCGAAACAATCGGGCAGGAGATTGGACGTGTCGGAAATTATCTATCGAGCCTCAGAATCAAGCCGTGTATTCCCAGCATTAGATGTGTGCCTACTCCCTTTCAGACTGAGCAGCAGGTTACTGCAATCCAGGCAGCAGCCCCACCCATAGAGTCTGCAACTAGCTCTCTCTGTAAGTAGTTTCTGTAGTTTCTAGTCACATGATCAAATTGCTAAGACATAATTTCATTGTTAGCTACAAAAACATCACTTCACACAAAGAGATAACAAAGGCTACCTCTGACTATTAAGCCATTAGGTATATTTATATCTCTACCTGGCTTTTCTAAGTATTGACCAGGTCTACACTACTAATTATGTTCTCTTATAATCTTTAACATGATCATGCAGTGGGGCTCCATTCCATGTCTTAGTAAAAGTAGTCCATTCTAGCCTGTGAGAGGGGTGTCTGACAGTGAGGATTCATGATCAAGCTGAGAACATGGAAACACAAGGGGGAGCATGGGGGTCCCTACGTCGGGCAAAATTGGGCATGCACACTACCCTGGCCAGCTGCTGCCCCCCCCCCCCCCCCAGCCACCCGAACCCGGAAGTGGCCGGCCCACCCACCCTGGGGTGGCAGCGGAGAGAGAAAAGGGAGCGTGTGGACAGCGGGGACGTCCCCCCCTTCCCTCACCTTGGGGCTCCCCCTCACTCACTCCCCCCTTTATAAATCAGCGGTGCGGGCGATAGCGGCAGGACACTTACAACTATTATAGGTGTCTCTGCTGCCGCTGGGGACACCTATAGATCTGGCTATCTATCCTGTGGGGCACCTGTCACTACCTGAACTGGGGGACCCTGTCACTACCTGAACTGGGGCACCTGTCACTACCTGAACTGGGGGCCCTGTCACTACCTAAACTAGGGCTACTGTCACTACCTTAACTGGGGGTCCCTGTCACTACCTGAACTGGAGGGCCCTGTCACTACCTAAACTAGGGGCTCCTGTCACTACATACACTGGGGGGTCCCTGTCACTACCTGAACTGGGGGGCACCTGTCACTACCTAAACTGGGGTCCCTGTCACTACCTAAACTAGGGCTCCTGTCACTACCTTAACTGGGGGGGTCCCTGTCACTACCTGAACTGGAGGGCCCTGTCACTACCTAAACTAGGGGCTCCTGTCACTACATACACTGGGGGGTCCCTGTCACTACCTGAACTGGGGGGCACCTGTCACTACCTAAACTGGGGACCCTATCACTACCTGAACTGGGGCACCTGTCACTACCTGAACTGGGGGGCCCTGTCACTAACTAAACTAGGGCTCCTGTCACTACCTTAACTGGGGGGTCCCTGTCACTACCTGAACTGGAGGGCCCTGTCACTACCTAAACTAGGGGCTCCTGTCACTACATACACTGGGGGGTCCCTGTCACTACCTGAACTGGGGGGCACCTGTCACTACCTAAACTGGGGTCCCTGTCACTACCTAAACTGGGGGGCCCTGTCACTAGCTAAGCTGGGAGGCTCCTGGCGCTACCACTAGGGGGCACCTGTCACTACCTAAACCATATGTGTCGAACTCCAGGCCTTGAGGGCCAGACCCATGCCAGTGTTTAGGATGGACTGAGAAAGAAAGGAATGTGTTCTACCTGATGGACCACACCTTTACTGATTCAGACCCATCAATTCATTTGAGCTGTATCAAAAATGTGTGAGGATCTCGGCCCTCGTAGGACCGGTTTGACATACCTGACCTAAACTATCCAGGCCAGCCAGCCCAGCATCACCACCAGCCAACCAGCCCAAAATCACTGTCAAAAAGGCCACAGCAATACCGCCAGCCCGGACACAGCATCACCGCCAGCCCGGCCACAGCATCACTGCCAGGCCTTTCAGCCCACACATCATCCCCAATCCAGCCAAAAACACTATTGCCAGGCCAGCGAGGCACAGCAGCCAGTAGAGGAGAATTCAGAAGCCAGGTGAGAGGTGTCTACCATATCAATTGGGAATTCTGCCTATTTATGTGAAATGCTGTCTATTTATGTGCCTCATGACTGCTGAATTTGTCTTGTTGGGGGCCTTATGGTTGCTGAATTTGTCTTGTTGGGGGCCTCATGGTTACTGAATTTGTCATGTTGGGGGCCTCGTGATTGCTGAATTTGTCTTGTTGGGGGCCTCATGGTTACTAATTGTCTTGTTGGGGGCCTCATGATTGCTGAATTTGTCTTGTTGGAGGCCTCATGATGTTGGGGGGCCTCATGATTTGTTGGGGCCTCAAGATTTCTGAATTTGTCTTGTCAGGGGCGTCATAATTGCTGAATTTATCTTGTTGGGGGCCTCATGATTGCTGAATTTGTCTTGTTGGGGGGCTCATGATTGCTGAATTTGTCTTGTTGGGGGCCTCATGATTGCTGAATTTGTCATGTTGGGGGCCTCATGATTGCTGAATTTGTCTTGTTGGGGGCCTCATGATTGCTGAATTTGTCTTGTTGGGGGCCTCATGATTGCTGAATTTGTCTTGTTGGGGGCCTCATGATTGCTGAATTTGTCTTGATGGGGGGACTAATGATAGCTGAATTTGTTTTGTTGGGGGTCACGTGATTGCTAACTGCGAGACTATGGAAAAAGCTGAAACATCATCATATAAGACAATAGCATAAAACCTACTTTTTAGCTTTTTAAAACAGAAAATAACACTGGGAGGTGCTAAAAAAATGAATACATTTTTCAGGAGTAGGATGGATGAAATTGTTTATTTTTAACTTGGATTTTCCATAATGTTCATGTATGAGTTAAAACGTTTCTATTTAGTTTAAATTGCTGTTGGCACTTTGTGATAGATAAGTGACTTTTCGGTTGCAGTTTGGGCACTCGACCTCCAAAAGGTTCACCACCACTGTGCTAATCTAATGTCCCATGTAAATTTGTCTCCACCGGTGACCACGCCCACATTCTGGTCCATGACCACACCCATACGCGCGCTGCACGGCGTAACCCCATTTTGCGACGCGCTGTGCTTGCCACAGGACGTACCCCAAATTTTTGGCACAGCGCCACTCCCCCCCCCCCTCCTTTTTGCCCTCCCCCTGGAAAATGTTCTGCGGACGCCCATGAGAGGGGGAGGGCCCTGACTAGTGTTGGGCGAACATCTAGATGTTCGGGTTCGGGCCGAACAGGCCGAACATGGCCGCGATGTTCGGGTGTTCGACCCGAACTCCGAACATAATGGAAGTCAATGGGGACCCGAACTTTTGTGGTTTGTAAAGCCTCCTTGCATGCTACATACCCCAAATTTACAGGGTATGTGCACCTTGGGAGTGGGTACAAGAGGAAAAAAAAATTAGCAAAAAGAGCTTATAGTTTTTGAGAAAATCGATTTTAAAGTTTCAAAGGGAAAACTGTCTTTTAAATGCGGGAAATGTCTGTTTTCTTTGCACAGGTAACATGTTTTTTGTCGGCATGCAGTCATAAATGTAATACATATAAGAGGTTCCAGGAAAAGGGACCGGTAACGCTAACCCAGCAGCAGCACACGTGATGGAACAGGAGGAGGGTGGCGCAGGAGGAGAAGAAGGCCACGCTTTGTGAGACACAACAACCCCGGCCTTGCATGAGGGCAAGAAGCGTGCGGATAGCAGGCTTTGTACCGCCATGCAGTCATAAATGTAATAAAGATAAGTGGTTCAATAAACAGGGACCACGCGGCAACGCTAACCCAGCAGCAGCAGACGTGATGGAACAGGAGCAGGCGCAGGAGGAGAAGGCCACGCTTTGTGAGACACAACAACCCAGGCCTTGCATGAGGGCAAGAAGCGTGCGGATAGCATGCTTTGTACCGCCATGCAGTCATAAATGTAATAAAGATAAGTGGTTCAATAAACAGGGACCACGCGGCAACGCTAACCCAGCAGCAGCAGACGTGATGGAACAGGAGGAGGCGCAGGAGGAGAAGGCCACGCTTTGTGAGACACAACAACCCAGGCCTTGCATGAGGGCAAGAAGCGTGCGGATAGCATGCTTTGTACCGCCATGCAGTCATAAATGTAATAAAGATAAGTGGTTCAATAAACAGGGACCACGCGGCAACGCTAACCCAGCAGCAGCAGACGTGATGGAACAGGAGCAGGCGCAGGAGGAGAAGGCCACGCTTTGTGAGACACAACAACCCAGGCCTTGCATGAGGGCAAGAAGCGTGCGGATAGCATGCTTTGTACCGCCATGCAGTCATAAATGTAATAAAGATAAGTGGTTCAATAAACAGGGACCACGCGGCAACGCTAACCCAGCAGCAGCAGACGTGATGGAACAGGAGGAGGCGCAGGAGGAGAAGGCCACGCTTTGTGAGACACAACAACCCAGGCCTTGCATGAGGGCAAGAAGCGTGCGGATAGCATGCTTTGTACCGCCATGCAGTCATAAATGTAATAAAGATAAGTGGTTCAATAAACAGGGACCACGCGGCAACGCTAACCCAGCAGCAGCAGACGTGATGGAACAGGAGCAGGCGCAGGAGGAGAAGGCCACGCTTTGTGAGACACAACAACCCAGGCCTTGCATGAGGGCAAGAAGCGTGCGGATAGCATGCTTTGTACCGCCATGCAGTCATAAATGTAATAAAGATAAGTGGTTCAATAAACAGGGACCACGCGGCAACGCTAACCCAGCAGCAGCAGACGTGATGGAACAGGAGCAGGCGCAGGAGGAGAAGGCCACGCTTTGTGAGACACAACAACCCAGGCCTTGCATGTGGACAAAAAGCGTGCGGATATAGCAGCAATGCTTTTTGCCGCCATGCAGTCATAAATGTAATACAGATGAGAGGTTCAATAAACAGGGCCCGGAAACGCAACACCATCCCAGATGTTCATTGGTCATGTTACTTGGTTGGGGTCCTGGAGTGTTGCGTAGTCATTTCCAATCCAGGATTGATTCATTTTAATTTGAGTCAGACGGTCTGCATTTTCTGTAGAGAGGCGGATACGCCGATCTGTGACGATGCCTCCGGCAGCACTGAAACAGCGTTCCGACATAACGCTGGCTGCCGGGCAAGCCAGCACCTCTATTGCGTACATTGCCAGTTCGTGCCAGGTGTCTAGCTTCGATACCCAATAGTTGAAGGGTGCAGATGGATGGTTCGACACAGCTACGCCATCTGACATGTAGTCCTTGACCATCTTCTCCAGGCGATCGGTGTTGGAGGTGGATCTGCACGCTTGCTGTTCAGTGGGCTGCGGCTGCATGGGTGTCAGAAAATTTTCCCACTCCAAGGACACTGCCGATACCATTCCCTTTTGGGTACTAGCTGCGGCTTGCGTTGTTTGCTGCCCTCCTGGTCGTCCTGGGTTTGCGGAAGTCAGTCTGTCTGCGTACAACTGGCTAGAGGAGGGGGAGGATGTCAATCTCCTCTCTAAAGTCTCCACAAGGGCCTGCTGGTATTCTTCCATTTTGACCTGTCTGACTCTTTCTTCAAGCAGTTTTGGAACATTGTGTTTGTACCGTGGATCCAGAAGGGTATAAACCCAGTAATTGGTGTTGTCCAGAATGCGCACAATGCGTGGGTCACGTTCAATGCAGTCTAGCATGAATTGAGCCATGTGTGCCAGAGTCCTACCAGAATCCTCATCATCCTCTTGTGAGCGTTGTGATAGTTGTTGTGATGCATCATAGTCGTCACCTTCCTCCTGGTCTGCTTCTGCTGACCATTCGCGTTGAATTGTGGAAGTCCAACGTGCACCGCTCTGGCCCTCGTCAGTGGTGGCATGAAATTCCTGCTCCAACTCCAGCTGTTCCTCCTCCTCTTCTTCGTCATAGCTGCTGGGGCCAGCGTTCCCTGAGGCGGATGGCCTGATGTTGGTACCATCACGCTGATCGTTTTCTCCTTCAGATTCCCCCAGTTGCATCATGACAGCTGTTTCCTTGATTTTTAACATCGACCTCTTCAGTAAACACAGCAGTGGTATGGTAATGCTGACTGAAGAGTTGTCACTGCTCACAAGCAACGTGGATTGCTCAAAATTTTGGAGGACTTGGCAGAGGTCCAACATGTTGGCCCAATCGGATCCACAGAAGCTTGGCAGCTGGCCGGATGCGCCTCGGTACTGCGCCGTCATGTACTGGACCACTGCACTCTTCTGCTCGCAAAAGCGGGCTAGCATGTGCAGCGTAGAATTCCAGCGCGTAGGGACATCACACAGCAAGCGATGGTGGGGGAGATTGAAGCGCTCCTGCATCTTGGCGAGTGCCCCCGAAGCAGTACTGGAATTTCTACAATGTTTGGACACTCGACGCACCTTCAACAGCAGATCGGGCACGCCTGGGTATGTCCTCAGGAACCGCTGAACTACTAGGTTCATCACGTGCGCCAGGCAAGGGATGTGTGTCAGCTTAGCCAACCTTAAAGCGCGAATGAGATTACTCCCATTATCACACACAACCATGCCCGGTTTCAGGTCCAGCGGTGCCAGCCACAAATCCGTCTGTTCCTTTATTCCCCTCCAAATTTCCTCCCCTGTGTGCTGCTTATCCCCAAGGCAGATTAGCTTCAGCAACGCTTGCTGACGCATGCCAACAGCTGTGCTGCACTGCTTCCACGATCCTACTGCTGCTGGGTTAGCGTTTCCGGATGAGGTACAGCTTTGAGATGCGTTGGAGGAGAAGGAGTCAGAGAGGTAGGTGCTGCTGTTATCCAGTGGGAGGGACGGCGGTGCAGCTGTTTGTGGC
Organism: Hyperolius riggenbachi; assembly: GCF_040937935.1. Taxonomy (NCBI): domain Eukaryota; kingdom Metazoa; phylum Chordata; class Amphibia; order Anura; family Hyperoliidae; genus Hyperolius; species Hyperolius riggenbachi. The sequence goes on from NC_090652.1 coordinate 152,616,618, forward strand.
GTGGGCAACACCCGTGCCGTAGCAGGTGAGGAATCGCTGCCAGGCTCCACAAGGTTCACCCAGTGCGCGGTAAGGGAGATGTATCGACCCTGGCCGAACGCACTCGTCCAGGTGTCAGTGGTGAGGTGAACCTTGCAGGCAACGGCATTCTTCAAGCTTCGGGTTATTTTGCTGACCACGTGCTCATGCAACTCAGGCACTGCAGAGCGTGCAAAGTGGTAGCGGCTGGGAACCACGTAACGTGGGATGGCCACTGACATCATGCCCTTGAAGCTGTTTGTCTCCACCAATCGATATGGCAGCATTTCGCAGGCCAGAAGCTTGGCTATGCTGGCTGTTACTGCCACGGCCCGGGGGTCATTTGCTGGCAATTTCCTCTTGCGCTCAAACATCTCCGACACAGACAACTGAACCGTAGCGCTGCACACGGAAGGGCTGTTGGTTGTTGTGTTTGATGAACACTGGGAGACCTCAAGAGCACTACTCCGGAAAGTGACAGTGTCAGCGTCGTCTGATGTTTGTGAATGTTGTGAACCACGCAATGGCTGGGCTACTGCTGCTGCTGAGGCGGGTCTGGTGGTGAGTCTGGTGAACCCAAGGGAGGCAGTGTTGTTTCTGGTACCCTGTCCTGACGCGTTTGCCCAAAGAGTGGGATGTTTGGATAGCATGTGACGGCTCATGCTGGTGGTGGAGAGGTTGTTAATATTTTTCCCCCTGCTCAGGCGGGTCTTGCACACCTTGCAAATCGCCATGGTAACATCCTCAGTGCAGTCTTCAAAGAAAGCCCAGACTTTGGAGCACCTGCCTCCTTGCTGGCGATTTCTGTTTGCTCCTCTTTTGCCTCTCACTTGAACTTCCACGCTTGTGGTGCCTGAAATTGCGCGCCGCCTACCTTGTGGCACAAGGCGAACTCGTGCAGCAGTGTGTTCTTCAACAGACTCATCTGTGCTGCTGCTACGACGGCGATGTTCTCGTTCACAAACAAAATCTGGGTCTCTGTCCACATTGTCCATACCCTCCTCTTCCATCTCCTCAAACTCGTCATATGTCATTGTGGGCCACCGCCGTGGAGTAGAGCTCCCCACAACAACCTCTGCGCAGCACACTCCAACGTCGTCTTCCAGATCTTGTCGGCCGACCTCCTGCAATTGCAACCCCTCCTGCCCAAATTGCTCTGGGATTTGGGTTTCCGAGTCCTCTTCGGACTCGCCTTGTATTTCAGTGCGCGGTGCATTTCCCACAGTTAACGGTTGTGAATCCAGGCACAACATTTCTGGCTGTTCCTCCATTGACCTTTGAAAGGTGGAAGTTTGTTGGGCTGGGAATAGCTCCTGCGAATACCCCATTGTGTCCTGAGGTAATTCATCGGACTGGTTATCTGGCAGTTGTGTGCGTGGTGTCGCTGCCGGTTGTGTCAGCTTTGTGCCCACTGGCTCCTTGTAACTGGCTGAGGACTCGGACCTCGTGCGTGATGTGCTGGTGCTGCTTAACCCACTGCTGGACGCTTGAGAGGTCATCCAAGTAATTATCTGGTCCTGTTCTTTTGGATTTGTGAGGGTTGTTGTCCTGGACAACATGGGCGGTATTGAGTGGGTTTTCTTGGGTGCTCCCCTGTGGCCTGTACGTGAACCGTCAGGGGAAACACCTCTTCCCTTGCCCCTCCCTCTTTCACCGGATTTCTTCCTCATTTCACTTATCCTTACAGTACACGCTGACTGGCAGCAGTACAGTGGCAGTACAGAAATGCTATACAGTACCACTATTCCCAGCAGCGACACAGAGCACAATGCTATACAGTGACGGGTGAGCGGTGTACCACTATTCCCAGCAGCGACACAGAGCACAATGCTATACAGTGACGGGTGAGCGGTGTACCACTATTCCCAGCAGCGACACAGAGCACAATGCTATACAGTGGCGAACGAGCGGTGTACCACTATTCCCAGCAGACACAGAACAGTACACAGAATGCTATATAGTGTGGCTGAACGAGCGGTGTACCACTATTCCCAGCAGACACAGAACAGTACACAGAATGCTATATAGTGTGGCTGAACGAGCGGTGTACTACTGTTCCCAGCAGACACAGAACAGTACACAGAATGCTATATAGTGTGGCTGAACGAGCGGTGTACTACTGTTCCCAGCAGACACAGAACAGTACACAGAATGCTATATAGTGTGGCTGAACGAGCGGTGTACTACTGTTCCCAGCAGACACAGAACAGTACACAGAATGCTATATAGTGTGGCTGAACGAGCGGTGTACTACTGTTCCCAGCAGACACAGAACAGTACACAGAATGCTATATAGTGTGGCTGAACGAGCGGTGTACCACTATTCCCAGCAGACACAGAACAGTACACAGAATGCTATATAGTGTGGCTGAACGAGCGGTGTACTACTGTTCCCAGCAGACACAGAACAGTACACAGAATGCTATATAGTGTGGCTGAACGAGCGGTGTACTACTGTTCCCAGCAGACACAGAACAGTACACAGAATGCTATATAGTGTGGCTGAACGAGCGGTGTACTACTGTTCCCAGCAGACACAGAACAGTACACAGAATGCTATATAGTGTGGCTGAACGAGCGGTGTACTACTGTTCCCAGCAGACACAGAACAGTACACAGAATGCTATATAGTGTGGCTGAACGAGCGGTGTACTACTGTTCCCAGCAGACACAGAACAGTACACAGAATGCTATATAGTGTGGCTGAACGAGCGGTGTACCACTATTCCCAGCAGACACAGAACAGTACACAGAATGCTATATAGTGTGGCTGAACGAGCGGTGTACTACTGTTCCCAGCAGACACAGAACAGTACACAGAATGCTATATAGTGTGGCTGAACGAGCGGTGTACTACTGTTCCCAGCAGACACAGAACAGTACACAGAATGCTATATAGTGTGGCTGAACGAGCGGTGTACTACTGTTCCCAGCAGACACAGAACAGTACACAGAATGCTATATAGTGTGGCTGAACGAGCGGTGTACTACTGTTCCCAGCAGACACAGAACAGTACACAGAATGCTATATAGTGTGGCTGAACGAGCGGTGTACCACTATTCCCAGCAGACACAGAACAGTACACAGAATGCTATATAGTGTGGCTGAACGAGCGGTGTACTACTGTTCCCAGCAGACACAGAACAGTACACAGAATGCTATATAGTGTGGCTGAACGAGCGGTGTACTACTGTTCCCAGCAGACACAGAACAGTACACAGAATGCTATATAGTGTGGCTGAACGAGCGGTGTACTACTGTTCCCAGCAGACACAGAACAGTACACAGAATGCTATATAGTGTGGCTGAACGAGCGGTGTACCACTGTTCCCAGCAGACACAGAACAGTACACAGAATGCTATATAGTGTGGCTGAACGAGCGGTGTACCACTGTTCCCAGCAGACACAGAACAGTACACAGAATGCTATATAGTGTGGCTGAACGAGCGGTGTACTACTGTTCCCAGCAGTGACACACAATGACTGGGGGGGACCCTGGCTAGCGTGGCTGGAGCGCGAACTACCCTGCCTGCCTACCCAAAGCTAAACCCACAGACAAATGGCGGAGATATGACGTGGTTCGGGTATTTATTTACCCGAACCACGTGACAGTTCGGCCAATCAGAGCGCGTTCGGGTCCGAACCACGTGACCCGTTCGGCCAATCACAGCGCTAGCCGAACGTTCGGGGAACGTTCGGCCATGCGCTCTTAGTTCGGCCATATGGCCGAACGGTTTGGCCGAGCACCGTCAGGTGTTCGGCCGAACTCGAACATCACCCGAACAGGGTGATGTTCTGCAGAACCCGAACAGTGGCGAACACTGTTCGCCCAACACTAGCCCTGACATAGGCTTGTAATCTAAAGGGCGGAGTGCATCTGTTGAAAGGGTGCTCAGCAGAACGCATTATGGTACTGATGTGAGGGGGGTAGGCGAGCATGAAAAGGTGAGTCTTGAAGGCTCGTTTGAAAATATTAAAGATGGGGGCAAGTCTGATGGCTGGTGGGAATGAGTTCCAGAGCATGGGGGCAGCCCTAGTGAAGTCTTGCAATCATGCAATGGGTAGTGAGAAGTGTGTGGTGCAAACAGGCGCAGGTCACTGAAGGATCGGAGGGGATGAGCCGGTATGTGCCTGTGGACTAGATCAGAAATATAGGTTGGGCAGATCCTGTGCACCAATTTGAAGGCCAAGCAAAGAATTTTAAAATTGATCCTGAAGAGGATGGGGAGCCAGTGGAGGGCTCTTCAGAGGGGAGTTGTGGAGGTGCTGCGATGGGATAAGTTGATCAGTCTGGCTGCTGCATTCATTACCATTTGAAAGGGGCAATTTGGTTTTATTACTTTGAATGTGGGGTGCAAAGGAGAGAACCGAGTCCAGGGTGACCCCAGAGTAGCCTTTCGGCTAATAAGCCTTCATCAGACTTGTACATATTTATGGCTGTTACATAGCATGATGATCTTAGTTATCAAAAGACATCCTCTTGATTCTTTTTGCAGTTTCTGTATTTACATTACTTTATTTGCACTTGCAATGTTGAAATAACTTTCCAGACTGGAAAAAGCTTGTTTAATTCCCAGTTAGTCTCCACACAATAAACAATGGGTCTGTCGCACTTGCTAAGAATTTATTCTGATAAATGAGTCTCACAATCACTTTGTTGATCTTCTCTTATCCCTCTAATGGTAGCCACTAATGATCCAATCTTTTTCATCCAATCTTACCAAATCTATGTAGTATAAGGGTAAATTGAGTGAATATACTGAATGGATACTTCAGGCAGTTACCTTATATTACATAGAAATGGTAAGATTGGATGAAAAAGATTGGATCATTAGTGGCCACCCTGAGTATTATTTACCATATTTGGCTACTGGTTAGCGGCATTACTCAATTTTATGCTTGACAAAAAGCAATAAACCAATGCAATTTTCTGCTGTAATTGTTTGCAAGAGTTTGTGAAAATGTCACTACCAGTTTAAGTGTATAAACAGCTGCCTTACAGAAAGATGAAACTCAAATATTTGCAGGATATTTCAGTTGTGCAAGTAATATGTGGGAGTGTTTGTGGAATTAGGGGTCCCCTGTCCACTTGCAGTAAAACCCTCTGCTGTCACTGATCTACAGTAAATATACTGTCTGAAAGCTAAGTAAGGTAATCAGCATCTTCTTCACTTGTCCCCCTTTTAACTGACATAAGGATTTTGCTGATAAACTTCCTGCTTATTTTTGATCACACAACAAAAAGCAGTTGAGATGCAGAAGTTAGCTTCAGGTTCTCTGATTGTGTCTGGAGGAGGAGTGTCTATCTGAGTATCTGAGTATCTCTCTGAAACATGTGGGGAGGGGGGATACTCCTCCTCCTTGCATCTGCAGCTACCCAAATTCCTTCTACATCGCTTTTTTCCCTCAGAGCAGCCTATCAGGAAACATGAAACTGTCATAACTTCCTGATTTGGCAGCACAGCAATCATAGGCTCTAACATCTTTCTTTGGTTTAAAAGTTCTGATAATAATTAAAATTACTGATATTTTACTATGCACTACCCGCCACCTGTCCTAACCTTAACTATCTGCTCATAAGGTGCGCTGCTACTGGAGCATAGCTTAAAGAAAACCTGAACTGAAAATTAAAGTCAAAATAAACATACACAAGTCATACTTACCACTCGTGTAATCTACTCCACAATCGCTTTTTTCTTTACCACGTCCGGTTTGTCCACTGTGACCAAGGGAATTCCCCGTCCTCCATTTTGAAAATGGCCATTACCCATAACAGCTTTCTGGTCAGGACACTGTTAAACTGTAACATTGCCCACTTGAGCCATAGGGAAACATGGACATTACATGGTACATCAGTCGTCCTCTCAGCTATAACTGACAGCAACTGATAAATAACTTACAGCAACTGATATATTTAAATTCTGAAAAAATGTTGTCAGAACTGGAAGGAATCATTGTCAGAAGAAAATGGTGAGCTTCTGAGAGGAACTGATGGCAAGGTAACTATGTAATGTTCATTTGAAGTTACCTCATGTGTTTATTTTAAATAATTTTACTCAGTACAGGTTCTGTTTAATGACAGCAACGAGTGTTATAACCTCCAACGCATGCTCTGCAGCCATAGCGCGCACTGCTAAATAACGTTATGCTACAACAGTGGTGCTCAGCAGAGCTCGAATATTCGAGTAGCTCGAATATTCGAGCTCTTTTTCAGCTATTCGAGCTCGGTATTCGAGCTCCAAATAGCTGGAGATATTCGAATGGGCTATTCGAGTGAACTCGAATAGCACATTCACTATTCGCGCTATTCGAGCTAACAGCGCTATTCGAGCTCGAATACCGAGCTCGAATAGCGTCATAGCCCAGATTGATGTCCTTGGAGCCAATCAGAGGGCTCCCAGGCCCTCTGACGGCAGCCAATCACTGAGGGGGACCCTGGCCAGCCCCTACCCTATAAATAGCGGCCGCCATGTTCGGTTTTTCCGTCCTTGCCTGACTTTGTACAGAGAGAGATCTGCTCCTTTGTGCTTTGGCTTAGCAAGAGCTTTATTGTGGTCATTCACCTAGCGTTTTTGCTCACATACACCTCCTATATACACCTATATTGTTGTTAGTTAGATAGACATTGCATTTTAGTTAGTAGCTTGTGTGTTACTAGAGAGCCAGCTGCTGCAGGCAAGCTTACACAACTTTAGGCCTCAGGGCCTGCCTGTGTGGGCAGCTCAGCTGTTCTCTCCTGTCCTCTGTTAGTTTATTTCTTCTCATCTATACCAGTATTTCTGCTGTCCTTTACTAGTACTACTGAGTGATTGTATTTTGTACTGTAGTTATATAACTGTACTAGGACTAACTAGGACACTCACTGTCACTGTTTGTTCATAGCTCCTGCGTGTGACCGTGTGTGTGTGCGTGCACTGTCTGTAGTGTACACACACTATTTCCTTCTGATTACTGATTAATTATTGTAATTTCTAGTTGTATTTCCTGACTGTTACTACTTACTTACTGTACTAGGGACACTCACTCAGTCACTGTTCATAGGCTAGCTCCTGCGCGTGTGTGCACGTGCGTGCACTCACTGTCTGTAGTGTACACACACTCTATTTCCTTGTGATTACTATTGATTATTGTAATTTCTAGTTGTACTTCCTGACTGTTACTACTTACTTACTGTACTAGGGACACTCACTCAGTCACTGTTCACAGGCTAGCTCCTGCGTGTGTGTGCGCGTGCACTGTCTGTAGTGTACACACACTCTATTTCCTTGTGATTACTACTGATTACTGAATCTGATTAAGTTGTAATTTCTAGTTGTACTTCCTGACTGTTACTACTTACTTACTGTACTAGGGACACTCACTCAGTCACTGTTCATAGGCTAGCTCCTGCTCGTGTGTGCGCGTGCGTGCACTCACTGTCTGTAGTGTACACACACTCTATTTCCTTGTGATTACTATTGATTATTGTAATTTCTAGTTGTACTTCCTGACTGTTACTACTTACTTACTGTACTAGGGACACTCACTCAGTCACTGTTCATAGGCTAGCTCCTGCGTGTGTGTGCGCGTGCACTGTCTGTAGTGTACACACACTCTATTTCCTTGTGATTACTACTGATTACTGAATCTGATTAAGTTGTAATTTCTAGTTGTACTTCCTGACTGTTACTACTTACTTACTGTACTAGGGACACTCACTCAGTCACTGTTCATAGGCTAGCTCCTGCGCGTGTGTGCGCGTGCGTGCACTCACTGTCTGTAGTGTACACACACTCTATTTCCTTGTGATTACTACTGATTATTGTAATTTCTAGTTAGTGTACTAGGGGACACACTCACTGTTCACTGTTCACACTTACTGATTACCGATTATTGTATTTTGTATTTGTACTGTACTAATCAGTTAGCGATCTAATCACTTAGTGATTAGTGTCACCTCACCCACCAACCCACTCCATTAAAGTACCCCACTTTTCACCCGCCCTTTTAAAAAACTTTTGTGTTTACGCCCAAAACATCTAAGATGTCTGGAAGTGGCAGCCAGCGCGGTTTGGGCAAGGGGAAGGGCAGCAAGGGAATCAGGAGGAGAGGGAGCAGCATTGTGGCAAGCCGCGGCCATGCCACCATGCACAGTTCCGCAGCAGCAGCGTCAGTGGCTAACATTCCTCCTATAGCCACTGGCCGTGGACGCCTTGGGCGCCGCCCAGCAGGAGCATCTGCAACTCACGCTGCAGAGACACAGCAGCAGCAGCGTGTAGCACCTGCTCCGATTTTCCTCCAGCTGGGTCGGAAATGTCCCATTGAGGAAAAGGATGCAGACACTGTGGTGCAACTGATGACGGAGGATGAGCAGCCCGCCATCAGCTCTGCATCCGAAGCCTCCACCCTCACCACCACCACCACCACCACCCCTGTTCACAGCAGCCGCCCAGCAGGGCCTGGGGAGGAGGCCAGTTCACCGTCACTCGCCGACCTGTCATTCAGCAGTCTTTTGACCCCAGGCATCATGAGTAAATTGTCTGCTGTTGTTGGCGATCTTGAGGAGGAGATGCTGATGGGCACTTTGGGGGATGAGGGATTGGACAGCAAGACTGTGGCGACAGTCAAGCAGCCCATCCATGCATCAGGAGAGGAGTTTGGGGGGTCATCATCCCAGCAGGACATGTTTCAGGAGGGGGAGGATGATGATGACACGGTGACAGACAGAGACTGGGTGCCACCAGCTCCAGGGGATGTCGTCATCAGCAGCTCTGAGGAGGAGGATGCGCTTGTGGGCCTTGCAAGGAGGCGCATCATTGCAAGCATTGGCAGCAGTAGGCAGGTCCCACAGCCTGCTGGTGTCTCAGGCTCAGCAGCATCAGCAGCATCTGCCAGTACCACCACCAGCCGCACCCAAGCCCCCCCCCCCTCCCCCAACCACCACAGGGAGACAGGCAGCAGCGGTTCCATGCCGTAGGGGGTTGTTTTTGTCACCAATCTGGCGCTTTTTCACCATGCCCACTGTGGACAGCAAGTACGCCACTTGCAACCACTGTCAGCGGAAGTTGAGCAGAGGTGCAGACCCCTTAAAGATCAGCACCAGCTCGCTCATCAACCACCTTGCTGCGAAACATTTCCACCAGCATGAGGAGTTCCAGAGGCTGAAGGCATCTGGTGCTGGCAGTGGCACCACACCCATCACTGCACAGCCTTCAGCAGCAGCAGCAGCAGCAACAGCAGCCACCCGCCCTCCTGCTCCTCCAGCAGCACCAGCAGGAGTGCGGAAACGCACTGCTCCTCCCCCCTCTGCAACTCCTGCCGCCGACACTGAGGCCTGTTCTGGCAGCCAGTCCTCAGTGGCCTCCTCTGCTGTGTCTGCTGATTCCCGTGCCAGCAAAAGGCCACGCCAGAGCCTTTTGAGCGAGTCCTTCCAGGGGGTGGTTAGGGCTCTGCCTCCCAGCAGCCGTCGCGTGCGGCAGCTGAATGGCTTGCTGGCACGGGCCATGTGCTCCCAACTCCTGCCGTACACGCTCGTGCAGGAGGGGAGCGACATGCGTGCGCTGCTTGCTTGTGCAGCCCCAGACTGGCAGCTCCCCAGCAGACACTTCTTCGCCCGCAAGGCCATTCCTGCACTGCACCGCTTTGTGATGGCCAATGTGGAGCGAGGGCTGGAGCACGCGGTTGGTGAAAGGGTCCACGTCACCATGGACTCCTGGAGCAGCCGCTTCGGGACAGGCCGCTACCTGTCCTTCACTGTCCACTGGGTCAGCTTGGTGGAAGGGGGTGAGGATGGGAGAGCAGCAGCGGGCACAGCAGCAGCAGCAACACAGTGGGTGGTGCCACCCCGCAGGGTCAGGGGAACTGCAGCAGGTTCCTCCGATCCTCTGCCATCCTCCAGCACACCTGGCCAAACCCCCCGCCTCAGCAGCAGCGTGAAGGCCCGCCACTGCCAAGCGCTGCTGCACTTGGTCAGCCTTGGGAAGACCAAGCTTACGGCAACCCATATGTTGGCCAAACTCCAGGAGCAGGAGAGGATTTGGCTGACCCCCAGAGGCCTCAGAGTCGGAGAGGTGGTTGCCGACAATGGGGCCAATCTGGTTGCCGCAATAGACAGGGGAAACCTGACCCACATCCCCTGTCTTGCCCACGTGCTGAACCTGGTGGTGCAGAAGTTCTTGCGCACCTACCAGGGGATGGGCGAACTGCTGGAAATGGCAAGGAACGTTGTGCGTCACTTCCGGCGCTCGGCTGCAGCCTGTGCGAGCCTGGAAGATGTGCAAAAGGAGCTGGAGCTGCCACGCCATCGGCTGATCCTTGACGTTCCGACTCGCTGGAACTCCACCCTGGCGATGTTGGAGCGTCTGGTTGAACAGAAGCACGCTGTCAACCAGTACCTTGCCCTGGCCACTGTTTCCGCCGCTCAGAGAAGGGACAAGACCAGCAACACCCCGTCCATCGTCCCCGATGATGACTGGAGGCACATGCAGCAGGTGTGCTTAGTGCTGGCTCCCTTTCTGCAGGCCACTAACATGGTGAGCAGGGACCATGCTATGGTCTGCGAGTGGGTGCCCCTGGTTTGTCTGCTGAACAGGGCCCTCGATGCTTTGCTGGAACAGGGAGCGGCAGCCTTGGACCAGCAGGAGCGGCAAGCAGCTGCACAGTCCACCTCTGAGGGGGAGGAGGAGGAGGACTTGGTGGAGGTCCCTGACCTTGCTGCTGATGAGGGGGATCAGCACAGTGCAGCTGAGTTAGTGCGGGGGTGGAGAGAGGATGAGGCGGCAGAGGAGGAGGAGGATGAGGACAGCACTGCCGCCGATGTGCCAGCACACATGGCCCGCCTCTTCCCAATGGCAGCGCACATGCTGACGTGCCTGCGCAAGGACCCCAGGGTGATCCAGATGAAGCAGAGGGAGGACATCTGGATCAGCATGATGTTGGACCCACGCCTCAAGGGGAAGTTGAGCCAGTTCCTGCCGCCTGCAGGAGGAGACCCAGCGCAACAAATAAGGAGCTTGCAGCAGGCCCTTGTTGAGCGCTTGGAGGAAGCCTTCCCCCAGCCTTCCACCCCCACTGTCCAGCCAGCACAGAGGCAGCAGCAGGTGCCTGCATCCAGCAGCAAGCACCACACAGACCTGCTGTCTCTCAGCAACGAGCTCTACAGGACTGTAGAGGCTCCGGCAGCAGTGACTAGAGAGGAGGTGCATGCAGCAGCATCCTCCTCCGGTCACAGCCAGCGCCTGACCCGAATGGTGGCTGACTACATGGGGTCCTACAGCAGGCTTGACAGCGATGCCCCTGTTGATCCCATGGAGTATTGGGTCAAGCGCCTGGAGATCTGGAGCGAGCTGGCGCAGTACGCCCTGGAAGTGCTGTCCTGTCCCCCTTCCAGCGTGCTGTCCGAGCGCTGCTTCAGTGCAGCTGGTGGCGTGGTCACCGAGAAACGCTCACGTCTGTCTCACAAGTCTGTGGACAGACTGACGTTTCTCAAGATGAACCAGGCGTGGGTGGAAGGCGAGTTCCTGGCCCCTGTTCTCGGCGAGAGGGGGACATGAACTGAAGAACCATCGTTAATGTGCCTTACCACCCTTTACCACCTCCTGGCTCCTGCTCACTAAGCCAGCCTGGTTCACTTTGACTATTACGTCGCCTGCAGCCACACATTTTACACCTACAGTGGGCTGCTGTGTACTGCCCTTCTGCTGTCTGTCTGTGTTTCCCACTGTCAGGGTACACAGATTTACCTTCTGCTGCCACTCTGCCACCAGCTATTACGTCAAACAATAGCTGCTCACATAATTACTCCTCCATTCCTCCTGCTGCTGCTGCTGCTGCTGTCTGTCTGTGTTTCCCAACGCCAGGGTACACAGATTTACCTTCTGCTGCCACTATGCCACCAGCTATTACGTCAAACAATAGCTATATATCTGTGTAATTTGTTTTACAAACAAAACCAAAAAACCATAAAAAAAAAGGTTTAATTTTTCTGAGGTGCCCGGGTTGAAAACTGTGTTGTCCCAGTTGTGTATTGGACACAATGTGGGCTGCACGACTGCTGTCTGGGACCTCCTGTTGTGTTTATTTACGCCCTGGTATCACCGCTAGGTACCAGGGCTAATATGTCACGCTGCCTGCCCGCTGCCACACTCACAATACTCCTCCATTCCTCCTGCTGCTGCTGCTGTCTGTCTGTGTTTCCCACTGCCAGGGTACACAGAATTACCTTCTGCTGCCACTCTGCCACCAGCTATTACGTCAAACAATAGCTGCTCACATAATTACTCCTCCATTCCTCCTGCTGCTGCTGCTGTCTGTCTGTGTTTCCCAATGCCAGGGTACACAGATTTACCTTCTGCTGCCACTATGCCACCAGCTATTACGTCAAACAATAGCTATAGATCTGTGTAATTTGTTTTACAAACAAAACCAAAAAACCATTAAAAAAAAAGGTTTAATTTTTCTGAGGTGCCCGGGTTGAAAACTGTGTTGTCCCAGTTGTGTATTGGACACAATGTGGGCTGCACGACCGCTGTCTGGGACCTCCTGTTGTGTTTATTTACGCCCTGGTATCACCGCTAGGTACCAGGGCTATTATGTCACGCTGCCTGCCTGCTGCCACACTCACAATACTCCTCCATTCCTCCTGCTGCTGCTGCTGTCTGTGTTTCCCACTGCCAGGGTACACAGAATTACCAACAAGAACAACAAAACCTGAACTCAAGTATTAACAACACAATATCCCTCTATACTGAATCTAGTTAAAAATTAACTTTTAATAATCGATTAAAATCGGGACTGACTGATACTATACATACTCATAAGTATTGTCGGGCCCACTGCGTCAGTAATAAAGAGGTCACTTGGTGACCCTGACCCACTAACAATACAACAAATTATTAAAATCACACAACCCCCACCAAATAACCCGACATGTTTCACTCCAAAGCGGAGCTTTTTCAAGGGTGAAGTGACATAAAAGTGCAGTTAGTGATAAGGTGCAAATTTACATAATTATATAGATATAGAGTATGGCCTATAGGCTCATAACATCATAGCAGCCTTTGGCTGCTATGATGTTATGAGCCTATAGGCCATAGGCCATACTCTATAGGCCATACTCTATATCTATATAATTATGTAAATTTGCACCTTATCACTAACTGCACTTTTATGTCACTTCACCCTTGAAAAAGCTCCGCTTTGGAGTGAAACATGTCGGGTTATTTGGTGGGGGTTGTGTGATTTTAATAATTTGTTGTATTGTTAGTGGGTCAGGGTCACCAAGTGACCTCTTTATTACTGACGCAGTGGGCCCGACAATACTTATGAGTATGTATAGTATCAGTCAGTCCCGATTTTAATCGATTATTAAAAGTTAATTTTTAACTAGATTCAGTATAGAGGGATATTGTGTTGTTAATACACAGAATTACCTTCTGCTGCCACTCTGCCACCAGCTATTACGTCAAACAATAGCTGCTCACATAATTACTCCTCCATTCCTCCTGCTGCTGCTGCTGTCTGTCTGTGTTTCCCAACGCCAGGGTACACAGATTTACCTTCTGCTGCCACTATGCCACCAGCTATTACGTCAAACAATAGCTATATATCTGTGTAATTTGTTTTACAAACAAAACCAAAAAAACATAAAAAAAAAGGTTTAATTTTTCTGAGGTGCCCGGGTTGAAAACTGTGTTGTCCCAGTTGTGTATTGGACACAATGTGGGCTGCACGACCGCTGTCTGGGACCTCCTGTTGTGTTTATTTACACCCTGGTATCACCGCTAGGTACCAGGGCTATTTTGTCACGCTGCCTGCCTCATTGACTGCCTGCTGCCACACACTCATCCTCCTCCTCCTGCTGCTGAATTTACCTCCTGCTGTCTGTGTGTTTCCACTGCCAGGGAGCACATACAATGGCGCTTCCAACATGCGTGCGCCACCAGCTATTTGTTACGCTCAAAAATAGCTGCATTTCTTTAAAAAAACAAAAAAATTATATATACTTTTTATTAATACTGTGTGATATTATTTTTAGAGGTGTCCGGGTTGAAAACTGTGTTGTCCCAGTCGTGTATTGCAGGGTTTCTCAAGACGCGGTACGCGTACCCCTGGGGGTACGCGAGACTACTTCCGGGGGTACGCCTGCCATCCCCGCAGCCACAGACCTCCGATCATCGCTGCCTGCTGTCCCCGCTGCCTCCGCGCTACAGTAGCAATGATCACTACACTTCAGATCAACGGGACAGTGAAGGCGCATGGTCCCTGCGCACAGTACTGCAAATGCCGAAGTGACGTCATTAGTCACTTCCGCATTTGAAGTACAGCCATCAGCCGCGCGGGGACCATGCGCCTTCACTGTCCCGTTGATCTGAAGTGTAATGATCATTGCTACTGTAACACGGAGGCAGCTGGAACAGCAGGCATCGCTGATCGGAGATCTGAGGCTGCGATGGGAAGGCAGCGGGGATGATCGGCACTGGACAGGTCTGTAACAGAGACGGGTGAGAGGCCGCTCATACTGCGGGGACCACTTGGGGGACCACTTATTGGTAAACTGGGGGGGCTGCTTATAATGAGGGCACTACTGACTACTTAAACTGGTGGGGCTGCCTATACCGAGGACACCACTCACTACCTAAACTAGGGGGGGGGCTGTCTGTACTGGGGGGACCTCTCAACCAGGGCACAAGAGGTGACACAGGGGAACAAGAGGAGGTCCCTCACCACCCATCACCCTGTACCAGCCTCAGCCAGCACCCTCACCACCCATCACCCTGTGCCAGCCTCAGCCAGCACCCTCACCAGTCCCTCACCACCCATCACCCTCTGCCAGCACCCTCACCTGTCCCTCCCACCCTTCACCCTCTCCCAGCTTCAGCCAGCACCCTCACCTGTCTCTCCCACCCTTCACCCTCTACCAGCTTCAGTTAGCACCCTCACCTGTCTCTCCCACCCTTCACCCTCTACCAGCTTCAGTTAGCACCCTTACCTGTCTCTCCCACCCTTCACCCTCTGCCAGCTTCAGCGAGCACCCTCACCTGTCTCTCCCACCCTTCACCCTCTGCCAGCTTCAGCCAGCACCCTCACCTGTCTCTCCCACCCTTCACCCTCTGCCAGCTTCAGTTAGCACCCTCACCTGTCTCTCCCACCCTTCACCCTCTACCAGCTTCAGTTAGCACCCTCACCTGTCTCTCCTACCCTTCACCCTCTACCATCTTCAGCCAGCACCCTCACCTGTCTCCCCCACCCTTTAGCCTCTGCCAGCTTCAGCCAGCACCCTCACCTGTCTCTCCCACCTTCAGCCAGCACCCTCACCTGTCTTTCCCACCCTTCACCCTCTACCAGCTTCAGTTAGCACCCTCACCTGTCTCTCTCACCCTTCACCCTCTGCCAGCTTCAGCCAGCACCCTCACCTCTCTCCCACCTTTCACCCTTTGCCAGCCACTGAAAGCACCCTCTCCAGTCCCTCATCGCCCATCACTCTCTGCCAGCCTCAGCCAGCACCCTCACCTGTCCCTCAACAGTTTCTCCCCACCCAGCACCGTGTGTGTGTGTGTGTGTGTGCGTGTGTGTGCGCCCGCTCACTCGCCAGGGGGTACTTTGTAGAGAAGGAGTAGCAATAAGGGGTACTTGGCTTAAAAAAGTTGAGAAACACTGGTGTATTGGACATGATGTGGGCTTCACGACCGCTGTCTGGAACCTCATGCTGTATATTTACGGCCTGGTACCACCGCTAGGTACCACACAGCCTATTATGTCTCGCTGCCTGCCTCATTGACTGCCTGCTGCCACACAATCATCCGCCTCCTCCTGCTGCTGCTGCTGAATTTACCTCCTGCTGTCTGTGTGTTTCCACTGCCAGGTAGCACATACAATGGCGCTTCCAACATGCGTGCGCCACCAGCTATTTATTACGCTCAAAAATAGCTGCATTTCTTTAAAAAAAAAATATAAAAGAGAAATAAGTGAAGAAGAAGAAGACGATATAGAAAAAGAAGGAGAAGAAGAAGAAGAAGAAGAAGGAGAAGGAGAAGAAGAAGAAGAAGAAGAAGAAGAAGAAGAAGAAGAAGAAGAAGAAGAAGAAGAAGAAGAAGAAGAAGAAGAAGAAGAAGAAGAAGAAGAAGAAGAAGAAGAAGAAGAAGAAGAAGAAGAAGAAGAAGAAGAAGAAGAAGATGTAGAAGAAGAAGATGAAGAAGATGTAGAAGAAGAAGATGAAGAAGATGAAGAAGAAGAAGATGAAGAAGATGAAGAAGATGAAGAAGAAGAAGATGATGAAGATGTAGAAGAAGAAGATGAAGAAGATGAAGAAGAAGAAAAAGAAGAAAAAGAAGATGAAGAAGAAGAAGATGAAGAAGAAGAAGAAGAAGATGAAGAAGATGAAGAAGAAGAAGATGAAGAAGAAGAAGAAGACAATATAGAAGAAGAAGAAGAAGATATAGAAGAAGATATAGAAGAAGAAGATATAGAAGAAGAAGATATAGAAGAAGAAGAAGAAGAAGATATAGAAGATAAAAAAGAAGAAGAAGAAGTATATACAGTACTGAACAAAATTCTGGACACAACTTCTCTTTCCACCTTTTTTTTTTAAAGGAACATCCCCACATAATCACTTGCTGTTGTTACTTGGAAAAAAAGATGTTTCTTGCATCATTCACCCTCAAAACAAGTGTTGGAAGCTATTTAAGGCCAATTTGAATAGTCAGCTCGATTAATGAGCTCGAATACCGACTCGAATAGTGAGCTCGAAGTCCGAGGTCGAATCGAATAGTAAAAAATATTCGACTCGAATATTCAACTGAATTCGAATAATTTACTATTCGAATTCGACCAAACTCGAATAATAAAAAGGGGTATCCGAGCATCACTATGCTACAATAGTTTAATGAGCGATTTTTTAAGTTTAACGAGAGCTCCACTGAACCCGCCCTGAGCCCGGCAGGTCCAGTAGCTTCAATGGAAGAGATTCCTGCACTTTGATTGGCCCAGTAGGCTGCCTGTCACTTAACAGTCAGCCTATTGGGCAACACAGCTTTGTGGATGAACCCTTAAGTGCCTAACCTTAACACCACCACCTGATGCCTAACTTTAAAGGAAACCTGAGGTGAGAGTGATATGGACGCCGCCATATTTATTTCCTTTTAAACAATATCAATCGCTTGGCAGTCCTCCTGATCCTGTGTCTCTTATACTTTTAGCAGTAGACCCTGACCAAGAATATGCAGATCAGGTACTGTGACTCAGATGACTCAGGTTTTCCTGGATTAGCCATATGCTTGTTCTAGGGTTTAGATTCAGACATTATATATGCCAAAAGAGGACTACCAGGCAATTGGCATTATTTACAAGGAAATAAATATGGCAGCTATAATATCACTCTCACCTCAGGTTCCCTTTAACTTCAGGCACCTAAATGACCAATAGTTGTAACCTATCGTCAACATTTGGCTACAACCAACAAACTCTATGTAGTAGCCTATCGGCTACTACTCGCATCGGGCCGCACCGCCACTGGACTCTAGGGCAATGGACAATAGTTTCTCTGGAATGAGGAATCACATTTCTCTGCCTGGCTATCTGATGGATGAGTCTGGGTTTGGAGGATATCAGGAGGAGAACAGTACTTGCCTGACTGCATTGTGCCAAGTTTTGTAGAGGAGGGATTATGGTGTTGGGTTAAGCTCGACATGATCAGTCCAGTTAAAATGTAACTCTTAATGCTGTATTTTCCATACAGGTGAATGCAGGCCACTATGTACCTGCTGAAGAATGGAGGCGATTCAGGCATCAATCTGTACGTCTTCAGGCAAACTGTTCATTCGTGCATATGAGTTAATAAGTAGATTTCAGTCTTTTTCACTGTTGGGATTAAATAAGGATTGGCAGGAATACGTCATTTGTAAAACTTAGTTTATAGAGATAACAAATACTCTGGTTTGCTCTAAAAATTCTAACGCATTTTATAAAATTCCCGAATGGACATAAGATTGTGAGCTTCTTTGAAAGCAGCAACACTTGTGAGTGCTTCTGGGTACTCTGTAATGCCTCGCACAATATGTCAGCCAGGTGTAAAAACAGTACATCAATAAATGGTGAAATAATAATCTTGCCGATATAGCCAACGTTTTAAAGCGTATCTGCCACAAACAGCATTAATTTGTTATCTGAATTTGTATATAGAATGTGGGCAGTTTTATATTAGAGTAAGAAGCAACAACTTACAGGGAGACAAACAAAGCCTAACTGTGCTGTTTACAAATGGGACAGTGTCCATCAAGGATCATGCCAATGACGTTGGCTTTCAAGCATAAACCCAATGCCGTTGGTCTTCAAGCATATAGCCACTTATCCCTATTTACAAACAGTGTGAGGCACCAGGATTTTCATAACATTTTCTAACAAGCCATCTGTCAAGACCAACTTTTTTCTAGTTTGCTTCTCATCTCAGATACTAAGGTGTCTCAGAGGGTCCCTTATGGACTTAAACAATAAGCTTCTTGCACTTCTCTCCAAATTCCAAGAGAAGTGGTGACAGAGACAGTTTAATGCTAGAGTAAATCAGTAATCATAAAAATTAAAGTATTACATAGCTCCTTCCAACATACAGTTTCAAGAACAGGAAATCTAAACATTGCTTGGTATCAGATGTCTAAAATCCTTGTGGGGAAATTCGCTTTGATATAAGATGGATTACAAGAATGTTTCCATAATGAATTATACTTGCAAACCAAGGTTCCACTACAGTCATGGCCGAACTTGTTGGCACCCCAGAAATATTTCCAGAAAACCAAGTATTTCTCACCGAAAAGTATTGCAGTAACACATGTTTTGCTATACACATACAGTATTTATTTCCTTTGTGTATATTGGAAGAAAACAAAAAAAGGGAGGAAAATAGCAAATTGGACATAATGTCACACAAAACTCCAAAAATGGGCTGGACAAAATTATTGGCAACTTTAACTTAACCACTTGAGGTCCACAGTCTTTTCGTCCCTTAAGGACCAGAGCCTTTTTTTCCATTCAGATCACTGCAGCTTTCACGGTTTATTGCTCGGTCATACAACCTACCACCTAAATGAATTTTCCCTCCTTTTCTTGTCACTAATACAGATTTCTTTTGGTGCTATTTGATTGCTGCTGCAAGTTTTAGTTTTTATTATATTCATCAAAAAAGACATGAATTTTGTCAAAAAAAAATGATTTTTTTTCACTTTCTGTGCTGACATTTTTCAAATAAAGTAAAATTTCTGTATACATTTTTGTCCAAATTTATTGTGCTACATGTCTTTGATGAAAAAAAACAATTCAGTGTATATTTATTGGTTTGGGTAAAAGTTATAGCGTTTACAAACTATGGTGCAAAAAGTGAATTTTCCCATTTTGAAGCATCTCTGACTTTTCTGAGCACCTGCCATGTTTCACGAGGTGCTAAAATTCAGGATAGTATAAATACCCCCCAAATGACCCAATTTTGGAAAGAAGACATCCCAAAGTATTCACTGAGAGGCATGGTGAGTTCATAGAAGATTTTATTTTTTGTCACAAGTTAGCGGAAAATTACACTTTGAGACAACAAAAAAAAAAGTTTCCATTTCTGCTAACTAATACCTTGAAGTGTCTACTTTCCAAAATGGGGTCATTTGTGGGGTGTGTTTACTGTCCTGGCATTTTGGGGGGTGCTAAATTGTAAGCACCCCTGTAAAGCCTAAAGGTGCTCATTAGACTTTGGGCCCCTTAGCGCAGCTAGGCTGCAAAAAAGTGCCACACATGTGGTATTGCCGTACTCAGGAGAAGTAGTATAATGTGTTTTGTGGTGTATTTTTTCACATACCCATGCTGGGTGGTAGAAATATCTCTGTAAATGACAATTTTTTGATTTTTTTTTTACACACAATTGTCCATTTGCAGAGATATTTCTCTCACTCAGCATGGGTATGTGTAAAAATAAACCCCAAAACGCATTATACTACTTCTCCTGAGTACGACAATACCACATGTGTGGCACTTTTTTGCACCCTAACTGCGCTAAGGGGCCCAAAGTCCAATGAGTACCTTTATGATTTCACAGGTCATTTTCAGACATTTGGTTTCAAGACTACTCCTCACGGTTTAGGGCCCCTAAAATGCCAGGGCAGTATAGGAACCCCACAAATGACCCCATTTTAGAAAGAAGACACCCCAAGGTATTCCGTTAGGTGTATGGTGAGTTCATAGAAGATTTTATTTTTTGTCACAAGTTAGCGGAAATTGATTTTTATTGTTTTTTTTTTTCACAAAGTGTTATTTTCCGCTAACTTGTGACAAAAAATAAAATCTTCTATGAACTCACCATACTCCTAACGGAATACCTTGGGGTGTCTTCTGACACAGAGATATTTCTCCCACCCAGCATGGGTATGTGTAAAAATACACCCCAAAACACATTATACTACTTCTCCTGAGTACGGCGATACCACATGTGACACTTTTTTGCGGCCTAGGTGCGCTAAGGGGCCCAACGTCCTATTCACAGGTCATTTTGAGGCATTTGGTATCTAGACTACTCATCATGGTTTAGGGCCCCTAAAATTCCAGGGCAGTATAGGAACCCCACAAGTGACCCCATTTTAGAAAGAAGACACCCCAAGGTATTCCGTTAGTAGTATGGTGAGTTCATAGAAGTTTTTATTTCTTGTCACAAGTTAGTGGAAAGTGAAATCAATTTCTGCTAACTTTTGACAAAAAGTAAAATCTTCTATGAACTCGTCATACACCTAACGGAATACCTTGGGGTGTCTTTTTCTAAAATGGGGTCACTTGTGGGGTTCCTATACTGCCCTGGCATTTTACAAAACCGTGAGGAGTATTATGGAAACCAAATGTCTCAAAATGACTGTTCAGGGGTATAAGCATCTGCAAATTTTGATGACAGGTGGTCTATGAGGAGGCAAATTTTGTGGAACCGGTCATAAGCAGGGTGGCCTCTTAGATGACAGGTTGTATTGGGCCTGATCTGATGGATAGGAGTGCTAGGGGGGTGACAGGAGGTGATTCATGGGTGTCTCAGGGGGTGATTAGAGGGGAAAATAGATGCAATCAGTGCACTGGGGAGGTGATCGGAAAGGGGTCTAAGGGGGATCTGAGGGTTTGGCCGAGTGAGCAGGAGCCCACACGGGGCAAATTAGGGCCTGATCTGATGGGTAGGTGTGCTAGGGAGTGACAGGTGGTGACAGGAGGTGATTGATGGGTGTCTCAAGGTGTGATTAGAAGGGGGAACTGGCGAGGTGATCAGGGCTGGGGTCTGAGGGCGTTCTGAGGTTGTGGGCAGGTGATTGGGTGCCCTAGGGGCAGATAGGGGTCTGATGTGATGGATAGCAGTGACAGGGGGTGATTGATGGGTGATTGACAGGTGATTGACAGGTGATTACATGGGAGGATAGATGTATACAGTACACAGGGGGGGAGGTCTGGGGAGGATCTGAGAGTGTGGGGGGTGATCAGGAGCCCCCGGGGGCAGTGTTAGTGACAGGGGGTGATTGATGGGTGATTGACAGGTGATTAGTGGGGAGAATAGATGTATACAGTACACAGAGGGGGGGGGTCTTCGGAGGATCTGAAAGTGTGGGGGGGGGGGGGTGATCAGGAGCCCCAGGGGGCAGTGTTAGTGACAGGGGGTGATTGATGGGTGATTGACAGGTGATTGATGGGTGATTGACAGGTGATTACAGGGGAGGATAGATGTATACAGTACACTGGGGGAGGGGGTCTGGGGAGGATCTGAGAGTGTGGGGGGATGATCAGGAGCCCCCGGGGGCAGTGTTAGTGACAGGGGGTGATTGATGGGTGATTGACGGGTGATTGACTGGTGATTGACAGGTGATTAGTGGGGAGAATAAATGTATACAGTACACAGGGGGGGGGGTCTGGGGGGTCTGCGGAGGATCTGAAAGTGTGGGGAGGTGATCAGGAGCCCCCAGGGGGCAGTGTTAGTGACG
Organism: Hyperolius riggenbachi; assembly: GCF_040937935.1. Taxonomy (NCBI): domain Eukaryota; kingdom Metazoa; phylum Chordata; class Amphibia; order Anura; family Hyperoliidae; genus Hyperolius; species Hyperolius riggenbachi. The sequence continues at coordinate 152,638,591 of NC_090652.1, forward strand.
GGGTGATTGACGGGTGATTGACAGGTGATTGATGGTTGATTGACAGGTGATTGACAGGTGATTGGTGGGGAGAATAGATGTATACAGTACACAGGGGGGTCTGGGGAGGATCTGAGGGTGGGGGGGTGATCAGGAGCCCCCAGGGTGCAGTTAGGGACCTAATAAAAAAAATAGCGCTGACAGATAGTGACAGGGGGTGGTTGATGGGTGATTAGGGGGGTGATTGGGTGTAAACATGGGTCTGGGGGGTGGGCAGGGGGGGGGTCTGAGGGGTGCTGTGGGCGATCAGAGGGAAGGGGGGGAGATCAGTGTGATTGGGTGTGACATAGGGTGGCTGCAGCCTGCCCTGGTGGTCTCCCGATCACTGGGACCAACAGGGCAGGAGGCAGCCTGTATAATACACTTTGTATACATTACAAAGTGTATTATACACTTTGTAGCGGCGATCGGGCAGCTAGTAACCCGCCGGCGCTTCCGAACGGCCGGCGGGTTACAGCGTGGGGAGGGCGGAGCCTGTCACCGGCGGCTGATCACGTCACGAATGACGCGATCGCCGCATAACCACGCCCGCCGCTGCCACCGCCAATGGGCGTATTGCGTCGTTTGGGCCCAGCCCTTGCCGCCGCCCATCGGCTGGGGGCGGTCCTCACGTGGTTAATATTTGGTTGCACACTCTTTGGAAAAAATAGCTGAAATCAGTTGCTTCCTATAACCCATCTTATTGGCACCTTTTCCCCAAAACAATTTTAAGATCTCTCCACACGCATTCAATGGAATTTAGATCTGGACTCATTGCTGGCCACTTCAGAACTCTCCAGCGCTTTGTTGCTATCCACTTCTGGGTGCTTCTGGAACACCCAGTGGGCACTGGGAAGCTCTTGGTATGGGTAGTTGGGAATTCTTGATGCAAAATGTAGTTCCTTTAGAGGGGTGGGAAAAACTGTCACCTGCGACTACATTACTACACATGTAACATTGAAGGCATGGAAGCTTTTGCCAATAGACTTGTTAGGTTATAACCGGATGTGTTTTGATAATTTGTTTTTTGTATACATATTGTAATTATTGTGTGTACATTATTGCATTTATTACATATTAAACAGGGATTGACAGCCATAAAATCAAATTCCTATTACCCACTGCGCTGTGCTCATTATGTAGTCTACATCCTGACCCTGCATTGCAAGCATTCTAATATAATGTGTCTGCTGTAATGAATCTAATCTAAGTCAGCCTGGCTCTTTTCTTGTACATTGCTGGGGAGAGGGAAGATTGTTATCTTTCCTCCTCCCCTTCCCACGTTCCTGCTCCTTGCTGATTGGCTGAGGGCATTTCAATGTGGCAGGAGGCTGAGAAGGGAAATAGAATATAAATTACCTCACTCCTGTGTTCTGCTCACATGTGTTTACCAAGCAAACTAGATAGGACAGTGCAGTTTTGCATACACCATTTCAGGCAGGAGGCAAAAAATGTAACGGAAGAAATTACATCAGGATTGGCTTCAGCCAGAGGCAGTGAAGATTGAACATTACTGGAATTGTTTTCTATTTATTTACCATATAAAATTCACTGAAATAAAAATGAGGACATACAATGAATATGTTATGTAAGTAGAACAAGTATTTACATACGGTATATGTGTTTTTTTTCCTGGGATAGTATGGCTGATCCTCATGCCTTAAGATTTTCACTCTGTTTTGTGTGGGAATCCTGATTAATTAGTTTGTATCAGCTGCTTGACAAAGAGGGTGGTCCCTAGAAACAGCAGTCTGTCACTAAATGGTATGAAGTGAGTTAATAATTAGCTATAATTTACAATGATGGTGCCAACCCTTCATTGTTTGCATTGCTGGCTTTGAGGGGCACCACAGCACACAATGAGCCTGATCACTTCTGTTCTTAAAGAGAATCTGTACTCTGAAATTCTTACAATAAAAAGCATACCATTCTATTCATTATGTGCTCCTGGTCCCCTCTGTGCTGTTTCTGCCATTCTCTGCTGCAAACCTGGCTTGTAATTGCCAGTTTTAGGCAGTGTTTACAAACAAACTAACCAGCTTCTAATAGGCTCAGCTAAGCAGAGTGTGTTAGTCACACAGAGCCTGCAGGGGGTGTGTACAGCTTCTAGCTAATCACAAGCAGCCCTGCACATTCCAGTCTGACTGCCTCAGCCTGACTGTGCCGACTATAGAGAGAAGATTAGATCATATAACAGAGATAACACAGCTACTGTGCAATTAGGAAAAGCTGCAGTAAGCCAGACCACATTAGAAAAGGCATAGGAACTTATAGCATAGAAGAAATAAAGATAAACAATTTGTTACAGAGTCTCTTTAAGTTTTCTCCTAGGCCATAGAAGATAATGTTTTATCTTCTGTTTAATAACTCCGGAATTGAAAATGTACCAAAAAGTGGGTAAAAAAAGTACTGTCAAAAGTATTTTCTTGCTTGCTGGTGGCTGATAAAATGAGGAAATATCACCTAGAACACTTGGGAGAAAAAGTGAACTGGATTGGGCCCATTGTCTGTATTTGCACCATTTGGATGTGTCTGTACTTGGATTTACAAAGTCTGCCTGGCTATTACCAGTAAATTGTGATCGTTTCTCCCCTTACATTAAGCTCCCACTTGATGGCTAACACTATCAATGCCTATACATAGCAATAATGTCCCTGTCATTGTCAAACACTATCTCCCTCTCCATACCTGACTCCTGACACTAACCTTCCGCTACATGGCTAAAACTAGCCCCCTTCCAGATACCTTATCGCATAACACCAGCCCTAAGTGCATAGCTATGTTATAGCTGAACCTCTTTCCTATCCCATCAAACTTAACTTGCTTCCTTGCTGCTATCTGGATTCAGCTACACTGTAGCCAAGCTCAGTCAGTACCAATCCTTGCACCCACACTGCCGCAATCTGAGTTTGGTTACACTGTAACTAAACTCCGTACTGATCCCTGCATCGTTCCTGCCACTATCTAAATTTGGCTAAACTGTAGCCAAACTCAGTACCGGTCCCTGTGTCATCCCCTCTGCAATCTGAGTTCTGCTACACTGTAACCAAACTCAGTATTTATCCCTGTGCCATTCTTGCCATTATCTTTATTTGGCTACACAGTAGCCAAAAGCAGTAACTGTCCCTGTGACGTCCCTGCCGCAATCTGAGTCTGGCCATGGACTTCCTCCTTCATGGTTACCACTGCAGCATCTTCTAGTCAGTCTAGCTGTGTTGTTGTTAACTGTGTAAATGCAAGTTAGGCACACATTTGTAGGATGTCTTCAACAAAGGTGTCTTAAAGGACTTACGAGGCCAAAACCACTAAAAAAAGTAAAGTACCTGCATGAGGTTTAAATGCATGGAGGACACCATCCGCGCCATTACGCCGGGTCCCCTTAGTGAAATCGCCCCCCGTGCAGCTCGCGACCCCACAGGCCGGGTCGGGCTCTCCTTCCACTCCTAATATGGCCGCAGGAGCTGGCCGCGGCTGCGCAGCCCGCATTGCCGCGAGTGCGGCTGCACAGCTCTAGGGCCAACCCCCCCGAACCACCCACTGTAGCGTGGATCGGGGGGAGGACCTAGAGCTGCGCAGCCGCACTCGCGGCAATGCGGACTACGCAGCCGCGGCCAGCTCCGGCGGTCATATTAGGAGTGGCAGCAGAGCCCAACCTGTGGGGTCGCAAGCGGCACGGGGGGGGGGGGATTTCACTAAAGGGGAACCCGGCGGAACTGCGCGTAAGGCGCGGATGACATCCTTTGTGCATTTAAACATCATGCAGGTACTTTACTTTTTTAATGGTTTTGGCCTCGTAAGTCCTTTAAAGTTTACTTCATTTTTTTCAAAAACATGTCACTAGTTAAATAATAAAAAAGTAAGATATTGTGTTGGGGTTTTTTTGTAAGTGTTCACTGTCAATCTCAATTCGGTGGAAATTAGATAGTTTGGACCTCAAATAACATTTTTGCACTTTGCAACTGAAAAAGTACCAAGAAGTACGTGAAAAAGTACTGTGAAAATGATATTGAGTGTTTTTTGCTTGCTTGCAGTTGGCTTAAAAGGCATTTTATTGATGTTTATTGAAAATGTAGAAATATCACCTAGGAGAAAAAGTGAATTGAATGCATTATGTAGCCTTCACTTCAGCACCAGGGGTGTAGATACACATATTGCCCTGTTTACACGCGACGCAAATGGAAAAAATACACCTTTATTTCCAAATAAATTATTGTTGCAATACATTGTACTAGGGACACAATTCAAACATTGTAATAAATGGCACAAATGGGCAAATCAAATGTGTCAGTTTTATTTTAAAGCTATAATGGCGGAAGACTGAGAATAATGATTTTTTTTCTTTTTTTTCCTATTATTCCCTTTAAAATCCAACTCAATAAAATAATTCTTAAAAAAAAGCAACATCCAAAGAAAACCTTATTTGTGGCGAAAAAAAAAACGATGTATAGATCATTTTGGTGTCCTAACTGGAGATAAAATTATTGGCGAATGAAAGGAAGGAGCATGAAATTTGAAAAGAACCTGTGGTGGGTAAGTGGTTAAACCTAATCACACAGCTACAATAATGGTGTGTAACAAACTGTGACTTATAGCAACCATAAGAGGAGTAGAATATTTCATTTTTTAAAGACTGTTCACTATCAGTCTCAGTAAGTTGGAAGTGAGACGCTGTAAAATCTGATCACACATTAGAATGGTGTGCAATAAGCAAACACTTAAAATACAACAGTAATGGGAGATGTATTTATATTCCTAAGAATGGTCACTAATAGTTTCAGTATCTTGCAATTAAATATTTTCAAAGCAAATTGCATACCCCCTAGTATAACATGTATTTTATGGAATAAACTGTGACATCTAATTAAAGATGGTGGTCAGAGAGATGCCAATATTGTAAGCAAATATATTTTTACTTGAAAATGGACCAGTTGAATCCCACCAATGAGGAATTAGATCAGTCGATATTCAAGCTGCTTGAATTTACATAGAATCAATAAAAGGTATCTTAAAAAATACATAGAACATTTGCATAATTGTGCATCAACTCAGAATTATTTGCATCTCATAGACCTTCCCTATCTACTTTTAATGCAGCACCAGTATGTGGAGAGTGAAAAAAAAATCATATTGATCGTGAAATGTGGTAAACAAAACTTTGTAGAACAAAAGAAAGGCCTAGTGCACACCGGAGCGTTTCCGCTGCGGTTTGCGATCTGCTTGCGGGTGCGGATCCGCTAGGGTAATGTATTTCAATGGGCTGGTGCACACCAGAGCGGGAGGCGTTTTGCAGAAACGCATACTCCCGGGCTGCTGCAGATTTTGGATTGCGGATGCGTTTCTGCCTCAATGTTAAGTATAGGAAAACCGCAAACCGCTCTGAAAAACGGCACTTCAGAGCGGTTTGCCAGGCGTTTTTTGTTACAGTAGCTGTTCAGTAACAGCTTTACTGTAACAATACATGAAATCTACTATACCAAAACCGCTACACAAAACCGCAAAACGCTAGCTGAAACGCTGCAGAAAAATAAGAAAAAGCGTTTCAAAATCTGCTAGCATTTTGCGGATCTGCTAGCGGTTTTTGGTGTGCACCAGGCCAAAGAGCCCAACTGACTGACAGCACATATCAGAGCTTCTTATGATAGCTGGCTACCTACACTATACTAGCATGATAATCCCTGTCTGCTTGCCTGGCTAACACAGAGCCTCCCAAATAATACTAGTACTGCTTAAATGTCCTGAATCCGCTTCATTAAAGTGACTTATCTCTTTAAAATTGACCCCAATAGCTGTCTTCTGCAGTAGAAATGTCTAAATACTGTACTGTCTTAACCTCCCTGGCGGTTAATTTTTTTTTCCAAATGGGCAAAAATCCTTTTTTTTAAAAAACATTTTTTGTTGTTTCATGTAAAGCTACCAGAGTGGTAGCTACATGAAACACCACTAGAGGGCATATGTGTCCCTCTAGTGCGATCGTCGCCACCACTAATAGCAAACAGGGGAGCGCGTATATAACACGTTCCCCTGTTTGGCTTCTCCTGTCGCCATGGCGACGATCGGAATGATGTCATGGACGTCAGCCGACGTCCTGATGTCAGGCGCACCCGATCCAGCCCATAGCGCTGCCTGGAACTCATTGGTCCGGGCAGCGCAGGGCTCTGGCGGGGGGGTGCCCTCTTTCGCCGCTGCGTGCGGGCGATCGCCGCAGAGCGGCGGCGATTAAGCTGTGCGCGCGGCTAGCGAAAGTGCTGGCTGCGCGCACAGCACTTTGAATGGGGCGAATCACCCCAATAGAGCCGGAGAAATCCTCCTGCGTGGCATAGCCCGAGCTCAGCTCGGTCTTACCGCCAGGGAGGTTAATACCGGCAGCGATGTCAGCATCAATAGGATGCTTGAAATGCAGTCCACATGTCCCCACAGAACTGGTATAGTCATAATGACCCCAGTATATCAAGTGTAAAACAAACTGTTGGAGGTGCCCAAAAATATAATATAATCTCTAAATAGTACTGTATAGGAGTAGATAATTATTACCTCCATAAAGAACAAACCACATAGGTAAATATAATAGTTTAATGATGCACAATAAGACAACGCGTTTCACGGGTGCTAGCTCACTTCCTCAGGTCAATAACAAGTGCCTAAGTTTGCAGCAGTCATGGGTGTGTGGGCGCCTTAGAGAGAGACACCCACACCTGTGACTGCTGCAAACTTAGGCACTTGTTATTGTCCTGAGGTAGCGGGCTAGCACCCGTGAAACGCATTGTCTTATTGTGCATCATTAAACCATTATATTTACCTATGTGCAGGTCTGGATTTAGGCCAAGGCCATCCTAGGCCATGGCCTAGGGTACCACAGAAGCAAGGGAACCAAAGCAGCAGGCTAAACTGGTGCAGCATTTGCAAGCTTGCAGAAAATCTGCATTATCCGATATGCGGTAATTTTAAGCCAATCAGAAGACTCAGAATGAATAAGCCAATCAGAGAATGCGGATTTTTCCGCCTAAATCCCCATTCTCTGATTGGTTTATTCATTCCGAGACTTCTGATGGTCTTAAAATTACCGCATATCGGATAATGCAGATTTTCTGCATTTTACATTACAGTAAAAATCTGCCGAGTTTAGCGAATAATAGCAAAGCCCCCATAAGACCTAGACACACCAAGTTTTCAGGGTTTATTAACCCTCCTGGCGGTCTATTAAAAACCGCCAGGGGGCAGCGCTGCCTTTTTTTTAATTTTTTTTTTTCTTTTTAAATCATCTAGCGAGCCTATGGCTCGCTACATGATAGCCACTGCTCAGCGGCATCCCCCCAGCCCCTCCGAACGCCTCCGGCGATAGGCGATCAGGAAATCCCATTCAAAGAACGGGATTTCCTGGAGGGCGTTCCCCGTCGCCATGGCGACGGGGCGGGATGACGTCATGGACGTCGTGACGTCTAAGGGAGACCCGATCCACCCCTTAGCGCTGCCTGGCGCTGATAGGCCAGGCAGCACAGGGGTCTAGGGGGGGGGCTCTGCGGCGGCGCGGATAGCGGCGAATCGGCGCGGGGCGGCAGCGATCGGTGTGCTGACGCAGCTAGCAAAGTGCTAGCTGCGTTCAGCAAAAAAAAAATTACGCAGATCGGCCCAGCAGGGCCTGAGAAAACCTCCTGCGCGGCTTACCCTGAACTACGTTCGGGGTTACCGCCAGGAAGGTTAAAAAGAATCTTGTGAACAAGATGAAAAAAAAAAGTTTTCGAAAATACCTTATAGTTTTAGAGAAAATCGATGTTAAATTCGGTGGAAATTTCCGCAATTTAATCTGCCTACCGCACTTGTATTACCGATTTCCGTATTCCGATGCGGAAATGCAATTTCCGATCGGAAATCCGAATGAGCATCCCTATTGCAGGAGTGCAACCTACCCTTGTGAGTATATATCACTACATCACCTTTGGCCATATATCTTAACGATACTGCACTGTTGGGCTCCTGGTCTCTCTCATTGCAGAATCTTGGCGGTTGGAAGATCAACCACCAGGAGTCATCTTGAATATTCCTCTTACAGTATATCAAGTGCAGGCTTCGCAGTGTATTAGTGCAGCTCTAATGGTCCGAAGTATGTCTAATACATTTATAATTCCCACCTTTTTATGTACTGCAGTTCTACTTCCCTCAGTATTGCAGATTGTAATGGATTGCGGAGATGCCGCCACGCGGTCTGGCAGCGGGGCGGCTGTCTACGCGTTCAGACCGGTGGTTTCCGCACAGCAGCATGCGTCTGGTTTGTCTGAGCCTTCAAGTGCACACAGATGGAGAGCTACACGCGTGCGCGCGTTGGGAGGCAGGACCTTTATGCCAGTAGGAGAGGGATCAGCTGATCAGGTTGATCAGCTGATCCCAGCGCAGGCTTTGATTGGCTGAGTAGAGCTGGGTGGCGCTGAGGAGCGCTTCACTATATATAGATTTCGCTGGTCAGTCTCAAGTTGTCTGCCGTTGCGAATACATACGTGTGAGCACTCAGACCATAGTCAGATCCCACAGTGTGTTAGAACCAGGTAGACCTGGGAATTCACACTTAGCCAGATTACACTTGTGTTATACTTTAGACCAGTTCCGGGGTGTTGTGACCAAGGACCTCACACCCAAGTTTAGGATTACTGTGTCATTGCTGTGTTATACTTTAGACCAGTTCCGGGGTGTTGTGACCAAGGACCTCACACCCAAAGCTTAGGATTACTGTGTCATTGCTGTGTTATACTTTAGACCAGTTCCGGGGTGTTGTGACCAAGGACCTCACACCCAAGCTTAGGATTACTGTGTCATTGCTGTGTTATACTTTAGACTAGATCCTGGGTGTCGAGACCACGGGCCTCACACCCCAGACTAGGACTCTGCTCTATTTCTGTTATGACTATTTGCTCTGTCGACCTCTCTATTGCCTTCTGATTCGGTACCCCTGCATATCTGCCTTCCTGTTGCCAGACCCTGCCTGTACCCGGTTACCGAATCAGCTTTCTGTCTCTGTACCTTATCTGCTCGTGTGTTGCCGACCTGGCCTGCCCGACCGTCCAGGCTGTCACTCACTCCTTGAGTGCTCAGTCTATCTGTACTAGCAGTGACACAATTCCACCAAGTGTCAGTTGCAACTAGGACTCCTGCTCCTCAGGGAGTCCGGCCTGTTAGCAGCCAGTGGCCTCTTCTCCTGGAGTCCCCTGGCTGCAGTACAGTCTATATCTAATCTCCAGATATCCCTGGTTGCCAGGTCCTCTCTATTCCCTCTCTCTAGGGCATAGTTCCTGCACTTCCCAGGGCCACCTGCCCCTCAGGTGGTTCTTGGCTAAGCTGCCTATATCTCCCGCCTCACGGGAGATAGCCTACAGTTACACCAAACACTTACACTTTATTAGGTGTCCAGAGGTTAGTCATACCTGTATTATTGGGGATTCTGCAGATCACCCATAATCAGGTATACATCTGTATTGTTGATGATTCTGCAGATCATCAATAATCAGATTCTCTCTGTGTGCTGACACCGATCGTTACAGAACGGCAGACCTGAAAAACAAAATGGACGCACTCCACAGCCGTCTTGATGCACTCACCACCTCGGTGGAGAATTTCATCAGAGTGCTGGAAGGTCATCAGACCCAAATCACTGCCTTGTCTGGGTCCATACAGGTCCTTCAGACGGCTGTGAATTCAGTGCGATCTCTTCCAGTTACAGACTTGCGTATGTCTGTACCCGAAACGTTTTCTAGTCATAGATCTGACTTTCAGAATTTTGAAAATCGAGTAATGTCGTATTTTGAGTTAAGACCCAATTTATCAGGAACTGAGGCACAGAGAATTACATTTATTAAGACCCTTTTGTCAGGGGATTCTCAAACGTGGGCATATAGCCTTCAGGCAGGGCATGAGGCTTTGACGTCAGTTAAGGAATTTTTTAAGGCCATGGCCATAATTTATGATGATCCGTACATTGCCTCCACTGCTGAGCGGAAGCTCAAGACTTTGGGTCAAGGCAGCTGAGTTCAGGAAGTGGTCTGTGTCAGCTAGGTGGGGGACATTTGCATTGTTAGACTGTTTTTTTATCAGGGTTGTCAGACGCAGTCTCTGATTTGATGTTGGGACACCCTGAACCAAAATCTATCGATGAGGCAATCGCTTTAGCAGTACGGGTTGACCGCCGTTTACGCTATCAGAAACAAACCCAGGGTAAGAACACTGTAAGATATGTCTCCTACGCCTCTCCTCCACCAGTCTCACCTGCGACAGAGCCAATGCAAATCGGACAGTCAAAATTGACATGGGTGGAAAAAAATCGCAGGAAAACAGAACAGCTCTGTTTATACTGTGCAGAGGAGGGTCATAAGGTGCAGAATTGTCCCAAAAAGTCGGGAAACGCTGCCGCCTAGGTGTAGTCAGAGGTAATACCCTAGGAGCGCAGTCATTACCTCTAAACAATAATCGTCTGCTCCTTCCCTGTTCTTTCACATGGGAGGGTCAGACTGTTACCACTGAAGCTTTCATAGACTCTGGTTCAGCGGCTAACTTTATGGATTACGAGTTTGCAAAAAATTTGGGGGTTCCCATACTTCCATTAGACCAACAGGTTTTGGTCACTGCAGTAGATGACTCTCCTCTGCAAAGTAGATATCCCCTGTCTCGGACCCCGGAGTTGAGGTTCAGTGTTGGGGTAAACTCCCCCCCCCCCCACCGTACCTTCGACTGTCCCATCGATTTAAGATCTGGTTGTATGCCTCCTAGGGGCCACCTCTAGAATCTATCTGGTCCTGAGAAACTGGCAATGCAGAAATACATCAAAGAAAATTTGGCTAAGGGTTTCATTCGCCCCTATCGTTCACCAGCAGGGGCAGGATTCTTTTTTGTAAAAAAGAAAGATGGAGGCCTTCGTCCCTGCATTGATTATCGAGGCTTAAACAAGATTACAGTGAAAAATCGTTATCCTTTACCCTTGATTGATGATTTATTCACTCAGGTTACCAACGCCAAGTTTTCTCGAAACTAGATTTGAGAGGTGCATACAACCTAGTTCGTATTAGGGATGGTGACGAATGGAAGACGGCCTTTAACACACCCGACGGGCACTACGAGTACCTGGTGATGCCCTTCGGGTTGTGTAACGCCCCGGCCGTCTTCCAGGAGTTGATTAATGAGGTATTCAGGGAGGTGTTGGGGAAGGTCATCGTAGTATATCTGGACGATATACTGATCTTCTCGTCCAATCTCTTGGAACATCGAAAGCATGTCAAGTTTGTCCTAGGGAAGTTAAGACAGAATCTGCTTTACGCTAAACTAGAGAAAGTTCTTTTCGAAGTAACCTCTGTTGCCTTCTTGGGGTACATTATCTCTACATCTGGCCTCTCTATGGATCCTGGAAAGGTCTCTGCTGTTTTGGAGTGGCCTCAGCCTGTGGGACTGAAGGCGCTCCAAAGATTTTTAGGCTTTGCCAACTACTACAGGAGGTTTATAAAGGGGTACTCTACAGTGGTCTCGCTCCTCACCAGTCTCACCAAGAAGGGGGCTGATACTTACCACAGGGTCAGCAGAGGCACATACTGCCTTTTCCACACTGAAAAAACTGTTCTGTTCTGCACCCATATTAAGACATGTGGATGTCACCTACCCCTCTATCGTGGAGGTTGATGCCTCAGAGGTGGGGGTGGGGGCTGTATTGTCTCAGCGATCGGGTTTGCAGGGTAAACTCCACCCATGCGCCTACTTCTCTAGTAGGTTTTCACCCGCAGAGAAAAACTACGATATAGGCAACCGGGAGCTTTTAGCCATCAAGTTAGCCTTTGAGGAATGGTGATATTGGCTAGAAGGTGCAGAACATACTATCACAGTTTATACAGATCATAAAAATTTGGAGTACATAGAGGGCGCCAAGAGACTTAGCCCCCGTCAGGCCCGGTGGTCTTTGTTCTTTTCAAGATTCAGATTTGTAATTACGTATACCCCTGGTAGTAAAAACATCAAGGCCGACGCCTTGTCCAGGTGTTTCGAGCCCGAGACCGTACAGGCCCTCAGCCCCTAAAACCATTCTACCTCAGAAGGTAGTTTTGGCAGCCACTGAGACCTGGAAGGATTGGACAGTCACTATGAGTCCTTACCAACAGGATGTTGCAGAGGGGAAGCCTGACGGGGTTATGTTTGTGCCACTACCTTTCCATCTACAACTTTTACAGCGGTTTCATTCTCACAAGAATGCTGGTCTTCCTGGGGCCACCAGAACGCAGGACTTACTGGCCAGATGTGCTTGGTGGCCTACGTTGGCAACAGATTGTAAGGAGTTTGTAAGAGAGTGTGCAGTGTGTGCTAGGAGTAACCCTCGTAAGGCTCCCGTTGGTACAACCCTTACCAGTCCCAAGTGAACCATGGACCCATTTGTCCATGGATTTTGTGGGAGAACTCCCCAGGTCTGAGGGCAAGACGGTCATTTGGGTTGTAGTAGACAGATTCAGTAAGATGGCTCATTTTGTCCCATTGAAAGGACTCCCCTCGGCCCAGGAATTGGCTGATCTCTTCATCCATCACATTTTCCGGCTGCATGGCATTCCGGAAAATGTAGTGTCAGATCGGGGAGTCCAATTTGTGTCTAAGTTTTGGAGAGCCATTTGCCATCAACTGGACATGGACCTTGCATTTTCATCAAGCTACCACCCACAGATCAATGGCCAGACCAAGAGAGTTAACCAGTCCCTAGAACAATTTCTTAGATGTTATGTTGCAGATGTGCAGTCAGATTGGGCAAAATTTTTGCCATTTGCAGAATTTGCGCACAACAACCTGAAAAGTTCCTCTTCAGGATTTTCCCCATTCCAGGTAGTTGTCAGGAAGATCACCCAAGTTTTCCCCATTGCCAGTGGCGTCTACACCATTCCCGGCCCTGGAGGATTGGCAGAGGGCTTTGAAGGAGATTTGGGGAATGGTTAAGAGAAACTTGGGGAAAGCTTTTCAGACCCAGAAAAAACAGGCAGACAAGAGGCGGTCCGTAGAGTGGAAATTCTCTCCGGAGGACATGGTGTGGGTGTCCACTCGGCATTTGGCCCTGAAGCAACTGTCACCCAAACTGGGTCCTAGATTCATAGGACCATTCCCAGTGACAAGAAAAATTAATAATGTCACTTATGCAATTGATCTCCCAGCCAGCATGCGAGGTGTGAGATCATTCCATATGTCTCTGTTAAAGCCGGCAGTGCACGTGGATTCCTCTCCCCTCCCCCCTCCCCCTGTGATGGTTGATGATCAACCTGAATATGAGATTGAAAAGATTCTGGACTCTCGGTTAGTGCAGAATTCCGTGCAGTATCTGGTCCACTGGAAAGGATATGGTGTGGAGGAAAGAACTTGGGTGCCAGATTGTCGCATGCATGCGGAAGAATTAAAGAAAGAATTTCATGACTCACACCCTGGGAAGCCTGGTGGGAAGTGTCCGGAGTCCACTCCTCAGGGGGGGTACTGTAATGGATTGCGGAGATGCCGCCGCGTGGTCTGGCAGCGGGGCGGCTGTCTCCGCGTTCAGACCAGCGGTTTCCACACAGCAGCATGCGTCTGGTTTGTCTGAGCCTTCTAGTGCACACAGATGGAGAGCTACGCGCGCGCGCTGGGAGGCAGGACCTTTATGCCAGTAGGAGAGGGATCAGCTGATCAGGTTAATCAGCTGATCCCAGCGCAGGCTTTGATTGGCTGAGTAGAGCTGGGTGGCGCTGAGGAGCGCTTCACTATATATAGATCTCGCTGGTCAGTCTCAAGTTGTCTGCCGTTGCGAATACATACGTGTGAGCACTCAGACCATAGTCAGATCCCACAGTTTGATAGAACCAGGTAGACCTGGGAATTCACACTTAGCCAGATTACGCTTGTGTTATACTTTAGACCAGTTCCGGGGTGTTGTGACCAAGGACCTCACACCCAAGCTTAAGATTACTGTGTCATTGCTGTGTTATACTTTAGACCAGTTCTGTGGTGTTGTGACCAAGGACCTCACACCCAAGCTTAGGATTACTGTGTCATTGCTGTGTTATACTTTAGACCAGTTCCGGGGTGTTGTGACCAAGGACCTCACACCCAAAGCTTAGGATTACTGTGTCATTGCTGTCTTATACTTTAGACCAGTTCCGGGGTGTTGTGACCAAGGACCTCACACCCAAGTTTAGGATTACTGTGTCATTGCTGTGTTATACTTTAGACCAGTTCCTGGGTGTCGAGACCACGGACCTCACACCCCAGACTAGGACTCTGCTCTATTTCTGTTATGACTATTTGCTCTGTCGACCTCTCTATTGCCTTCTGATTCGGTACCCCTGCATATCTGCCTTCCTGTTGCCAGACCCTGCCTGTACCCGGTTACCGAATCAGCTTTCTGTCTCTGTACCTTATCTGCTCGTGTGTTGCCGACCTGGCCTGCCCGACCTTCCAGGCTGTCACTCACTCCTTGAGTGCTCAGTCTATCTGTACTAGCAGTGACACAATTCCACCAAGTGTCAGTTGCAACTAGGACTCCTGCTCCTCAGGGAGTCCGGCCTGTTAGCAGCCAGTGGCCTCTTCTCCTGGAGTCCCCTGGCTGCAGTACAGTCTATATCTAATCTCCAGATATCCCTGGTTGCCAGGTCCTCTCTATTCCCTCTCTCTAGGGGATAGTTCCTGCACTTCCCAGGGCCACCTGCCCCTCAGGTGGTTCTTGGCTAAGCTGCCTATATCTCCCGCCTCACGGGAGATAGCCTACAGTTACACCAAACACTTACACTTTATTAGGTGTCCAGAGGTTAGTCATACCTGTATTATTGGGGATTCTGCAGATCATCCATAATCAGGTATACATCTTTATTGTTGATGATTCTGCAGATCATCAATAATCAGATTCTCTCTGTGTGCTGACACCGATCGTTACACAGATCTACTGTAATGTTGCTATAATACCCCACTCTACATAATGCATTTATAACGCCCTCCATTACATAAACTGTAACCCTAATACCTTTCCAGCATATAATGAAGCCATCAGTATATATTTATTTATTTCATGTATTTATTTATTGTATTAATAAAGCGCCAACATATTACGCCGTGCCAGTCGGGCTCTTCTGCGCAAGCGCAGAAAGGCCAAGCATGCGCAGAAGAGACTGACTGGCCCAACTAAGCTATATTACCAGGACCACTAGTGGAAGAATGGAGGCACCTGGGAGGATGGTGAGGGACACAGTAGTGTTTATGGGGCTGGAGGAATCCCTGGGCAAGTATCAAATCTTTGAATCATATCGTTTATGGTACACTTTAAGTGTATACAAGGTTGTGTCCCTTTACAAGGATTTAGACTGTGTCTTTTTTGGATTTGTAAGGTAACTGATGACACGTGAATCCTGTTTTAAGAATGCCTAAGAGAACATTACATTAAATTGAAAACTTAACTAGCAGTGAGCGTGAAATGTTCTTGTAAACTGCTACAGAAGGTGTGCAGAAATCTCATTGCCAAAGTTCGCAAAGCATTAAACAAACTGCTGGTTGATTTCCATCATCCACCAAAATATACATTTTGGTCGACTGGACCTTTAAAATATTAAGGGAAAAAAATTCACTTGTAGTCACCTTTTTTCCTTTTACAAATAAGAAAACACATTTTATTAACATGAATCTCTTTTTCCGTAGATATGTTTGTGTGAACTTGATAGCTTCATAAACACATTGCCCACATTGCAAAAGAAAATACAAGATGTTCTCAACCAAAATAAAATGCAAGTAACAATTACAATGCAAGCTGCTTTTTAGACATAGAGTTATCTGTTTAATCCACATAATCAATAGCAAATGGGTAGTTTTCTTTGGGTTAAAGTCCATATGCTGCTAAATTAAAAAATGCATAATTACAAATGTCAACAGCATAGGACACTAAAGTTCAAAGACAATTGATGAGCCACAAAGGCATTAACCCTACTTAATTTTTAATGAAAAACTAAATGAAGCATCATGAAAGAGATCTGAATTAAGGTTAGCCTCTCGGAGCAGAATGCTACAATTTAACCTAACCAATACATCATATTCAAAAGTCCTGGTTATGTTTCAAGGTCTGTGCAAAATGAGAATGTAACAAAGTATGTTAAAAAGGTTTTAGTCTTTATATAAGAATCATGGCAGACATTTGAACAACGCACATTTCCAGTTTTAAATCGGGCATATGACCAGAGCAACTCATCTCCATGCTTGTTCAGGGTCCACATGGGATACAAGTATTAAAGACACAGGATCAGCAGAACAGCCAGGCAATTTGCATTTTTTAAAAGGAAATCTATATATCAGCCTCCATATCCCTCTCACTTAGTCACCCATTTAAAGCAAAATATTATCTGGCATAACACACAATAAAACCTGTTTCCTTTCTCGCTAATGTTTATGTAGTCATCCTACCTGCCGTTATGCCAAAGTAGATAATCTATGTAAATCACCACAAACCCTCCAGATCACAATGCAGCACTGCCAGGATTGGCTATTGCATGACTGGGTTAAATCCAATGTATTCTAAAATCTCATCAGTGACGTAAATGAAGTAAATGTATACTTTAAGGGGGTTCTCAAGTTTGACCAAGGGGCCACCCCAGAATAGGAGTGTGAGGAAATTGAATGTGGCCATGTCTGGATGTGGACAGCACTAACTGTAATGTAACAGTATGACGCTAAAACAGTAGGCCTGAGTTTTCTCCCAAAACATATTAGACAGTAGATCATGTTCCCCCCCCCCCCCACCCACCCACCCACCCACCCACAAACAGCAAATGGCAGCAGCCAGACATCTTTGGCACCAAACAGCACAGGCCCAGGGAAAGCAGGCAGACCTTTATTTTCAAAAAAGAATATTCTAGTATAATGCACCATTCTGTGTACTAACCCACATGAGTACTGTATTGCACAAACATGAAAAACATATAGCTAAGCGACACAACATAGTACCATTGCCTTTTCACAACCTTTGTCAGCTATATTTAGAATTTAATCTAATACATAAAGCAAAAAAATGAACATTATTAAAGTGAGTCTTTACTTCCATAAGAGAAAAACTGCATATCAAATAATTTATATATATTTCAAATATGTTGATAAGCCGGGTTACAAAAGATACTAAAGTTCACTCTGGCCCCGTTCACACTGCACGCGTTTCCAGCCGCGTTTTGGAAACGCGTGCAGGTGGCCGACACGCGCGACATCAGACATTGCATAGAGTGCAATGTCTGATGTTCACACTGCATGCGTTCCGGACCTGTGTGGTCCGGGAACGCATGCTGCACGCATTTTTTGCAAAAACGCGGGTGGCTGTCCCATTCACTTTTCAGTGATGGGATCAGCCACGCAACGCACACAAACGCGGATGGCGTGCGTTCGCATGCATTGCGTTCCGCATGCGTGGCCATCCGCGTTTGAGATGTGAACGGGGCCCCTCTCTCTTAAGCTCTACAGTTGGCTGATGGTGTAATGGTTAAGGGCTCTGCCTCTGACACAGGAGACCAGGGTTCGAATCTCGGCTCTGCCTGTTCAGTAAGCCAGCACTAATTCAGTAGGAGACCTTTGGCAAGTCTCCCTTACATTGCTACTGCCAATAGAGCGCGCCCTAGTGGCTGCTGCTCTGCTCTGGCGCTTTGAGTCCGCAAGGAGAAAAGCGCAATATAAATGTTATTTGTCTTGTCTACATGTTTAATTGTAAAAGATGCTCCCAACTATTATTATTATTTAGTAATTATATAGTGCCAATATCTTCCGCGGCTCTGTACATAGTATCTTGTCACAATCTAATCCCTACCATAGTCATATGTCTATCTATGTATCGTGTAGTGTATCATAGTCTAGGGCCAATTTAAGGGGCAGCCAGTTAACTTATCTGCATGATTTGGGAGGAAACTGGAGTGCCCCAGGGAAACTTACACAGACACGGGGAGAACATACAAACTTTGTGCAGATAGTGCCCTGGCTGGGATTCAAACTGGGGAACCTGCACTGAGGGTGCTAACCCCTACGCCACTGTGCTACCCAACTAGTACTGAGATGGGAGTTGTGGTGATATATTGAGGTGCTGATGATATTAGGGAATACAGGAACATATTTCTATAATTTTGCTATCTGCTGTGTATCTTTCAGAGGTGGATGTCAGCCAGTCTGGCTTGAAGGTATTGGCAGCTAGCATCATGGACTGTTTAATGTGATTGTGTGTGTGTGTCAATAGACCGATATTAGCATACAGTGCCTCTGGACAGCCAGAAATAGGTAATGAGGTTCCCTTTTGTCTGCTACCCTGCAAATGTGAGGCATTGCTTTGATCTTTTGTATTAATGTAGAGGGCTGCCTGTTGGTCAGAACAATATCCGACTAAGTGAGTCTGCCAAGTTCAAAGTGGACAGGAATGTTTGACATTTACATATGACCGGCCTGCTGGAAGGTGGAGGAAGCCTTAATCAATTGTCACCTGTAACTTGGACTAGAGAAATCCTTTCATGTATGTGCTATAATACACTTTTCATACATGGACGTGAGATCTCTGGAAATTGAATTATGTCTGAGGATGTAATTAAAACTAGTTCCCCCCGTCCAAACAGGAACCCTTTGAAGTTCGCATATCACAGGAAGATTATGACAAGCGTTCGGTGATGTCACAAACGGGAAAATTGCATTAGTTCCTAGGGGCTGGACATTAAATGCCCCAGGGGACACTTCAGACTATTTAAGGTGGTCCAGAACAGTCACAGGTATCTTCTCTCAAGAGTAGCTCCATGCTAGAGATGATCCCGAGGAAATCGGTAAATCCGCGTCTCTCCATGGTTGGACATTTGCGATGGTAAAAGTTCACTTTACGTTTATTCCAATTTTATTTTTGGCAACTTATCTTGTGTGTATCTTTGTAAACTCTTAATTTTTGTAACTTTTATCTTTGTAACTTTTTACTTTGTTTTTGTAATCTTTTGTATATATTCTGTTCTGCATTGTTCCACGTTTTCATGGAATATTAAATCATTATTTAATAAGTTTGACTTCTGCTGTACTAAACTAACACTCATAGCCTAGAGGAGACTGCAGTGTAACTGTGTATAAGTCCATGCCTAATTGTATGCTTGAGCAACACTACCATATGAAATTGTAATTGCATTGTGTGTGGGGGCGTTTGTCATACGTTGGCCTAAAGCGCGCAGCTGACCCAACGTACAAAAACGCCAGTGCGAGTTGCTCAACAGCAGAGTAGCTAACAGTATCGTTCGGAACGACGGTTAGTGGTTTTGCTTCACTACAGTGTAAGATTGCAACTGTGTGTGTGTGTGGGTGCGTGGCGTTCCCGTATTCGGCCTAAGCGCAAAGCTGACCCGAATACGAAAATGCAGATTGCGCGCTGAGGACTCGACAGCATAGTGGAAGTGTCTAGCGAACCGCTAGTGGTGGCAGTGAGAGGTGTTCTGAGGGGTCCCAGCCTTGTTTTAGCTCGAATAAGGCTGCTCCCCGCTTGATCTGGTCAAACCCGCAGTCGGTGAACTGTATACGCAGGCATGCCGCGGGCCGGTTCTTGACATAATTGGCTGGCAGTGGTGGGATCGTTTAGTACATTAGTACGCAGTTTAGCTCGCTATTCTGAGTACTAGAGGCTGGAAGCTTGCTAGAAGCAACTAGCCTACAGAAGTCTACTCAGTGCAGAATCTATATACGTTTTGGTTTTTTTTGTTCAAAGATACACACTTGGTATTTGCTTTCCCTCCCCCCTTTTTTCTTTTTCTTTTTGCAACACGATGGCTCAGAAAGCATTCAGCTATGCAAGGCAAAACAAAGAGATAATACTCAACCTGTGTGAGCACAAAGGCATCGAGACGGTGAGCGGCCAGACTAAGGAGCAGTTAATTCGTGCCCTCGAGGAGTATGATGAGGTGGAGCAAGCCCGTGCTTCAACGTCAGCGGATGCAGCTCACGACACGCCAGAGGAGGAATCGCTCCCGCCACAGAATGCGAGTGGAGACGATGTCCTGGACGATCCGCCGAACACAGAGATGACATCTCTGGAAGCTGACCTACAGCTACTAGGTTCGGCCGAGCCCGAACCGCGTCTAAAGCTCATTCTGGAACATCGGCAAGCAGAGAGGGAAATACGACAAGCCCAGAGGGAACAACTTGCACAGCGACACCAGCTGGAGCTGGCTAAACTTCAGCAGCAGAACCGGTCTGCTGGACCCGCAGAACGCGAAGGTGAGCGAGTCCACAGAATCCCCCTGGATAAGTTCCCCACTATGGGCAAGGACTCTGACATAGACACTTTCCTACAGGGGTTTGAAAGGACTTGTCGGCAGTATCGGGTGCCCCGTGAGCAGTGGGCAAGATACCTCACACCAGGGCTGAGAGGCAAGGCCCTGGAGGCGTTTGTGAGTCTCCCCCAGAAGGAAGAAACAGACTTTGAGGCAATTAAGAAAGCCATCATTGCGCGATACCACCTCACGCCAGAGGTGTATTGCAAACGTTTCAGGACAGTGCAGCGAGGTCCTAATGACAGCTACCTGGATCATGCTTGCAACCTACGCACTGCCTTCCAGCAGTGGTTAAAAGGACTGTCAGTCAAAACCTTGGACACCCTGCAGGAGCTGATGATAAAAGACCAGTTCCTACACACCTGTCCTGTTGATTTGTGCTGGATTGAGAACCAAAGACAGTGGATGAGGCTGTGGAACTGGCCGATTCCTACACCGCCCATAGAGCACCCGAGTCCCGGAGGACTACGACTTCCAGCTGGCGGGGAGAACAGATTGCTAAACCTGTGTCACCCAGCACCCAGAGGAGGCAAGCACCGCTGTCTCCTGGATTCCGGCAACCGACCACTGACACTCGGAAATGCTTTGTTTGTGACAGGGTGGGTCATATCAGCACGACTTGCGCAGAGAGGAAGAAGGAGGCCCCAAAATCCAGTGAGGCCTCAAACCCCAGTGAAGTCCCAACGGCTTTGTGTGCTACCAGGAATGCCACTGGCTATGCAGAGAATCTGCAGCTTGTCACGGTTGGGGGTACAGTTGCCACTGGGCTGAGAGACACTGGAGCAGAAGTGACTCTCATACATCCCCAGCTTGTGAACCCGGAGCAGTACATACCTGGGAAAATGATTGCTGTCAGAGGAGTTGGGCGTGTCACCCCTGCAATACCCACCGCCTTGGTCCACCTGGATTGGGGGGCCGGCAGCGGAATGAAGGAAGTTGGGGTAACTGACAAAATCCCCACCAACGTTTTGCTGGGTACTGACCTGGGACGGTTAGTGGCCCGGTATGAGCCTACTCCAAATCCCGTGGAGCCTGCATCCCCAGCAGAAGTTCAGGACTCTTGCAAGGTACTGTGTGATAATGCTGTGCAAGTGGGGAGTGCTGACGAGGCCCCAGGGGCTATGGACTGTGTACTAGGAGCCAGCCCTAGTGATTCTCCAGTGCCTAGGCCTGGAGTGGGACATGTTGATACGGAGAATGCAGAAACTGATGATGTCATTTATGACGCACGGACTATCGAGGCGATCGATGCAAGAACTGTTGATGTTACTTGTGAAGTGCTGAGTAGCACTGTGTATAATGCGGCAGATAATGTTGATGTGGAATGCGATGTTCTAAATGTCAATGTGTGTAAGACGGATAATGCTGATGTCATATGTGTTGTGCTACATAATGCTGTGTGTCATGTGGACACTCCGTCAGCTGCAGGAGTAACCAGCAGTGCTCGCTGGGCTGCAGCAGATGGACTGTCCACTGAAGGGGCAGACGGCACCAGGCCAGATCTTGCCCCTTCAGATGTTTTCAAGACCAAAGGTGATGTGGTTTATGATATGTGTAATGTGGGCGCTCCCTTAGCTGCCGTGGTAACCCGCAGCGCTAGCGAGTCTACAGCAGAGGGACTGTCCACTGAATTGACAAATGTTGCTGGGTCAGCAACATCCACTTCGGAACCTGGTCCTGAGGGCCCAGGAGCCTCTCCGTCTGCAGCCTTCCTGGAATGTGTGACAGGCAGCACTGAGCTCTCTGGGGCTGTTCGAGTTGACAGCAGCCTGGAACAGCTCAGGGGTCTGGCCAGCCGGTCACCAGCTGGGAGGGGCGGGCTATGAGGGTTCTGGGAAGTTAGCTGTCCGAAGTGGAGGAGGCAGACCGGCAGATAATCATTCCCCAAAAGGACCGAGAGATAGCTCCTGCCACTATAGAGAAAGTGCGGATAGTGACGGTTGGAACCCGTCCCCAGCTGCAGCACTGTCTCTATGGTCGCGAATTCACGGTCGTCACTGACCCGCATTCCCCTGGTTGGTTACGTCAGGTTGCCAAGGGCAACGACAGATTGCAGCAACCTGACCTAGCTTTCCAGTCGCGTAGCTTGAAACTAACTGACAGGTGGGGAACCCTCCTGAGGATGCAAAAGGGTTACCCCACCCGGCCAGGCCGTCAATGTAGGCTTTGGCAGGATGATTCGTTAGAATCATCTGCCAGCGCCATCTGGAAGGGGAGCAATCATGGGAATGCTGATGGGCTGTCCCGTCAAGCAGAACCAACAATGTAGCTGCTGGCAGGATAATCTGGGAAGATCATCTGCCTTGCCCCCATTCTAAAGAGGGGAGGTGTGGTGATATATTGAGGTGCTGATGATATTAGGGAATACAGGAACATATTTCTATCATTTTGCTATCTGCTGTGTATCTTTCAGAGGTGGATGTCAGCCAGTCTGGCTTGAAGGTATTGGCAGCTAGCTTCATGGACTGTTTAATGTGATTGTGTGTGTGCCAATAGACCGATATTAGCATACAGTTCCTCTGGACAGCCAGAAATAGGTAATGAGGTTCCCTTTTGTCTGCTACCCTGCAAATGTGGGGCATTGCTTTGATCTTTTCTATTAATATAGACGGCTGCCTGTTGGTCAGAACAATAACTAAGTGAGTCTGCCAAGTTCAAAGTGGACAGGAATGTTTGACATTTACATATGACAGGCCTGCTGGAAGGTGGAGGAAGCCTTAATCAATTGTCACCTGTAACTTGGACTAGGGAAGTCTTTTCATGTATGTGCTATAATACACTTTTCATACATGGACGTGAGATCTCTGGAAATTGAATTATGTCTGAGGATGTAATTAAAACTAGTTCCCCCCGTCCAAACAGGAACCCTTTGAAGTTCGCATATCACAGGAAGATTATGACAAGCGTTCGGTGATGTCACAAACTGGGAAATTGCATTAGTTCCTGGGGGCTGGACATTAAATGCCCCAGGGGACACTTCAGACTATTTAAGGTGGTCCAGAACAGTCACAGGTATCTTCTCTCGAGAGTAGCTCATTGCTAGAGATGATCCCGAGGAAATCGGTAAATCCGCGTCTCTCCACGGTTGGACATTTGCGATGGTAAAAGTTCACTTTACGTTTATTCCATTTTTATTTTTGGCAACTTATCTTGTGTGTATCTTTGTAAACTCCTAATTTTTGTAACTTTTATCTTTGTAACTTTTTACTTTGTTTTTGTAATCTTTTGTATATATTCTGTTCTGCATTGTTCCACGTTTTCATGGAATATTAAATCATTATTTAATAAGTTTGACTTCTGCTATACTAAACTAACACTCATAGCCTAGAGGAGACTGCAGTGTAACTGTGTATAAGTCCATGCCTAATTGTATGCTTGAGCAACACTACCATATGAAATTGTAATTGCATTGTGTGTGGGGGCGTTTGTCATACGTTGGCCTAAAGCGCGCAGCTGACCCAACGTACGAAAACGCCAGTGCGAGTAGCTCGACAGCAGAGTAGCTAACAGTATCGCTCTGAACGACTGTTAGTGGTTTTGCTTCACTACAGTGTAAGATTGCAACTGTGTGTGTGTGGGTGCGTGGCTTTCCCCGTATTCGGCCTAAGCGCAAAGCTGACCCGAATATGAAAACGCGGATTGCGCGCTGAGGACTCGACAGCAGAGTGGAAGTGTCTAGCGAACCACTAGTGGTGGCAGTGAGAGGTGTTCTGAGGGGTCCCAGCCTTGTTTTAGCTCGAATAAGGCTCCCCGCTTGATCTGGTCAAACCCGCAGTCGGGAACCGTATACGCAGGCGTGCCGCGGGCCGGTTCCTGACAGGAGTTATTACTCATAACGTATGCAGAGTCAGCACCCCTGAGGAAGTATAAGTCCTGGTGGAATACATTTGTCAATGCAGTAAATCCTGAGAAGCTGTGGGAGTATAAATGAATGTAATACATTTTACTCCCCGTTGGTGCAACCTCTTAAAAATGAGCAGAAAGGGGAATGTTGGTGTCCCCAGTCTTTATACCGGTGCCATAGTTTCCAGAAAGTTAACTTTACTTAAAAAAACATAGCACCTGCAGACTGAAGTGGAAAGCTAATACTTTCTGGTAATCAATTACAAAATGTCTTGTACAGAGATTACAAATTTTATTTATAATATAGATTGTTGTACTAAACAAAGCTACCCTTGACAGATCCTCCTATCAATCACTACAATACTGCTCCAGTGTTCTGGCTGTTGTCCCACAACTTAGACACCAAGCAATGCTGGAGAAAAGAAAAAGGCATTGAAACATCCTAGCCCAGCAAGGTAAGTATCCTATCAGTGCTGTGTAATATAAATAAATAAATAAATAGGTTCATCCAGAGAATCTCATGGAGAAATAAGCAGGGGCGTAACTAGAAATCACTGGGATCCCCTGCGAATATTTGGATGCCCCCCCCCCCCCCCCCCATAGGTGCCAAATAATCGTAATGGGGCAGCGTTTCACTGTAAATTAATTGTAAAGTGGGCAGCATTTTACCAGACAATTGTAATGTGGGCCAGAAAATCGTAATGTGGGCAGAGTTCACCAGACAATCGTAATGTGGGCCTTTAGAAAATCATAATGTGGGCAGAGTTCACCAGAAAATCGTAATGTGGGCAGTGTTTACCAGAAAATCGTAATGTGGGCACCAGTCACCAGAAAATCGTAACGTGAGCAGCAGTCACCAGAAAATTGTAACATGGACAGCATTCACCAGACAACCGTAATGTGGGCAGCGTTCACCAGAATATCGTAATGTGGGACAGAAAATCGTAATGTGGGCAAAGTTCACCAGAAAATCATAATGTGGGCAGCGTTCACCAGAAAATTGTAACATGGACAGCATTCACCAGACAATCGTAACGTGGGCAGTGTTCAACAGAAAATCGTAATGTGGGCCAGAAAATCGTAATGTGGGCAGCAGTCAGTCACCAGAATATCATAATGTGGGCAGCACACACCAGAAAATCCTAATGTGGGCAGCAGTCACCAGAAAATCGCAATGTGGGCAGCAGTCACCAGAAAATCGCAATGTGGGCAGCAGTCACCAGAAAATCCTAATGTGGGCAGCAGTCACCAGAAAATCCTAATGTGGGCAGCATACACCAGAAAATCGTAATGTGGGCAGCAGACACCAGAAAATCGCAATGTGGGCAGCAGACACCTAAAAAACGCTATGTGGGCAGCAGACACCTGAAAATCGTAATGTGGGCAGCAGACACCTGAAAATCGCAATGTGGGCAGCAGACACCTGAAAATCGTAATGTGGGCAGCAGACACCTGAAAATCGTAATGTGGGCAGCAGACACCTGAAAATCGTAATGTGGGCAGCAGACACCTGAAAATCGTAATGTGGGCAGCAGACACCTGAAAATCGCAATGTGGGCAGCAGTGACTAGAAAATCGCAATGTGGGCAGCAGTGACCAGAAAATCGTAATGTGGGCAGCAGACACCTGAAAATCGCAATGTGGGCAGCAGACACCAGAAAATCGTAATGTGGGCAGCAGACACCAGAAAATCGCAATGTGGGCAGCAGACACCAGAAAATCATAATGTGGGCAGCAGACACCTGAAAATCGTAATGTGGCCAGCAGGCACCTGAAAATCGTAATGCGGGCAGCAGACACCAGAAAATCGTAATGTGGGCAGCAGACACCTGAAAATCTTAATGTGGGCAGCAGACACCAGAAAATCGCAATGTGGGCAGCAGTGACCAGAAAATCGCAATGAGGGCAGCAGTGACCAGAAAATCTTAATGTGGGCAGCAGACACCTGAAAATCACAATGTAGGCAGCAGACACTAGAAAAAAAAATGCACCTGTTAAAAAAAAAACAATTCACTTACCTGACAGAAGTCTTCTCCTCTCCCGGCATCTGGCTCGCAGCTCCCCGAGTCCTCCTGCAGCACATCTCCCGCGGTGACAGGCAGAGTGCAGGGCTACGGCATGATGGCTGCCGAAGCCCTGTACTAGAGACACAAATAGTCTCCAGTGTAGAGCTTCTTCGGCGGCCATCTTGCCGTAGCCCTGCTCTGCCTGCCAGAGACTATGCAGGCTGCTGGAGCGGGGCTGCGGGGAATGAACTGGCGCAGCGTCTATTAGACGCTGCGTCCAGTTGAGCACCTTGCTGGGGGGGTCCAGAGCAGCGCTCCCCCCACGCACAGTGAGCGGGCCCCAGAGCAGCCCCGGGCCCCCCTGCGGCTGAGGGGGTCACATCCCCGGTAGGTACGCCGGTGGAAATAAGCAATCTGTTTGATTAGGTGACAGATTAATATGGCGTTGATTTACTCTGACCACTTTCTACACAACTTATGAAATTAGAGTCTTATAAACAGGGGCGTAACTACAATTCCTGGGGCCCCCAAACAAAACTTTGATGCTCCCCCAAATGTTCACACCCTTTCCCTTGCCTCCCCCTTTTGCCCTTCACAGGCTTCAGGCCCATTGCACAAGGGGCATAAAACAAGTGTGACCATCACATTCATAACAAGTGTAGCCACAAAAACACCTGATCTGAAGTATATGCCTCTGTCTTGGAGGAATGGATGGTTAGACGTTGAAGCCCCTCACAGTTCTGGGACCTCTGCATTAGTAGGGGCTGCTCCCCTGTAGTTACGCCCTTCTTACAAATCTATCAACTGATTGCATAATGATCGTATAAAGTATAATATTAAAACATTTCCAGGATTAGGTTACTCATAATCTTGGATTGACCAGAAAATAAGGGTCAATAGCCATTTATGATTTAGGTACTAAAATCCTGTATTGACAACAGTAAATACAGGACCTTGGTGACTCTGAAAAGGACTCAGACCTAGTCATCCAACTGCTATTCTTGCATCACAGACTTAATTTGTATACACTTATCTTAATTAAAAACTGTATTTTAAAGAGTAAATTGGGGGCTACAAGTCTTTAATCTGACTGCTCCTTTATTTCTTATTAGTTAATAGTACCAACGCAGAGGATATCGATTGCATATCAAACAGTCATGTCTTAAGCAGCCCATACACTCAGCCGATTTTCTGGCCGATCGATCGATCGCGGTCGATCGATCGATCGATCGATCGCAAATCGGTTGGCCGATCGACCGATCGACGGCCGATTTCGATCGATTTCGATGGATTTCCGTCGAACTAGCAGGGTGGAAAATTTAGGTCGATCTGATGAGATTGCTTATCAGTTTGCATTGGCCTTAATGGAAATCTGATGGCAAAAAAATGCCATCAGATCGAATTTCAACAGATTTCAAACTGAAATCTGTTGGAATTCTATCCTGGTAAAAAATGTTCTAAAAACGCATCAGATAGATCATCAGATGCATTTCTTATCTGTCTGCTGCCAATCTGACGAGTGTATGGGCACCTTTACTTCAATACCAAACAGTGCCATGTTTACGATGCAAATGGCTGCATATTGCTTATCTAAATGGAACAGGATGAACCAGCCATTTTCCTCTTATCAGTTTTTTTTTCATTGTAGATAAGAAGAAAGACTTTCATAATTACAACAAGAAAATTCTGGATAGATATTCAGCCTAGGTTATTACACAAGAGTATTGCAGATTTGTCTTGGTTGGTGTGTCTGGGAGAAAATATAATGTTAAGGAACAGAACGCGTGATAAGTGCTAGTGAGATAATAAGTAAATTGCTGAACGCATATCATTTCTAGGGCTTTATATAGAGAGGCTTTCCTAACTCAGGACTAGTGAATTTTAATTGCTAATGTAACGGTTCTAATTAAACCATTCAGGCACTATTTTCTTTAGCTTATCTTGTAGCGGAGCCCTGCGTTATTACTGAGGATAACATCATGTTTATCTGAGTCCGACGGAGTCTAGACCTACAGTTTATGTGTGGTGGTCCCTGAAGCCACTCAATATTCTTGTCAGGAAGCACCAGGCAGCTAACAGATTAGATTCAATTTTACATCAGCATGAAAATATTTTGTTTATGCCATCAAGATGTACAAAGAGCAATGGCATGCCATAAACTAGAACATGGTTCCCAAGAGGGACAAGGACACAGCCACAAAATTCAACCTTATGTGTAGCCATTATATAGCTACAGCACTGTAGGCAAATTGATCTTGAAACACTAAGGCCAGTTTTACCTCAAGACCCCAGCAAAGCCAGTTTTATCAACTTCCTGTATCAAAGTACTTCCATGCAACCTTTAGAAATCCTTATTCTATGGATTTTTTAGGAACATTTTCTGGTCTCCTTTAAGGGCATGTCTCTTAGTTTTCCTGTTTGTCAGTTTTTCTGCATGAGTTGTCTGGCAGTTTTGCATTGCTGTCAATTGCTTTTCTGCATGTGAAAAATGCATTCAGGGGTAAACTAACCCATTGATTGGATGCAGTTTTCCTGTGCAGAAAATGCACAGAAAAACTGACAAGTGGAGACAGGCCCTTACAGTACATTTAAGAATGTATCTTCTGGTTACTGTCTCGTATTAAAGTGAATGGGAACCGCATTTAAAAAAAATGAGACAGATACTTACCCAAGGAGAGGGAAGGCTCTGGGTCCTATAGAGCCTTCCCGCACCTCTCCTGGTCCCCTCGTTCCGGTGCTGGCTTGCCCGGTAGCAGTATTTGACTAAATTAGTCAAATACTGCTTTACCTGGCCGAAGGAGGCTTCAGAAGTCTTCAGGGACCCCGAGTGCTCCTGAAGAAGGGCCGCCCTGTACTGCGCCTGCGCAAGCACGCTCTCTTGCACGCTCACGCCTGTGCAGTATGGAGCAGCACGTCTTTGGGAGGACATGGCTCCCGAAGACTTCCAAATACCCTTTCAGTGGGGGATTGAAACGGGGGAGCCAGCACAGGATAGAGGGCACTGAGAGAGGAGACAGAAGGCTCTATATGACCCAGAGCCTTCCCTCTCCTTAAGTGAGTATTTGCTTCATTTTTTTTAAATTGCGGTTCCCATTCACTACCACTTAAGGACCTGGGGATTTTCTTCTGATCGGTGCTGCGTGGACTCTCCAGCCCGCAGCACCGATCAGGAAATAGCCAGGGCGATCAGACTTACCCCCTTTTTCCCCACTAGGGGGATGTCCTCCTGGGGGGATCTGATCGCCGCCGGCTTGCTGCGCTTTGCGGGGGGGGGGGCTCTTCAAAGCCCCCCTCCGCAGCGTTTTCGGCGCTCTCTCCCTCTCCCTCCCTCTCCCTCCCCCTGTGAGCAGCGCAAGATGGATATCCGTCCTGCGCATTGTAGGATAGGCTTCAGCCTATCAAATGACGGCGATCCCCAGCCAATCAGAGGCTGGGGATTGCCGATCTGCTCTACGGCGCTGCTGCGAAGCAGCGCCGTATGATGTAAACAGCAGGAATTTCTTCCCCGCGTGTTTACATTTTGCCAGCGAGCCACGATTGGCGGCTCTCCGGCTGTTCACGGAGACACCCTCCGTGAACTGACATGGAAAGGCCGCTCCCATGGTAACCCACTTAAGACCTGCTGACACCTATGGGCGTTAGCTGGTCCTTAAAAAACAATACCAATCAGAAAGTTAAATGCATAGATGGAATACAGTTTAGTGAAATGTTTCACCTCCTAAATTTCATTTGCTGCTCTGTTTCGGACAGCCCAAGGTTATTCAGGTGACCATAGACTGCCTAGCTTTGCCAGGCAGCTATTTTCTCAACAGGGCCTATCACAGCATATTCCTTTGCTATGAGCAAGCTGACAGTAAAAAGGAATGAGCAATCTTTCATGACTCAGGAGCAAATCTGTGAGAATGTGTGTACAGGTTGGTCACTAAGGAGGATGTTAGTGAGAATCATGCTGGATCACTAACAATCAACCTTTTTGTTCTTTTTTGAAGTTCCCACAACATGACTTTCCCTTGCTCAACCTCTCAGCACCCCTCTACATAGAACAGAAGAGGCTGGGAAGTGAGAAGCTTGTGTGTAGACCAATCACTCCAAAACTGTCATCCTAAAGGGGGCCATATACTAGCCGACCAACCAGCCAATCGACCATTAAATTCGATTATTATAATCAAATTGGATAAAATTGGTGCTGCCAAGTGCATGCCCGACCGATAAAGTGACCAATTTCGGGACAGAAATTGGCTGCACGCTCAATCGCGCATGCTGGAAAATTTCGGGCCGAAGTTGGTTGGTCGGGTGCGCGGCGGTACGGTGGCCGAATTGCAAACGAGCGATGAGACGACAAATCCCCCGCCGCTGCTGCCGCAATGTATAATAGTATGTAGTGTAGTACATTTATACATGACCTGTCTGGTGTCAGCCTCCATGCGGTTTCCATCCATCTCGCCGGTGAGATTAACGGACACCGTGCGGAAGCTGCTACAGGACAGGTAATGTATAAATGCACTACACTACATACATTTATACATTTTGGGGGGCAGCGACGGCTTAGCCGATTCCCTGATGATTTCATGCTGAAAATGGACGGGAATCGGCCTGTAGTGTATGGGCAGATTCAACTAGAGACAAATTTATCTCTAATCAGATTTGATTAGAGATAAATGTGTCTCTTGGTCCAATCTGCCCATAATCGTTCTAATATATTGCCACCTTTAGCTATCAAAAACAATTGTTTCAGGTGGCAGAGACTCAATGGGCCTGATTCACAAAGCGTTGCTAACAGTTAGCACGCTGGTGAAAAGCCCTCTATCACGCCTAAACTCAGTTTAGGCATGATAAGTTTAGGTGTGATAAGTTTAGGTGTGATAAGTTTAGGCATGATAAGTTTAGGTGTGATAAGTTTAGGTGTGATAAGTTTAGGCATGATAAGTTTAGGTGTGATAAGTTTAAGCACCAACTGGGTTAGTACCGCAGTGCACAGCTGATCAAAAGTTTTGCGCTAGCAAAGTCTGGTGCACTTTGCATAGAGTTTAATGGCGCTGCTGTGCGTGCGGGACTTTGCAGGCGATCTAAACTTATCTAAACTTATGCCTAAACGTATTATGCCTAAACTTATCACGCCTAAACTTATCACGCCTAAACTGGCATTTCACCAGCGTGGTGCAATGGATATCACGCCTAAAGTCTCTAACTGGGTTAGCACCGCTTTGTGAATCGAGCCCAAAGTGTGTACATAGATTGAAACTGGCAGCAGAGCTGGTCCTCCCTTTCCCAGTGTGTGTGGTGCAGAGCAGTGAATTACAGGAGGACAATACAAACGCAGATTCTGGTATTTTATTTACCATGTATAAAATGCTTTGAAAGTGGAACTGCAGTGTCCTACAAAAATATAAAAAGGACACTGGATTTGATGCATGGGTTAGAGAAGTTTAGATCGCCTGCAAAGTCCCGCACGCACAGCAGCGCCATTAAACTCTATGCAAAGTGCACCAGACTTTGCTAGCGCAAAACTTTTGATCAGCTGTGCACTACGGTACTAACCCAGTTGGTGCTTAAACTTATCACGCCTAAACTTATCACACCTAAACTTATCATGCCTAAACTTATCACACCTAAACTTATCACACCTAAACTTATCATGCCTAAACTGAGTTTAGGCGTGATAGAGGGCTTTTCACCAGCGTGCTAACTGTTAGCACCGCTTTGTGAATCAGGCCCATTGAGTCTCTGCCACCTGAAACAATTGTTTTTGATAGCTAAAGGTGGCAATATATTAGAACGATTATGAGCAGATTGGACCAAGAGAGTAAATTTGCCACGCGCATGTAGCG
The DNA here is from genome assembly GCF_040937935.1 of Hyperolius riggenbachi. Lineage (NCBI taxonomy): Eukaryota > Metazoa > Chordata > Amphibia > Anura > Hyperoliidae > Hyperolius > Hyperolius riggenbachi. The sequence continues at coordinate 152,670,550 of NC_090652.1, forward strand.
CACAGCAATTTTACCAGCACTGATGCAAGGGGAGCAGCGTTAGCTGGATAGTGTAATGGTTAAGGGCTCTGCCTCTGACACAGGAGACCTGGATTCGGATCTCAGCTCTTTCTGTTCAGTAAGCCAGCACCTATTCAGTAAGGAGACCTTGGGCAAGACTGCCTAACACTGCCACTGCCTACTGAGTGCACCTTAGTAGCTGCCGCTAAAGTGCTTTGAGTCTGCCAAGAGAAAAGTGCAATAATAATGTTATTTGTCTTGTCTAGCGCAACATGTACAACCAGTAAATTTACCAGCTTTCATGCAACAGGCCCCATGTTTGCTATCTCTTGTTGTTCCCTACTCTGCTTCCACCACTCTCAATGTAAATGCAGTGCTTTCCATAATTTAACCACTGTACTTGTAGTTAGGGATGTCGCAAACATGAAACTAGCGTGAACGCGAATTTACTGCAAACGTTCATGAACTGGCAAACCGCCATAGACTTTAATGGGCAGGCAATTTTAAAACCTATAGGGGCTGTTTCTGGTCACAAAAGTGATGGAAAAGTTGTTTCAAGGGGTCTAACACCTGGTCCGTGGCATGCAGGAGGGGGATCCATAGCAAAATTCCCACCAAAAATTACGTAGTTGATGCGGAGTTGTGTTTTAATAAAGGGTAGAAATCACAGTACATTCCTAAATTTGTGGAATTAAGTGCTTTAAAACGTCTGGTGTGCATACATGGCGATAAGTTAGTGTAAGGGCTAGGCCTGGTTCACACAACGCCACAAAAACGAGACAAAACGCCGCGTTTAACACCCTGCAAACAACTACAAAGAGCTTTAGTGATAACATCAGGTGAGCAAATTATTGTTTTTGCTGGTTGACACTTCCAGGTCATAAATGTTAGTCGTCTCGGTGGCAATCTTTGTGTAGTGGTGTGTAGTGGCCACCGTGCTTGTGCTTGTGTTTGCAGGAGTGCAGGCGATCACAGTTTGCCAGCCCCTATGGTTGGGCTGAGGTAATACAATGACAGTTACAGTGGGTTGCAAAAGTATTCGGCCCCCTTGAAGTTTTCCACATTTTGTCACATTACTGCCACAAACATGAATCAATTTTATTGGAATTCCACGTGAAAGACCAATACAAAGTGGTGTACATGTGAGAAGTGGATCGAAAATCATACATCATTCCAAACATTTTTTTACAAATAAATAACTGCAAAGTGGGCTGTGCGTAATTTTTCGGCCCCCTGATTCAATACTTTGTAGAACCCCCTTTTGCTGCAATTACAGCTGCCAGACTTTTAGGGTATGTCTCTACCAGCTTTGCACATCAAGAGACTGAAATCCTTGTCCATTCTTCTTTGCAAAACAGCTCCAGCTCAGTCAGATTAGATGGACAGCGTTTGTGAACAGCAGTTTTCAGATCTTGCCACAGATTCTCGATTGGATTCAGATCTGGACTTTGACTGGGCCATCCTAACACATATATATGTTTTTGTTTTAAACCATTCCATTGTTACCCTGGCTTTACGTTTAATGGCATTGCCCTGCTAGAAGGTGAACCTCCGCCTCAGTCTCAAGTCTTTTGCAGTCTCCAAGAGGTTTTCTTCCAAGTTTGCCCTGTATTTGGCTCCATCCATCTTCCCATCAACTCTGACCAGCTTCCCTGTCCCTGCTGAAGAGATGCACACCCCGAGCATGATGCTGCCACCACCATATTTGACAGTGGGGATGGTGTGTTCAGAGTGATGTGCAGTGTTCATTTTCTGCCACACATAGCGTTTTGCATTTTGGCCAAAAAGTTCCATATTGGTCTCATCTGACCAGAGCACCTTCTTCCACATGGTTGCTGTGTCCCCCACATGGCTTGTGGCAAACTGCAAACGGGACTTCTTATGCTTTCTGTTAACAATGCCTTTCTTCTTGCCACTCTTCCATAAAGGCCAACTTTGTATAGTGCATGACTAATAGTTGTCCTATAAACAGAGTTTCCCACCTGAGCTGTAGATCTCTGCAGCTCGTCCAAAGTCACCATGGGCCTCTTGACTGCATTTCTGATCAGCGCTCTCCTTGTTCGGCCTGTGAGTTTAGGTGGATGGCCTTGTCTTGGTAGGTTTACAGCTCCCCCCGGCGCTGGCCACGCTTGGGGGGTCGCCTGCGCCACCCAGCCTCCCCCTCTGGGGTGCTGCTGTGGTTCCCAGGCAGTGAGAGTGCCTGGGACCCCGCGGTCCCCCGGTTGTATGGGGGCATTGGGAAGCCTCCCCGTGGCGCTCCTGGATAGTGCTAATGTGGCATGAACTAATTCCCGCAGGACGACCGCTTTGCGGTATTCGTTTTTTGACCCTGCATAGTTTGGCATGCGAAAGCAAATTCATATTTGCATGAGCATTGCCTCATGAATAGCCAATTGAGCCAGATTTGCAGAGCCAGACTTGCTAGGGTTAAAACTTGGTGTTAGAGCACACATATATTTTCCTCAGGTAAGCAGGTTTACAGTTGTGCCATACTCCTTCCATTTCTGAATGATCGCTTGAACAGTGCTCCTTGGGGTGTTCAAGGCTTTGTAAATCTTTTTGTAGCCTAAGCCTGCTTTAAATTTCCCAATAACTTGATCCCTGACCTGTCTTGGACCTGTCTTGTGTGTTCTTTGGACTTCACGGTGTTGCTCCCAATATTCTCTTAGACAACCTCTGAGGCCCTCACAGAGCAGCTGTATTTGTACTGACATTAGATTACACACAGGTGCACTCTATTTAGTCATTAGCACTCATCAGGCAATGTCTATAGGCAACTGACTGCACTCAGATCTAAGGGGGCCGAATAATTATGCACACACCACTTTGCAGTTATTTATTTGTAAAAAATGTTTGGAATCATGTACGATTTTCGTTCCACTTCTCATGTGTACACCACTTTGTGTTGGTCTTTCACGTGGAATTCCAATAAAATTGATTCATATTTGTGGCAGTAATATGACAAAATGTGGAAAACTTCAAGGGGGCCGAAACCCACTGTAAGTGACCCAAAAAACACTGATTCTGCACTGAGGCTTTATACAGGGGCAGTAGTGGATACACTAGATGCCAGTAGTGGTGGTGAAGGATTATTGGGTTATGGTCGGTGCACTACTAGGACCAGCAGACCTGTCTGGAACAGCTAACGTGTGCACTGGACACACAAAACTGCAACATAACAATAGCAAGAAAAAGAAAAACAGCCCTTAGAAGAGTGAATTACTGTAGCACTAAGCACTGACTGCACCTATCTGTAACAGCTAAAGTTCACTGTGTGGACCCACTTAATAGCAATATCACAAGATCAAAACACAGCCTTTAGAAGGCTACGTTATGTATGGCCCTCTAACTTAAAACGAATGCTGAATACAATTTTGCCTTCTGAAACAGAAGGTATTTGCGAAGGTCGTATGCATGTTGGATTGATGAGGTTCTGTAAACGTTATAAGCTATAAGCTTGCTATACACCAGTGGTTCTGGATATGTACCTGGCTTTCAGAGCCATAAAGAGATTATTTAAATATTTAGGAGTAATGCATTATGGGAAACCAGGTGATCACTTAAAACAGAATTATTACAAATAACTTCTGTTTTAAGAAGGCCAAATTATATTCAAGATGTATGTTTGTATTTCACATATCAGACACCAAAGTTCAATGGTATGAGCGCGGCGTTTGTCCATCCGGGTGCTGTGGCCAGCGGCTTCTGACTTCCCTTGTTTGGGATGTTGGACCAAGTAGGCACCTGACTGTTGGAATGCCAGTGGGACTCTACACGTTTCAGTGTCCTTACGCCTTCATCAGGTGACCTACTGACATGACATTCATACCACTGAACTTTTATGTTGTAATATGAGAAATACAAACACACATCTTGTAAGTGTTTTTAATCTTTTATGATTATGAAATAAAAAGGTAATGCCCTATTGGAGCGTTCCTCCACTTATGTTTTTGTACAGTGGTTGATAGGAGCCAGATCTTCCTGAGAAGCAGCTCACTCAAGGCATTACAGGAGGCTGGCTAGCTATTTGCATCCAACTTACTCTAGTGCAATAACTTTGGGTCAAAATTAAAATCAAACTTCTGCATTAAGCCTTTAATTCACTCCACTGCTCATGTCCCACTTACATTTTTGACCTTCTACACAAATATACTCCGATCAGTGCTCTCCATTCCTCTAGTGACTTTTTAATGGCTTTGACTTGCAAAACATGTACCCACACATGGCTGCAAGAATTCTCTAGGGCTGTCATCACTCTTTGGAATTTCTAGTTGTCTTTCCTTTCTTTGTTAATCATGAGACCTTCTATGCCATTAATTCATTTAGTTGCTAGTCTTTATTCTTCTTCTTAAAGGGGCACTAAATCGAAAAATTTAAAAATGTAAAATATTTGCAAACATAGACAAATAAGAAGTACGTTTTTTCAGAGTAAAATGAGCCATACATTTTTTTTCTCCTATGTTACTGTCACTTACAATAGGTTTTGGACTAGTCCATCTCATCACTAGGGATTCTCAGCAAGGCTTTTATTCTTTATAAAGATATTCCCTAAAATGGATTTAAACAATGATGCTGGTCAGCTTCCCTGCTCACTACACAGTTTTTACGTGCTCCAGCTGCCTGCCGTTACACCCCCCCATATAATTCCCATTCACCGATCTAAGTCCCCCGCAGAAAAAAAATGACCGTCTCTAATCAGAGACCACGGTATTTCTGCAAAAAAAAAAGTTTCCCAGCCTCCTTGTAGTTCCTGGAAGCATGATCGTATGCTTCCAGGACTTTGACTGTGGCCATTTTGTGGCCAAATAGTAAACTACACCCACATACATTTTTTACATTACATTATTTTACATTTAAAATTATCTGTTTCCCTCCCACAGCAAAAATTACCCAAATACATTTCTTAATAAAAAAAATTAATAAAAAAAATTACAATTAAAAAAACAAAAAAACAACATAGTTACCTAAGGGTCTGAACTTTTTAAATATACATGTCAAGAGAGTATCTTATTATATTTTTAAAATTATAAGCCTGTAAATAGTGATGGACGCAAATTGAAAAAATGCACATTTATTTCTAAATAAAATATCGGCGCCATAAATTGTGATAGGGACATCATTTAAACGGTGTAGTAACCGGAACAAATGGGCAAATAAAATACATGAGTTTTAATTACAGTAGCATGTATTCATTTTAAACTTTAATGGCCAAAAACTGAGAAATAATGAATTTTTTCCATTTCTTTCTTAATCTTCCTGTTAAAATGGATTTAGAAAAAAATAATTCTTAGCGAATGTACTACCCAAAGAAAGCCTAATTAGAAACAAGATATAGATCAATCGATTGTGATAAGTAGCGATAAAGTTATTGGCGAATGAATGGGAGGTGAACGTTGCTTGGATGCATACGATTTTCGAAACTGTAGGCTGAAGTGGTTAAAGTCCAATGTCCTTCCTATAATGTGATATATACTTAAATCTGGCCTCACAAAGGATTTATACTGTACAACGGTATTAGTATATCAGCTTCTTGTGATTTTATTTCCCATTTTTTGTTTTTCTTAGCTTCTGCTAGTTTGCATTGAATACAGTTGCTTAACTTGTTAACAGGCAGTTCTCAACTGTATGCCATTTATTTTATATGGTGCTTTGCTCCTGGCTCCTCCGAGATGTATGACCCTACATATATTAACATTAAATTGAATTTGCCATATGCTTGCTCATATAACCCTGCTGTTAAGATCTTGTTGTAATATGTCTCTATACTGATTAGTATTTAAAATTTGATATAATTTTGTTTAATCTCAGCAGAATTATATTGCTTTTTATTTTATCCACTAGGTCATTTTTAAATGAATTTATTAGTACCCAGTATTGACCCTTGCAGGACTCCACTAGTAAAAGGTTAACATTTTGAGTATAATCTGTTTGCTACTTCTGTTTGCCTTTTGTCATTTAAAGTGAACCTCCAGACTAAAAATCTACTCGGCAGCACTGAAAAGGCTTGGTGTTTCTTTAACAGTTTCACAGCATTAGAACTGTTTTTCTTACCAAAGCCTCATTTTTAGCTGCACAGAAGAAAACTGCCTGGGCATTTTTTCCCTGATGCTGTGCAAAGCATGATGGGATTTCTGATGTTGTTCTCCTTCTGCTGTTTTGGCACAAATTTGTTTTTTAAATTTGGAATTTGAGATTTGAAGCCTAGCGCGCAGCTGGGAGTGATGATCAGGACACAGGATAGTTGGAACTGTCTCTCATGCTCCCTGACACCTCCTTTCAACCAAAAAGATGTCTGCCCACATTAAAAAGATGGCTGCCCCCATGAAATCACAGACATTTGCCTGTTCTTTTAAAGCAGGGTGGGTAAGAGATTATATTACCTATCTATTTTAATTAACATAACTAATGTAACGTAAAGACAGTATGTATGCTTAGGCTGAAGTTCCCCTTTAACCTGTTTTCTATCCAGGTAAATACATTTCCCCTTGTCCCTGCATCCAGGGGCGTCTCTAGCCATTTTGTCACTCCGGGCGAGAAAACCTGTGTCGCCCCCCCCCCCCCCCCGTGAGGTGCCACTTGATGAAAATAGTCGTTTTACCGTAAAATAATCGTAACGCAGCAATGAGTCACTTATAATCGTAATGCGGCAATCTTTCACTAGAAAATAACCATAACGCAGCAATGATTCACCATAAAATATAATGCAGCAATGATTCACCATAAAATAATCGTAATGTGGCCAGCGTTCACCAGGAAATAATCGTATGTGGCCAGTGTTCACCAGGAAATAATATAATAATATTATGTGGCCTGCGTTCACCAGGAAATAATCGTATGTGGCCAGCGTTCACCAGGAAATAATCGTATGTGGCCAGAGTTCACCAGAAAATAATCGTATGTGGCCAGCGTTCACCAGAAATAATCGTATGTGGCCAGTGTTCACCAGGAAATAATCGTATGTGGCCAGCGTTCACCAGGAAATAATCGTATGTGGCCAGCGTTCACCAGGAAACAATCGTATGTGGCCAGCGTTAACCAGGAAACAATTGTATGTAGCCAGCGCTCACCAGGAAATAATCGTATGTGGCCTGCGCCAAGTGTTATGGGCAGGCTGAGGGGGGGGGGGGGGGTTGGGACTCAGGGCCAGCCAGGGCGGCATATAAAAAATTATCAAGAGCAGAGGGCAGGACTTCCGGTTCCGGCGCCCGCATGGAAGGAGAGTAGGAGAAGAGCTCCGGCGGATTACGGGCCAAACCACCCTCACCACACAACTAAACCGCCGCTAAAACATAGCGGTTAGGTGCAGAAACAGGCGGGGAACACGGAGGACGGAAGGCGAGCAGCGCATGGAAAGATACCTCACCCGAGCGCAAACGCAGCCCCGGGCAGAGACGGACCCCACACAGACCAACATGGCGGGCGGAAAAACCGGGCCTAAAGCTACTCCTGCACGGCAACAGCAGCACAAAGGAGCACAAAGCACAGACGGAGCAGACTGGGACTCAGACGCCAGCGAGACTCGCAGCAGGGGTAAGAGCCCAGATACGCACATAGACTATCAGAAGATAGCAGCAGCTGTCAGCAAGGCTTTGAAGCCGGAAATACAGGCCACAATCGAAAAGGCTATGGCAAGCGCACTAAAGCCGTTCAGAAAAGAGATAAACGAGCATAACAAACGCATAGCAGAGACAGAAAAGAGAGTAAGCACTTGTGAGGATGATCTAGCAAAAGCAAACATCACAATCGAGAAACTCCAACACGAGAACTCAGTGGCTTACAGCCGTATAGAAGATCTCGAGAATAGATCACGCAGAAACAATATCAGGTTTGTGGGGATTCCTGAGAGTGTTCAAGCCTCTCAGTTGCATGCGCTATGCTCCACAGACATCCCCTCCAAATTAGGCCTGCCAGACCCTTTGAAGGTAGAACGCGCACACCGCGTGGGGCCTCCCCGGGTGAAAGGAAAGAATCCGCCTCCCCGCATGGTCATGGTACGATATTTGGACTATGCCGACAAAGTTGCTGTAATGACAGCATATAGAGCACAGGGCCAGGACTTGGAGATAGAGGAGAGCACAGTCCGGCTGTTTAATGATTTTTCGGCAGACGTCTCACTAAAAAGGCGCTCTTTTAATAAGGTATGCTCCTCACTTTATACCAAACAGATCAAGTTCTCGCTGGTGTATCCAGCTATACTTAAAATCACAGATCAGGACAATAGGGTCTTAACATTTTATTCTCCTGAGGAAGCGCAAAACTACTTACAGAAAGGGAAAAGCCCTCCCAGGGAGAACATGGCAAACTCAGAGGAGCCACATGACTCACAAGATGAGGACTGAGACTGCAGCACGCATAATACCAAGCATTTCTCTAAGCCAGGAAAACAGCCCTCTGGCTTCTCCTATATAGTCATGAGCAGAATGCTACCTTAAAGAAAATCACAGTGTGCCTTCTTTATACCTTGTGTTTCTTCTTTTTTTTTTTCTGTTTTGTTTTTTTTCTTATCTTTGTCAGTGCTCCATTCACAGCACAGTTAAACTAATATCTACCATTAGCAACTTTTAAGGTTAAAAGTCCTGCATGTAATCTATTACTCTTAAAAGAATATGAGGGTGTATTATGAAGGTTTGGCTCGGATCTACGGACTCGAGGCAGTTAAGATACTGTCAAAAACTGCGGGAAAGAAGTGAAGTCCGCACTACTATGGTACAGGTTATGGTTGGTGTTTGGGGAATAAGTTTGGGGGAAGGGTGGGAGGGAAGGGAGTTAGAAAGGGGTTTGATCTCTGTGCAAAAATCAGCTTGGCTTAAATCAAAACACTGGAGTTGCGGCACTGTCCTCGGCCATCTTACATTTAGTTAAGTTAGAATGAAAATAGTATCATGGAATGTAAAAGGGTTGCAAAGTCCTGGGAAAAGATCCAGAATATTGAGACATCTGAGTAAATTCAAGCCAGATGTGTGTTTCATACAAGAGACACATTTAAGGGAAGATCAATACAAATTCATGAAAACATTTTGGGTGGGAGAAGTGTACGGATCCCCGGCAGTACACAAAAAAGCGGGAGTACTAACCTTGATCAATAAAAAATTACAATGCAAAGTAACTGCTCACTCAGCAGACAACGAAGGCAGATGGTCAAGGCTGCAGCTCCAGGTTGCGGGAGAAATGATAATACTATATAATATCTATGGCCCCAATCAAAATCATACGGGTTTCTATGACAAAATCCAAACACAGATAGTGAAGGAATCCTCGTCACCAATAATAATAGGAGGCGACCTAAATACTGTCCCAGATCACTGGGAAGATAGAAGCAACCCAAAACAAGCTTTGAGCAGCAGAGATAAATATTTACACCCGCTCATGCAAGCCTGTGGACTTATTGATCCATGGAGATACTCCCATCCACACGAACACGAATTCACATATTATTCCCCAAAACATGGGTCTTTTTCCAGAATCGATCTATTCCTAATTTCAAAAACACTTGGAACGAGATTATCCAAAGCTTTCATAGCTGACCTACTCATCTCAGACCACGCTCCAGTGGGACTGATACTGGATGATCTGGTTCCAAGAGGCACAGATATAATATGGCGATTTCCTACAAAACTACATGGAAACGATAAATTTGAGGCCATGTTAAAACAGTGGTGGATGGAGTATGCCCAGGATAATGAGGCCCATAAAAATGACCCGATATTATTTTGGGAAACTGCAAAGGCAGTGATAAGGGGAAAAATTATCTCCTATACCTCAGCAAGAAAGAAGCAAGCCCATATACATTACATGTCCGAGGTGGAAAAAATAAGAATAGCTTTTAAAGCTTTCAAACAAAATCCCACCCCAGAAAACAAAAAAAAATGGTTAGAAGTGAAACTAAAAGGAGACTTATGGTACAAATTACATGAAGAACTGCAAAAGCCCTACACAACGTTGACATTTCATAAGTACGGGGAGAAGGCAGGGAAACTATTGGCCAACATGGCGAGATACAAAAAAGGGAACCAGGAACCTTGCGTGCTTAAAGACACAAAAGGTAACATGATACAACACCCTCAAAAAGTGAACCAATGCTTTAGAGAATTCTTTGCAAAATTGTACTGCTCCACCACACAGTCAGATCCAAACGATTTGCAATCTACTTTTCAGAGAATTCCGGTCAGAAAACTTACAGAGGAGCAGGTAGAATCTCTGAACAGGGTAATTGGGGTGCAAGAGGTCAAGGAGACAATCAAAACCTTATCTAATCAGAAAACACCAGGACCCGATGGATTATCTAGTGAGTTTTATAAAATTCTACAGGGAGAAATAGCAGAGGACCTGGCCAAGCTATACAACACAATCTTAACTGACTCTGTGTATCCGGATTCTGGAAACACAGCATATATAAAACTATTACCGAAGGAAGGCAAGGACTTAACTGAAGTAGCCTCCTACAGGCCTATCTCTCTCATAAACCAGGATAGCAAAATACTATCTAAAATATTAGCTGATCGATTAGCACAAATACTCCCATCCCTTATACATACAAACCAAGTGGGCTTTGTGAAGGGACGAGCAGCCGTCACAAACATCAGAAAAGTTCTGACAGTCCTGGAACACGTTCGGGCTTATCCGAATACATATAAGTCAACAGGCCTTCTGGTGCTAGACGCCGAGAAGGCCTTTGACAGTGTAGAATGGGACTGGATGCTGGGTCTACTGTCTACAATGGGATTTAAAGGAGCTTTTCTTAAAGCAGTACAAGCAATATATCGAGTACCTAAGGCAAGGATTGTGACGGGTGGGTTCCTCTCGGAACCCTTTCCTTTAAAAAGAGGTGTGAGGCAAGGCTGCCCCTTATCCCCGCTTCTGTTCAATATTGCCTTGGAGCCCCTGGCCATAGAATTGCGTTCACTCATAACGGGAATCGAGATTGGAGAGGTATCAGTGCAGCAAGCGCTCTTTGCTGATGACATTCTTCTTTTTTTAAACAACCCCATAGAACAAATCCCACAGATTTTTCAAATTCTTAAAGATTTTGAATCCCGATCTGGATTAAAAATTAATAAAGACAAATGTGAACTCATGCCTCTGTCAAAATCAGCAAATTTCCGAGGATGGCACGGTTTGGGGGTCCGCCTGGTCACAACCTCTATAAAATACCTGGGTATTAAAATACCGAGGGATCCGACACAAATTTATACTCTTAATTATTCTGACCTGTTTCAGAAAATCAAACAGCAGTTAGAAAGATGGGCTACCCTTCCAATCGGATTAGCAGGAAGAATAGCACTCCTAAAAATGACAACAATGGGGAGATTACTTTACCCTATGCAAACAATCCCACTGCTTATAAAACACAAAGACACTAAATCCAATAAAAAATATCAATTTTATTTATAAATAAATAAAACAGCCTTCACAAAATTCATTTGGCAGGGCAAGAGACCACGTGTGGCTCTTTCAAAGCTTCAAAAAGCAAAAATAATAGGGGGAATGGGCTTGCCGAATATAAGACAATATAACCTGGCCTCTCTCTTGCGCCACATCCAAGACTGGATCAAAGGCACAAGCAAATACTCTAATTTAAAACTAGAAACAGAAATAGTTAAACCCTGGTCTCTCCTTGGCCTCCTCCACTCAAAAATTTTTGAACTACCTCTCCGACTTAGGCAAAATGCTATCTTTAGAGATACTGTACAAACCTGGAGAGCAATACGCAAAAAATTACGTCTCCCATGTCTTGTTTCCAAATATATGCCCATCTGGGGTAACCCCCACTACCCGTCAAGTATCTCCCAACAACAATTTTCAAACTGGGACTATAAAGGGATAGATAAACTGGGGAAACTACTAAATATAGAAGAAGGGAGATGGCTAACGCTTCAAGAACTGGCAGGTAAATACAATATCACAAAAGCTGACTTTCTTCCGTACATGCAATTGCAGTCGATGGTCCACTCACACATATCGGACATAACTAATGTGGCCCAACCCACGGAATTTGACAAAATTATAAATCCGGGAGGTCCTCTCAAAACACTAGCAGACTTGGCAAAGGCACTAGCACAGCTAGACGAAGAATTTTTTAGTAAAATTGCACTTGGGAAGTGGTGTAGTGATCTGGAGGAGGAGGATATAGAAGACAAAATAATACAGGGACTACAAGTCTTTAGAAACCAAATTAAAAATGAACAATTTAGAACATCACACTTCCTATTTATTCATAGAGCAAAATATGCGTTCAATATCAGGTATCGAACCCCTCCAGCTCATTATGTCCCAGAATGTCCTAAGTGCAAGCACCCGAATGCCAATTTATTCCATTGTATTTGGTCATGTGAATTTATTGATCACTATTGGGGGAAAGTTCTTACTTTTGCGAATAACGTGTGGAAAATCAGTACAAAAAAAGGCTATGCTACTTCTATTCCACTACTCTGACGAGAGAGAGGATAACAAAGAGCAGAAACCTTCGGCCCTATTTCATATCATTTTAGCATCTGCCCGGAGAGTAATCTTTCAAAATTGGATCTCTGCACAACCTCCCACGATCTCATCATTAAAGAAAGATCTAATGGTAATATTTACCTTGGAAAAACTCAACACGCTGCAGTCTCTAGAGCTACGCACAAAAAACTTCTTCAAAATCTGGAAAAAGTACATTCTACACTCTTTTACTCCAGCGGAACTCAATATACTGATGGGACATTTCTCATTAACTTCCTGGTACTGTTTAGAGGACTTGGGAGGCACCTTAGGTGCTCTTGAACACAAAAAGACCTAATTTGAGACCCTCGGTTTCTTTTTTCTTCTTTTTTGGCCCAAAAAAAAGATAGAAACTCAAACCCTAGAAGGAATGTATAACCTTAAAAAATTATCTGATACTATTACTTGTATGCCCAAACGAAGTGTACTGATAATCGGCTATTTAGACACAGAGAAGAGAGGAGGGGGGAGGGGGGAGGGAAAAGGGCTGTTTTTTTAAGGTTTACTATCAAAGTCAAAGGGTGTTTTACAAATATCTGTCTTTTTTAAGAATTTTGTAGGAATGAAACAAATGTACACCTTCTTATATCTAGTCAGATGTAAACATATTGTAAACCTGTGGGATGAAAATGTTTGAAAATCTTCCAATAAAATATATTTAAAAAAAAAAAAAAGAGCAGAGGGCACTCACTGTGAGGTGTCGCCTCGGCAGATAGTGTGTGTGCAGTGTAGCCAGCCGGCGGTGGCACTGGTCCCTGGCGCGTCACATGGTGCCTTCAAGCACGTGTGACAGGTGGGGGGCGGCGCCGCACGTATAAACAAACTAGCGTGCGGTAGTTCGCGCTGCATGGAGAGGGAGAGGGGGTGAACTAGTAGGCGGCGGCACAGCACGTATAAACTAACTAACGTGCGGCTGCTCGCTCTGAAGGGAGAGGGAGGGGGCGGACCAGCAGGCTGAGCTGCCTGTCACAGCCGGCCCGACGCTGAACTGATAATGTGGGGAAAAAAAACACACGCACACAGCGCGGCGAAAGAGCGCCCACGCCCACCCACGGTGCTCCAGGCCAAAATTTATAGTTGCCTGGTGACAGAGACGCCTCTGACTGCATCTGTCCCCTGGCTGTCTCGCTCCAGTGTCTGTGTGCAGCCAGTGACACAGGTGGGGGATCAGACTGTCGGGGGCATAAGCTTGCTGGTCGCTGGCTCCTGGTTTTACTGGCGTGGGGTGGGGTTAAAAGCTGGGCCACACGAAGTAAACACTTTACCTGTGTGGCTACTGAGAAGAAGGGGCACGGCTTTAAAGAAGGAGCCTGGCAGAGAAGAGCAGTATTGATTGCTCTATTGGCTGGGGAGAAGTGGAGGTGGAGGCACTGCTGAGCACATGGTAGCGTGCTGAGCACCGGGGACTGAGTCGGGAGGTAATATAATATAAAAAAAAAAAAACATGGTCACAGTAGCAGCGGCGGGGGAATGCGCCTCACCACCGCATGTCGCCTCCCCACCTCATGGCGCCCCAGGCAACCGCCTATACTTGCCTGGTGGGTGAGACGCCCCTGCCTGCATCCTCAGCTTCTCCACCAGACTAACATGGGGAATAATAAGAGAAGCCTTTGCAAAGTGTGAGCATACTACATCTTGTTAAGTCTTCAGTCTCTGTTGACCCTCCCACGAAGGAAGAGGTGTTGCTCAGTAGTGGAATCTAAGTGACCACGGGTGTTCACCCACACCCCCTCGAGGGGAGTGCAGGACTTCGCTGCCTAGTGCCCACCAGGTCACTACTGGGATTACCTCAGCAAGTGGTCAGGAGAACAGTGACACTAATTGTGGAATAGACTTGGTCAGACTGTATCCAAAGGTCCAGGGCAGGTGGCGTTCTACAGAGGTCGGGGTCACAAGCCAGAGGTCGGGGCAGGCAGCAATCAACGGTAGTCCAGAAACAGAGCCAAGGGTCAGGGCAAGCGGAGATAAGCAGAAGTTGGGGTTACAAGCCAAGAGTCACAACAGGAAATCCTATAAGAAGTTCCACGAACAGGAACAGCGGTTCACCAGACATGGCTAGCCAAGCTGTCGGAAAGAGCAGCACTGCAGTTGAGGGCAGTGCTGCTTTTATACTGAGCATTGGCACTGAAATCAGCGCACTGTGCGCGTAACACTTTGCGCATGCACACGCACATGTAGCTCTTTGCATGCGCGCACGTAACACCATGCGTGCATAACAGTCTGCGCACATGCGCATAGCGCACAACGCTATATGCCAAGCCGGAAGCGAGCATAGAAGACCCAGTGAGCTCCTGCGCATGCGCACGAAGGAACACGCACGGGAGCGCCGCGGACGGCCGCCATGGTGAGTGTGACACATCTATTGCTTTCTCCAAAATCTAAATTTGCATTCTCTACTTCCCCACTGAAATACTTTCTGAATCATTGACCCAGGATGAGTATCATGAATGAGATATGTTGCAACTATACTGATTCCACTTCGATATGCAGTGGCGTAGCTAAGGAGCTTTGGGCCTCGGAGCAAGTTTTACATTGGGCCCCTCAAGCACTCTATACATAACAATTGATACAATGCACTAAAGCCTGCCGAGGACAACCACAGTATTAGAGGTGCAAGAAGGGGATGGTGAACAGTTTGTTAATGATTACAACTATTTAAAGCATCTATAGAAGTGATTACTACCAGCAGAGGACCAATAAAGAGCTAATACTGGAGTTGAGGTTGGGCCCCTCTGGCCCAAGGGCCCTGGTGTGGTCGCAACCTCTGCACTTCCTCTATATGTTTCAAGCTTGTAGACTGAAGCTTACAGTTCAACACAACAGTGAGGTAAATAGATTTGTAAAAAATTGATAATGATCCTCTATTATCCTGAATTCCTCTAATTTTAGGGATAATATTTATAAACACAAACACAACATGGTCAGGAAAGCCAGTGATAACAATTTTGGGAACTGGGAGCAGCAAAATTGCAGGTTTTCCTTCTCTGGAAAATAGTAACTTTAGGAGATGGTAACAGCATGAAATGTATTATTCTTACTTTAGTTTTTATGCTCTGTCTCTATTAGTGTGTTTTCTTACTGCTGTGAAATGTGGGTACATATTTTTTTACCTACATGTACAATTCATTAGATTACCTGTTCAACTGTGAATTCTCTGTGTCCCATCATTGTTTATTCAGCTGTATATACTATTGTCCTCAGGGTCGGTTTAAGCAACAATGGGGCCCCAGGGCAAAATAAACCTGGGGGGCCCCCAACAGATACCCCGGTACAAAAATCGGCATTAAGGGACCTTTTTTGCAGCTGGTATAGTCAGGGTGTGAAGTCCCAATCGGTCGGAGCTCCACATTTTGGCTACCCCAGCCTGCATGGGGGACAAGGGGTTAAAAAGTTTCAGGAGGGGGGACGCCACATAATTTAAAAAAAAAAAATTCCCACACTCTAAACATTAAAAAAAATTGGGAAAATAGGAAAAAATGCCAGGGATCTTCATACAGCCATATTGCGACTGTATAGCGATCCCTGGCCAAAGCGTTGCGGCTGCGTATGGACCCCCTGGAAACCCCGTCAGAAAATATATTGCTCTTTCTTTTGAGGCATGTAAAATTACACTACCGTTAGGTTTGCTACTATAAGTGACATTTTCCGCATTTAGAAGTAAACTTTTTTCCTTCAAAACTTTAAAATCAATTTTCTCAAAAACTATAAGGTCTTTTTGAAAAATTGTTTTTTCCTCTTATTCCCAATGATCTCCGTAACATATCCTGCAAATTTAGGGTTTCTAGCAGTTAAGGTGGATTTGCTATCAACCGTTAAATTCGGCGGATTTTTTAATGTGTATTTTTTTTCCTTTGAAACTTCAAAATTGATTTTCTGAAAAAATTATAAGGTCTTTTTGAAAAAAATGTTTTTCCTCGTGTAGCCACTGGGGGCCCCTACAAGCTCTGGGGCCCTGGGGCAATTGCCCCCTTTGCCTCTATGGTAGCGCCGGCCCTGATTGTCCTGCAAAGCAAATTGCTGTATAGTAATAATAATAATAACAACAACGTGACATTTTCGCTGTTGTGAGAAATTGAAAAATATATATATGCAGGATGAAAATTGTGTTGTTTCATTCCTATACTAAACACATGCAAGTTTGCTCTACCAAATACAGTATATAATGCACTCATTTTGCATTATGATTTATATGCACACCAGGCGAAACTCATGCCTGCTATTCTCACTGTGCTGTTTCTTTAAAACTGCCAAAGGGTATAAGAACCATCAAAATGCTTAGTTAGTTGAACACTGGGATGGAACATAATAATCAAAGGACACCTTAGTTGTGAGAAGCACCTGTTAAACTGATGTTTGGATCTACTTTATAGATGTTGTGATTTGCATAGGATTCATCCATTGCACGAGAGACAACATGGGCAATGCACGAGACATGAAACAGTGCAGAAAAAATGTCACTATGTAGGAAAGAACTGAAATATCCAAAACCAGGAATACGCGAAAATAAGGGTTTAATTAACAAATGCAATAACATATACAAGGAATGTGACCGGCAATACCCCATGCGCAGCAGTAAAAACAGACAAAATAATGATCAGGTATAAACATAGAACAATATAGTTGCAGTCAAGTGTATTCAATAACATACACAAGGATTCAGGGTATATGCAAGGAAAACTATAATGATCAGGTATAAATGCAGCCCACAGGCAAGTGTATGCAGTAGCATACACAAGTAATTTGGGGTAAATACAGGGCTCTCTCTGCATAAATGGTTATGCAGAGCAAAGTGTGTGTGTGCGTGCGTGCGTGCGTGCGTAAACTGTATATATGTATAGTGTGCACATCGAGCCCAGAGCTTGAATAATACAGTATATACAAGCTATTTACAAGATGTATACAGACAATGCACAGGAAATAAGGAATATGCAATCGAGTATTTGAAAACGGGCAGAGTTCACAAACTAGGAGATCATCAGGGGCGCCTTAACCGCCTGGCGGTAGAAGCGGCGGCTTGGAGCGGCATGTAAGAGGTGGGCGCTGCCGCGGGGGTAGACTGCGGCTGACCAGCGCTACTACTATCGGCTGCGCTGCCTCCTCCTGTCCTCAGTCCTGTCTCATATGCAGGGATCGTGGTTTGTTTACACCACGTGCCGCAGAACGTGCCGCCTAGATATGTCCCCTGTGGGGGACATATCTCTTTAAGGGGGCAGAGGGTGCTGGTCGAGAAAGGTTTAAGCACCATTAGGGCCGCTCATCCCTTGCCATCTCCCTGGGTGACTACTGTTACCCGCAGTTGAATGGCCGAGTCGCACTCCGTTAGGCGAGCTATCTGCGCTTGCGCAGTACAAGTACAGCGACGGGAGCACACCTGGTGGGGCCGCACATGTGCGATAGAGCGCAACTCACCCATGTTTTCAGAGAAAACCGCAGGTGACAGGAGGCACCCAGGGAGACTGCCAGGGACGAGCAGCCCTAACGGGGCTTAAGGAAGCCCCAGGTAAGCATAGAACCTGAGACTCTTCTCGTCTCAGGTTCAATGTAAAGGTTCTTATGTTGTCGCATATCTTTAAGAGCAGAGAAGACGTTCTGAGTTCAGGTGTACTTTAAAGTGTACCAGCGATCACGAAATTATGTTTTTTTTTACTTACCCAGGGCTTCCTCCAGCCTCATAAGCATGGATGCGTCCCTCGCCATCCTCCATTTAGCAGTAATCCGCTCCAGTATTCAGCTCAGTGACGTCAGCTGGGGTCTTCTGCGCATGCGCAGAAGATCCACGCATGTGCAGAAGACCCCGGTTGACTCAGACTGGACCCGACTAAGCGAGTTACCGGGGCTGATTACTGCTGAACGGATGCAACGGGAGGACGGTGAGGGATGTATTCATTCTTAAAAGGCTGGAGGAAGTATAAAACTTTGTATTTCGTGATCTCTGGGTCATTTTAAAACAGTCCAACAATGTTATGTGCATTTGATCTGTGGGGGACATGTTATGTGCATTTGATCTGTGGGGGACATATGTGCATTTGATCTGTGGGGGGACATGTTATGTGCATTTGATCTGTGGGGGACATATCTGAATTTGTCCTGTGGGGGACATATGTGCATTTGATCTGTGGGGGACATATGTGCATTTGATCTGTGGGGGACATATGTGCATTTGATCTGTGGGGGACATATGTGCATTCGATCTGTGGGGGACATATGTGCATTTGATCTGTGGGGGACATATCTGAATTTGATCTGTGGGGGACATGTTATGTGCATTTGATCTGTGGGGACATATCTGAATTTGATCTGTGGGGGACATGTTATGTGCATTTGGTCTGTGGGGGACATATCTGCATTTGATCTGTGGGGAACATGTTAGATATAAAACAAGAAAAGTATAGAAAAAAGATAAAATGTGAAACTTAATCATTACAGTATAATATAGCGTGTGAGTGTGTTTGTGTGTGTGGGTGGGGGGAGATAAGGGTTGGCACCATGGGGAGGGGGGGTTGGCGCAGGGAGGGGGGGTTGGTGCAGGGAGGGGGGGCGCCACAGGTTTTCCCGCCTGGAGTGACAAAATGGCTAGAGGCACCCCTGGAGATCATACAAATAAGTAGTCACTTAGGCAAAGAATTGTCAAGATCAAGAAAAAGGTCATATATGAAATGGCAAGAAATAACAAGGGTACAGGGTAACTCAGAAACAGGGAACAGGAAACTTTAGCTAGGACACGGGAACGCTGGTGCGGCAATGAACTAGCAATGACTGAAAATTCAGGCTGGACTTAATGCGGAACTGAATATCTTTAAAAAAAAATCTTAAAAAGACAAAGAGTTTCACTTCCCTGGGGCTTCTGCCGGCCCCTTGCAGCCCCTTCCTGTCCCGCGCCGGTCCTCCATAATCCTCTGCTCTCTCGCCGCCAGCTAATTTCGTTACCATCGACTTGTAAGTTGACGGCAACTGTGCCTGCGCGCCCGCGTAGCTTTCTTCACATTCCCACCCACTATCGCGTCCTGAGCTACAGCACAAACTTACACACTTCTAGGTGTTCTGATTCACCATGAGCTTGTTGGCCAATCTGTAGCATTGTCCCTAGTCTCATTCGCCTAATCGCCTCTGATGAAATGAGGGTGAACTTGAACTAAGTGTGTTAGGTCCCTGCATGCTTTTTACTTAATAAAAAAATTCTTTAAATTCACCCATGGGCGAGATCAGCTTGTCATTTATAAGGAGAGCTTTCTACCTCAGATACTTGTGAAGAGCTTGGTGGCTTCCTATTTGTTTCCCTGGATGAATGTTCCACTCACAGACAGGATGACCCTGAGGGATCGTTCACACTAAGGGCATTCTTGCCCTTTTTTCAGTCGCAGGCGTTTTTCAAAATCGCCCACAAAATGTGCAATGAATCTCTATGAGAAGGTTCATATCAGCGTGTTGCGTCCGCTTTGTGGTCCGCAAAGCGGTGCCTGTACCATTTTTGGGGAGTTTTTGCTATAATGGAAGGTATAGGAAAAATGCAGAACGCTCACAAAATCGCTTTGTGCAGCGACTGCATTCGCGTTTTTAAGAATAAATACATTGTATTTATTATTTTCGGGTCAAAGAGTTAACTTACTGACTTGCGCCAGGGAGTGAATGAAAAAAACGTTCTGGAAACATGCTTAGAAAAGCGCTTTTAACAAAAATGCAGCATGCAGTGGAGCGCCTGGAGGCGCTAAAAAAACACGCACAAAAACGCAAAAGGCTTGCGTTTGCGGTTTCATTTTTAGATGTGAACAAGGCCTGAGTGAGATGACACGATTAGGTGGTTTTCTCAACAATAAGCCTAATTGCTGGCTTGTCAATACTGACATTGTTAGCCAACAAATAAGGTGAGCTAGTCTCCATTTTAGAGGAGAGCCTGTATATGGATTTATACACAAGTAACTAGCTATTTTGTTTTTGGCTGGCTCAGGTTCACTTTAAAGCGGTATAAAACCCTGAAATAATATTCAACAAAAACATGTTTTCCTACTTTTTATATGCCATACGGCTTATCATATTTGCATTGGTACATAAGTATTATTATTCATTTAGAAATTATACATTCCCAAAAGTACAGTTTTTTGCTTTGTGAGCTGACTTTGCATTTACTAATAACTGGTTTTATTCATTATGTATTAATTTCAGAAATGCTTTGAGTCTTTGTCTGTGTCCAGCATCTTCTCCACAGTCAGAGAATGTGTCACATTCCTCACTTAATACATTTAGGGCTCTTACACAGTAAGACATTACGTTTGATGCGACGTTCAGGTCGCATAACGTGCCCCTAACGCAACGCATTGAAAGACTATACCTTGGACGTTATTTAGCCCTGCGTTTGGTGCGCCGTTTTCGTCACACAGTGAAAAAAAAAAAACATTACTGAGCATGTGCAAACAGTCTAACACAGCTAAAAACGTGTATAACGCATAGCATGCAGCCCATTGATTTTTCATTGCTGTAAGTAAACACAAGATAACATTATCTACAACTTCGGATGAGTCCACATTTCACTGCACTGAACTTTCAATCTCTGTGTGTAATCCTTTGAATGCTGGTCTAGTAAAAACAATGCTGATTGTATATAATATGCTGTAAATATTTTTTTAGAGCAAAGAAGAAATGCTGGGTTATAGTCCGCTATAACCTAGCAGTCAGGGGCCTATATGCACTTAATTTTTCTCCTGAGTTTTCTCCTAGGTGATATTTATACGCCTTGTCATGAAATGCCCTTTAAACCACAAGCAAGCAAGAATATACTCAAAATAATTTTCATAGTATCTTTTCACTGACTCACTTTTTGGTCCTCTTTTGGTACTTTTTTTGTTTTATTTCCAAATACTTTATTGAAACCAACTGTTGTACAAGAAATAGAACAATTGCAAAGTGATGAAAAGTTATTTTAACCACTTGCCGACTGCGCACTCATAACAGATCTGCACCGCCGGCTGCAGGCTAATTAATCAGGCTACAGCCGCTCGCGCGAGCGGCTGCTTCCTGTCAATTCACGGCGGGGGGCTCCGTGAATAGCCTGTGGGCCGCCGATCGCGGCTCGCAGGCTAAATGTAAACACAAGCGGAAATAATCCGCTTTGTTTTTTTCATTTGTAAAACGCTGCTAACAGTAGCAGCGTTGTACTAGATCAGCGATCCCCGGCCAATCAGCGGCTGGGGATCGCTGTCACATGACAGGCAGGAGCCTGTTAGAGGCTGCACAGGACAGCTCCGTTCCTGTGCAGCCTCCGATCTCTGGGGAAGGGAAGGAGGAGAGGGGGAATCCTGCAGTGGAGGGGGCTTTGAGGTGGCCCCCCCCCGCCAACCACACGCAGGCAGGAGCGATCAGACCCCCCCAACACATCATCCCCCTAGTGGGGAAAGGGGGGGGGGGGGGGCGATCTGGTCGCTCTGCCTAATGTTTGATCTGTGCTGGGGGCTGTAGAGCCCACCCAGCACAGATCTCTGTAATAAGCGCTGGTCCTTAAGGGGGGGGTAAAGGCTGGGTCCTCAAGTGGTTAAAGAGAAGATGAAAAAGTATCTCTTAGGAGAAAACTCAGGAGAAAACCACCAGCAAGCTAGAAAATACTCAAAAAAATTTTAATAGTAGTTTTTTGCCCACTTTTTGGTATGTTTTCAATTGCAAAGTGCTAAAAAGTTATTGCAAATAGAAGATAAAAAATTATCACCTATGATAAAACTCATCAGAAATGGTTAATTGCATATGGGTCAGGGTCTCTATGGAGTACAGGGTTGAGTTTTGTAAAGACGTTAGAAGGGAATTATTTTAGAATGTATAAAAGGTATTTGCCGACACCTCGTGGTTCATTGACTTGAAACTGAACAATGTGAACCCACCATACTATTGCTTTTTATTTTTATCTTGACCATCAAAGGAAATATTGCAGAGACTTATGCAGTGAAATATATTCAGACTTCACAGTCTGTGTATGTTTTTATGCTCAATAAATAATGATTTTATTGTAAATTCACCATGATTTAACATTGTAGCATATGCATCAGTGGCACTGTATTAAATACACTCTATTTCAGTTAGACTAGACACCTTGAAATGCCTTTGGAATGATTTATTCATCACATCAGTTCTAGCTAGCAATGTGCTTTGGAGTGGCGCCAAAGACATTTACAAGGAAGCAAGATCAACTGCTCTGAGCATGGTAAATATTATTTTTATTGCCAAATGAAATCTATAGGAGCTCACTTTAACAATGCATGTTGCACCTGCTTAACATCAATAAAATAAATACCCAAGTTCAACTTTCCAACCAACCAACATGGACAAGAGGAAACAGGAGGCTTTATCTGCTCACTGCACTCACAAAACATATGCAAGTGGCTGAATGCACTTTTGCTGTCACATTTAAAGGACAACTGTAGTGAGAGGTATGTTGAGGCTGCCATATTTATTTCCTTTTAAGCAATACCAGTTGCCTGGCTATCCTGCGGATCCTCTGTCTCTAATACTTTCAGCCATAGACCCTGATCAAGCATATGCAGCAGATCAAGTGTTTCTGACATTATTGTCAGATTTGACAAGATTAGCTCCATGGTTTTATTTAGACACTATTGCATCCAAATAGACCAGAAGGGCTGCCAGGCAACTGGTACTGTTTAAAAGGAAATAAATATGGCAGCTTCCAAATACCTCTTGCTACAGTCCTTCAAGCTAGTTGTATTATCTACAGCTTAAACAATCCATAACATTTCAATATGATTAAACCCTTGTGTATGGCACATTATTTTCTAAATGTAAATTGCTTTGTATGCAGATGGAAACTTGCTGTGTTTGCATACTAAAACAAATAAACATTTTAAAAACTCACTTTCATCTTCATGCATGCATACATTTCTGTAAAACGGATTCATATTTAAACTGAGCTATACATAAAGGACTCATATAATATTTCCCTTTATTAGGGTACTATTAATATTTTCCATAGCAGCAGCAATATAGAACTAGAATTATATGGTGACTGCTTAACCCTTTCAAGACTAATAGTCCCACACACATGCCCCACATGCTATACACTGGCAGAGTGTGAGGCGCAAATGTGGATGTGGAAGATAAATGGGCACCAAAACAGGCGACAGCAGACAGGTAAAGTATAAATGCACAGGTAAGGGCACATTTACATTAGGGGGGCAGCAACGGAGGCAGAAGACGGCGGATGCAGAGTCACAAGGACGATTCCCAAGAGTTTTCATGCTGAAATCGATCAGAAATTGGCCTGCAGTATATGGGCAGCCAACAAATCTCTCTCTGATCATATCTGATTAGAGAGAAATCTGTCTCTTGGTCCAATCTGCCCATCATCGCTAGATGTATGGGCACCTTAACTAAAGCTATAAATACAGAGACACACTGATCATTCGTTTTACTGCAGAGTAACTGATCACATGACTCCTCCACTACCTCTTTCCTCTATCTCAGGTATGTCAAACTGGTCCTATGAGGGCCGAGATCCTGACACATTTTTGACACAGCTCAAATTAATTGATGGGTCTGAATCAGGAAAGGTGTGGTCCATCCGGTAGAACACATTCCTCTATTTCTCAGTCCATCCTAGACACTGGCATGGATCTGGCCCTCCAGGCCTGGAGTTTGACACCTGTGCTCTATCTCCACCTTCAAGCTGTGTGGAAGGGTGTGTGATAACTTGGGATGGGCAATAAGATGCTAATAATTGATGTATATTCTATGCTAATTGCATGCAAATGCACTGTGTGCAGTTTGGAAGTTAACCAATCAATTGTAGTAGCTGCTGTATTTGATTGGTCCAATTCCAAGCAGGATAAATTTGCATGAACTTTGCATTAAAGATTACCGGGTGAGGAGAAAAAAAAATGTTTGAATAGATACTTACCTAAGTAGTAGGAAGCCTCTGGATGCAAACCCACCACTGCTGGCCAGGACCCTATTCTTCTTCCTAGCCACACTTTGATCCAATTACGAGTATGGCCATACTGCACATGCACAAGTAGAGTTTGTGCATGTCCAGTAGCGTAAAGTCACTCATGCACAAAGGAGCAAGCCATGCACAAGTGGCTTCGAGATACTAAGCAAACATGGGCTGCACTCACCCAAGAGGTGCAGTATGGTTACACTGGAACAAAGACAGCAGAGCATCCATGAGAACATATTCAAAAAGCTCTTGTCGAATATGTTCAGAGGGAATTAGCATCAAGATGACCCAGGAAGCCTCTGGGTTATATAGAGTCTTCCCTCTACTGAGGTGAATATCTCATTTCATTTTCTCTACCTACTTCAGAAATGCTTTTCCACAGAATTATAAAAATCTCATTGACCTTCCCTAGTCATGACTTAGTATAAACACTTCTAACTTGTGCACTCCTGCCACCTGAAATCTGCCTACTTTGCATGGCCATGCCACAGAAAATGTACTAGCTTCAGCTAGTCTCTGCAAGCATTTGATGCTGTACTCAGTGGCATAGCTAAGGAGCTATGGGTCCCGGTGCAAGTTGTACATGCCCCTTCCCCCCCCCCCCTCAGCTGTATGTGTAACAGCAACAAATATGAGGAAGCATTGTACACCTGAAGAAGGGAAAGACACCAAAACATGTTATGCATTATCAGGCTATAAACCAATAAGCCAGTGGAGTGCCTCCTCATATTTATTGCTGATTAAATAGGGGTTTGTGGAGTGGTGAGCCACTAAGAAGATTAGACATTGGCTTCCAGACTAAAAAAAAAAAGAGAGGTATCTTTGTCTACTATACGCTGTGTAGCAGCAGACTAGTCAAAGCACCCATGCTGACCTCTGCCAACCACCCAAATAATCTAAATGCACAATAATAATGATGATGATGATAATAATAATAATAAGGCAGCGTCTTTCAGTAGTGCTGAAAGAATCTTGGGAATTGGTAATCACTGAGCACAACTGTGTGCAATAATAAGAGCTCTGCTAAAATGGGCAGCACTCTGCCACTTAGAAACACAGGCAGGCATGCTTGGCACAGTAAGAATGTGCTCTTCTCATAAATAATGTAAAGGTGTGCATGAAAAAAGGGCGCCGTGAAAAAAGGGCCCGGCTGGATAACGAAATGGTGCCGGTGAATAAGGAAATCTGATAATGATAAACATCATTGTCAAACTTGCGTAACGACAAATACCGTTGTAAAAACAGACAGGAAATAATAACAAAAAAATATTAACGTTAAAAATTGTTACGTAATTCAACAATACAGCCTAACCCAACCCTACCCTAAATCTAACCACTCCTCTGGTGGTGCCTAACCCTAACCACCCCAATAGAGCCTAACCCTAACCACCCCCTTGGTGGTGCCTGATCCTAACCAAAACCACTCCCCCCCCCCCACTCCCCCCCCCCCCCGTGTTGCCTAAAACTAACTGCGCCCGGGTGGTGCCTAACCCTAACCACTCCCCCTGCAGAGACACCCTTTAACATATAGAAACAATAATATCTTTGATAACGTAAAATCTGTACATACAAATTAAATAATATGATAAAAATTATAACATTGCAAGCTTCTAAAGCGAAACCATACTTCAAAAACTTTAATGTTCTAATGTTGTTGACGATCTTTATAGCGGCACCCTTTTTCTGCTTTTTTTTCCCGTATTAACGATAATTGCATTAGAGTCTATGGCAGCGCCCTTTTCTTCCACCCTCAGTCGGCGCCCTTTTTTTCTGCTAACATGTAAAGTGATCTTTGAGCTATCTCAAATTAAAGCAGACTTTCGCCTTGCCTTTTTATTGAAGTTGAACATGTCTAATGTTTCTATGCTCCTAACTGATTTCTCATTTCAAAGCCAACAAGTACTTAATGCATCTCTATGCATCTCTACCGTACTTCCAGCTACCGATAAGACACTGTAAATGCAATATCAATCTGTGTGTATAGTTTAAAGCATATGGTGAAAAAGTAGAGAACCTGTGACAATTTCAAATTCATTGTAAAAGATGCCCCAAAGCGTAACCTGTCCAACCCTTACTTTTAGTGATGATTGCTGCAAATTCCAAAAATAAGCACCAACAGTCCCTTTAACAGTAAAGGACCAGTGCTGAAATGAGATGAGTTCCAATGTCTCAAATAGATCAAGCATTCATACTCTCAGCGCAGGTCCAGAATAACACCTTCTTTGCAGATATCAGCCGGACACTAAGCGATAAATGTAAATGAAATCAAAAAGGCTTCTCAGCTCCTAAAAACTCAGATTATAAGGTTGTTAGTCAGGCATGTGCTGGATAGCCACAGCAATACTCCAAGAAGGCTCTAAAGACTCCCCAGATGTACACAATTCTTGAGAACGTCCTAGCTGGGTGAAACGTTGACCAACCTTGCCTTTCCCACCCTCCATGTGATGCCAGTGCCTGTGCCAGATAAGTGTGCAAATTGTTTTACGCTTGCTATGTTTTAACTATATGGATTAATAAAGTGGTTTTACATCGGATGTGAAGCTTTAGGCAACGTCTTCCCTTTATGTACTACGTATCTCCTCTCTTGACAAGACAAGCAAGTTATTTAGACCGATTGTGGTGTGCGGAAAAGTCTTTCCTACTTGTCCCAGATCTATACATTCAGAGGAAGAGCAGTGACCATGAACCGAGATCAAAAGCTCTCAGCAGTATCACTCCAAGGTGTGTGTCAGTTCACTGGACACACAAGTCCACACCTAGCCACAGTATTTGTCCTGGGTATTTTTCAGTGTTTGACCATTATCAATAAATAAAAGTATCTAAGTGTAAAACTGTTTATTTGTAGGTACACCAGAGGGTATCTTTGGTGTAAAGGGTACACTTACCCTTTACACAAGCACTCCTTACTTAGCTGCTTGGCTGAATGTTTGCCTGCCATTAGGAGTTGTGCAGTTTCCATCTGGTTGGTTCAGATGGTTGTTACCGTTGTCCTCTGGTGTTCCTGCCATGCTCTGCATACAGGGTTCATAGAAAGTGCTTTATACAGTGGTCTGAAGAAGGGCCTTTGTGTGCCCGAAATGAGCGTGTCGTTGTCTAAATTGAATGTATTAAGCCTACACTACTATTAATTGCTACAGTATATACCTGTCTTTGGATGTTTTTTACATGAATAAGGAGCTCCTTACAGAAACCTTGTATGAAATCACTTTAGATTTATGTCAATAAAGATTTTTGAGACTTTTGTACCTTAAGACCTTGCAAGAATCCGTTTATTCTACATATTATGGTCCTTACTATTCATATACAGAGCTCAGCCAGGAAGAGACAAGCAACCGGAGAGCTTTTACAAACCAGATTCACCAGGACCATGATTACCCTAGAGAGAGCTGGGAGAAATGGGCTTCAAGCCAACAACTGCCACATGGAGAATAATTAGCCTAATGAGTACCAGGTTAAGCTTGCTACAATACACAAAGAAGCAACACTCCTGCTCTCTGTAAGGCCTGGTAGATCCCATTTTCTTAATCAGTCCCAATGTCCCAATCTCCTCCGCAGTGTACACCTTATGTGGAATGTCTCAGTTCAGGGATGACCAGTACATTGTTCCAACACTCGGTTACACCCAGGCCTTTAGGTGTGCAAAATATTGAAACTGATCTAGTACAAAGGAAAGGTATCACCAGAACTTACAAGACAGAAACACAGGCAATAATAAATAGTCAGTTCTTACACATTAATGAGATGACCATCAACCAGGAGATGAGCAAGGCATAGTACAGACAAGCCAGGGGTCATACATAGAGAATCCAATCCAATGTCAATACCAACGAATAATCCAAAGAGTAGCTGAGTACAAGCAATAGGTCGGTCCATGCGGCAAGCAAAGGGTAAAAGAGGTTCAGGCAATAAGTCGGTCCAGGCAGCAATCAAAGGGTAAATCAGATTCAAGTAAAAAGTCGATCCAAGACATGAAATAAAACATTTATATTGCACTGCAACTACTTGGATGTGCTCGGTAGGCAGTAGCAGTCTCACCCAAGGTCTCCTTACTGAATAGCAAGGAGTTTTGAATCAGGCTTTTACTCATGGCTAACACGGTACAACACTCTACTGCTTTTACTTACTGAATAGGAGCTGGCTTACTGAACAGGAAGAGCCGAGATTAAAACCCTGATCTCATGTGTCAGAGGCACAATTCAACATGCATACAGACTGTTTCAGACTGAGGAGTCAGTGCATGGTATAGATTAATATGGCTCTATGGGGTAGGACTTGGAGGTAGGACAGATTGCCCAGCAAGCTCATGGTGATCCATACCTCCTTGGAGAGTGTAAGAGGCTAAAAAGCTTGTAATCTGGTTTAGAAATTCTCTTTTGCCCCAGGTATACAAAGAAAGATTGAATTCTCTTCACATTGGTGATATCCTGTATATTCATGATAAGTTGTCAGAATGCCATGCCAAGTTCCAATTAAAAGCCTGAAAACATCATTTTCCCATGCATTTAATTTAAATGGGCATATGGAGCCAGGCAGACCAGACTGTCTAACTAGTGCTCCTAGCACTGCTTTTACCCAGAAAAGCAAAAATGCAAAATGCATTCTGTTCTTCCAGCTGGAATATTCTTTTAATGAGTACAGATCTTATAAAAGTTACCAAATAAAGTAAAAGGGGGCACATCTTGCTACCATGCAGCATGGAAAGTGATGTCAAAACTGTTATTTTTATCCATTCAATAGAATACAGTTCTGATGTTATTAAAGTCATTAAATTGGTAACACGGCATAAAATTGGGCACCCTGAAGTGCCTGCATGTACCGTCGTTAAAGTGGACCTGAACTCCTGCACAGGACAGAAGGAAAACATAGCAAAATGCACCCTGTATGTATTTAGAGAGTTTAGTCTAATTCCCCCCTCATCTGTGTCTAATCAAAAGTTGGAATTTGATCTGTCCCTTGTCAGCTGACTGCCATGACAGAGATGGCAGATAAGCTCATTTGAAAGCACAGGATGTTAATAATATGTTTGCTTCCATGGAAGCAGAAAGTAGAAACGCTGCAGATTTATTGTAGGATTTATATCAGCTTTTAGAGCTGAGATGAAGTTCTGAGTTCAGGTCCGCTTTAATACAGAAGAACATTCTGGGAACATCTAAACCTGGAAAGTTCTGTGAGGTTCTCTACAATAGGAGTCTTTCTGCTGGACAAAGCAGGTCTGAAAATTGCACTCTATGCAGCAAGGTTCCAACATCAGTACTGAAGGCGTGCACTCTGGGCTTTAGCTTAGTACGTACACACCTTAGATTTGGGCACCTCACTGGCCTAGGGTGAATTGGAAGCTCTTGAGTTCCCTCATTGGTACATTGTTTTGCCTGGTGGCTATGTTGCCCTTACAGGCAAGGTGCCGATATCCAACTGCTGACAGTGATCTGGTAGAAGACCTTCATGGAGCCCTCCTATTTGCAGGTTTTCCATCTGCTCACTACCTCCTCCTAAGTTGCAGTAGCTGATTAAATAGCCTCCCCAGGCTGCAGCACATCACATAGTGAGCAGCACTTAGTCATAATGCTCCAGCTTGTTCATGAGAAAACCTTCAGGTTGTGTTCCTGAAATAGACTGCAGTAAGCTATGGTATCCATCAGAGTTAGGGCTTTTAGCGCTGGTGATTTTAGAAAGCACTTGTGCACTGATTACCTACGAGAGTGTTCACATATGAGCGGTTCGATTGCTATCTGCTTCTAAAAGCGATGCCTGTACCATTTTTCTGAGCGCTTTGGCTCAATGGAAGGTATAGGGAAATCGCAAAGCGCTTGAAAAAGCGCTTTGTATAGAGATTTCCCGAGCACTTTCATGAATAAATATATTGTATTTATTCATTTCCAGGTGAAAGAGTTCAAAGAATCGCTCTCCAAAAGCGCTTAGAAAGCAGAGGGAAAAGCGATTTAAAAAAATCGCAATAAATCGATCAGCGCTTGCAATAGCGCTGGCGATTTATAATGTGAACATAGCATAACTTCACTGAGCTAGAAAATCACCACAGTGAGTGGAGAAAAAACACCTGCAATAAGCATACCTGCACTAGGCAGAGCCGGATTTACATTTTTTTTCTAACACTGGTTCAACCTTCCACATGCAATAGCCCTTCCCCCCATGCGTAACATCCATGTACAGCAGTCCCTCTCTTTCATGTAAACCACCCTTGTGCAGCAACACATGTTGCTCCCCATTTGCAGTTTGCTTTTTTTTATTTGCACCTCCTCCTCCGCATACAGCAGCCACCCAAGGCCCGGGCCTTTGTGGCCTTTCCAGGAATCCGACCAAGGCTATAAGACCTGGTTTCCACTTGTGTGTTTTGTGTCTGATTTATCTCTCAGAAAATTTGCATTGATTTGGCAACTAATGTTAGTGAATGGGGCTGTTTCCATTCAATGCGAATTTTCGTACGCGTGAAAAAAATATGAGGTCCTGCATCATTTTTTCGGACATCGTGTATGATTCCCGTACAATGCTTTGCATAGGCAATGCAAATTTTTGGGTTATTTGCGAAAATTCGCATTAGATCCATGGTTACAGGAAGTTGTCAGCAGTCATGACTAAGCTGTTACTAGGCAGATTATGTAATATTTAACTAATTTGCGTACAAAAAAATTGCATAAAAATTTACATGCGCATTTTCACCAAGCAGAAAAATCTTACACGATTTTTTGCAGGCGAAAATGTCACGCTACAGTGGAAACGTAGTCTAAGTCAAAGACTAAGTCAAAGATAACAAGCATAGGATCAAAACAAAGCCATAAAACAACTTAAAAGAAGAAAAGGAAAGATTGGCACCTTTTATATTCCTATCTTTTCAGTTTTCTTTTCTGCATAAAGTGATCTGTAAAGTAACATAGTGCATATTTAAATTATACTGTTAATTGGCAGAGTAGATTACCACTACAAGCTTTCAAAACAGGTCTGGCGTTTTCCTAAATCATGTTGTAAAACAAAACCTGAAAGTCCTCTTGCTTTATACAAAATGAAAAAAGGTAATATGTGTTACCATTGCCACATTAATGTGTAGAGATGGCCCGAACCTCCGATTTTCGGTTCGCGAACTTCCGCAAAAGTTTGGTTCACGCGAACTTCCGCGAACCGCATTAGACTTCAATGGAAAGGCGAACTTTGACACCTAGAAACACTTATGCTGGCCAGAAAAGTGATGGAAAAGATGTTTCAAGGGGTCTAACATCTGAGTTTTTGCATGGATGAGTCGGATAGATGCCAAAAGTCCCGGGGAAAAAATCTGGATTTGACGCAAAGCAGCGTTTTAAGGGCAGAAATCACATTGAATGCTAAATTGCAGGCCTAAAGTGCTTTAAAACATCTTGCATGTGTATACATCAATCAGGGAGTGTAATTAGAGTACTGCTTCACACTGACAGAGTAAACTAACTGTGTAACGCACCGCAAACAGCTGTTTGTGTTGTGATGGCCGTGCTGGACTGATGCGCACCATGACGAGAGTGCAGGTGATGGCGGCTTTCAAGCCCATATAGTCGCCGGGCTGAGGTAGCTGAATGACAGAACAGTGACAGTCCAGTTGATCAAATTTGGTCTGTCCACAATGAAGCAAACACCTTATTATCGCGGGTGTGCCCCACCCCCCCCAACACACTCATATAGCCGTCGGTCATTGCTTCATTGTGATACGCAAGTCCCTTCAACGCGGCAAGGTAATGATCACGAAGGGGAATTGGCACATGTACATGCATTTTGTTTTGTTGTTGCAGCTGCAGTGCAGCCAGAAAAATTAAGCAGTTATGTACACACACCAGAAAAATTATTATAGGGGCTGCTGCTAGCAGCGGCCTTAAAAATTCAGGAATCCACCCGGAGTCCTGGACCCTGTTGGTGGTGGCGGAGAAGGCAGTCAACAGGCCTGAGGGCAGAGATGCTGTGTGGGAAGCGACTTAGTCTTGGATACATTCCACACCAAAATACGGGGGTTTAAATGAACAACAAGTCTTTTATTCTATTATTATTTATTATTTTATACTGCAGTCCTTTTGTATGATGTGGAATCCTGAATTGGTTCTTTTGCATATTTGTCCGCAATCTTGAAGAAATTTGAAAAAAGGAAGAATAAAAGACTTGTTGTTTATTTAACCATCTTAGCGGTATGGACGAGCTCAGCTCGTCCATCACCGCCGATGGCTGCCGCTCAGGCCCTGCTGGGCCGATTTTGTTCAAATAAAAAGCAGCACACGCAGCCGGCACTTTGCCAGCCGCGTGTGCTGCCCGATCGCCGCCGCTCTGCGGTGATCCGCCGCGAGCAGCGGCGAAAGAGGGTCCCCCCAGCCGCCTGAGCCCTGCGCAGCCGGAACAAATAGTTCCGACCAGCGCTAAGGGCTGGATCGGAGGCGGCTGACGTCAGGACGTCGGCTGACGTCCATGACGTCGCCATGGCGACGAAGTAAGCAAAACACGGAAGGCCGCTCATTGCGGCCTTCCGTGTTACTTCTGGCTGCCGGAGGCGATCGGAAGAACGCCTCCGGAGCGCCCTCTAGTGGGCTTTCATGCAGCCAACTTTCAGTTGGCTGCATGAAATAGTTGTTTTTTTATTAAAAAAAAACCCTCCCACAGCCGCCCTGGCGATCTTAATAGAACGCCAGGGTGGTTAAAGCCCCGTATTTTGGTGTGGAATGTATATAGTACTGTATGAGGGGTGGAACAATACAACTGGGTTTTAAGTGTTAATGTACTGCTTTGACTTAGTCTTGGGGCAGGCAGTCACACAGCGTGCAGGCAGAGATGCTGTGTGTGGGGACTGACTTAGTCTTCAGGCAGGCCTGAGCGTGCTTTGCAGACCAGGCATCCGTGGTCAGATGGACCCTTGACCCAACGCTGTGTGCCAGAGATGTCACCACTTGCCTTTCAAAATCCCGGTACAGTTTAGGTATCGCTTTTTTTGAGAAAAAAAATTGAAGCCTGGTATCTTCCACTGTGGTGTGTGGCTTTGCTTTTGTGCGCTGCTTTTCCTCAGGTGGTCATGCAATTGCAGTTTGTGCTTTGTAATCATGTGCCTTCGTAAGGTAGTTGTCCCTACGCGGGTCTTGGTCTTTCCACGGCTCAAGAGTACAGATGGCATTTCTCTCATCTGAGGCAGACACACAACAAAAATAAGTCCACACCGCTGAGCCCTGGGGTGATGGCACTTTGGTGGTGGCTGCCGACTGAGTGTTAAGTGGGGTGCCAGAATCAGAGCAGGAGGAGGAAGATATGTCACGCTTCCATGAGGAAGCTGAGAAAGATGAGGTGTTCTGTGTTAAATAGTCAACTACTGTATGTCCTGACAATATTAGAGGTTGATGGTACGTGCCTTCTTCTGAACACTGTACTTTGGTCGAGGGCCGCACGAAATCACGACAGCGCAACCTCGAACAGACCTGCCAGGTGGCCTGCCTCCGCATTTTTTTTTGTCCATATTGGGGGGGATGAAGTGAAAGGTATGCACTGACTTGACTAATACAATGTGCAGTCACACAGGTGCAGTTAACAGGTATGCACGGAGTGGTATATCATACTGCGTGCACCCACATAGGTAGGTGGATGCACTGTGAACAACAGGTAGGTATATGCAGTGATGGGTATTACAAATGTGCACCTGTCACACACAGACAGGTACTGGACAGGCACAGTGACACTGCGTGCGCTCACGTAGGTTGGTGGATGCACTGTGAACAACAGGTAGGTATATGCAGTGATGGGTATTATAATGTGCACCTGTCACACACAGACAGGTACCGGACAGGCACAGTGACACTGCGTGCGCTCACGTAGGTAGGTGGGTGCACTGAAGTGTACAACAGGTAGGTATATGCAGTGATGGGTATTACAATGTGCACCTGTTACACACACAGGTAATCACTGAATGTGCTGGGCCTGGCAGTGACACACACAGTAGGAATTACCAAGGCTGTCTATGCAACACAAGTGTCTGTGGGGGACACACACACACACACACACACACACACACACACACACAATAAAAAGATCACAAGAACAAGATTAGCTCTCAAAAGAGCTGTTGAGGGGTGCTTTTTTAGCAATAAGAATCAACAAGGAGCAAGCTAAAAAGCTTACAAGAGCTTAACTAAGCTTTCCCTATAGGTCTCTGCACAGCAGCTCTCCCTTCTCTAATTACTGCAGGCACACGAGTGACAATGCCTGACGCTGCCTGCCTTTTATAAGGGGGGGGGGGGGTTGGGCTGCAGGAGGGAGTGTAGCCTGATTGGCTACAATGTGCCTGATGACTGTGATGTAGAGGGTCAAAGTTTATCCTAATGATGCACTATGGGGGCAAATTGAACTTCCGGAAAAGTTTGCGGTTCTCCGCGAACGCAAACCACCGAAGTGCGCCGGGAACCGTTCACCGGCGAACCGTTCGGGCCATCTCTATTAATGTGTGAAGCAAATTTTGTACAAACAAAAGTCAACCTCCCAAGTTTGGGAGATGTTATATGTGATCAAAGGGATGGTATGGACGCCGGCACTACAAAGTCATTGCTGTGCGTGGAGGGGGTGAGGGATGGAGCATACAGCACTACTTCTCACCTTGGTTCGCTCTGGGTGCTAAGAATGTGAGACAAAAAGTATTCAATGTATAGCAAGAAGCAACAAACATCCGTCACTGCAGTGCAATTGAGCATTTAATCAGTATTGGTTCATCACAAACAAAATGCAGAGTTGAGTGCAAAGATTTGCAAATTTCATTTAGGACTCAATAGTGGCATATCCAGCTGAAACAACGTGGCTCCATATAGCAGATGGAGACCTACTGTAGGTGAGGTAGATGGCAGTGGGTACAGGGCAATAACGGGCAGCCTATCAGCAGTTTCGCACAGCGGTGCTTCTTCCGAGGCTATTCCATGTGGGAGGCTATTAACTGGATATGCCACTATCATGTCCTACATGAATTTTGCAAATCTTTGCACTCAACTCTACATTTTGTTTGTGATGAACTAATACTGATTAAATGCACAATTGCACTGCAGTGCAGTCTTTTTGTTCCTTCTTGCTATATGTTGAGAGATGTTAAAAGGCACTGTTCACACCTCGGGTGGATTCATAAAAGTTCAGTAATATTGCTGTGTGCAGACTCTGCAATTTTACTGGTACTTACGCCAGCTACTTGCGTAATGCATGTTACACTAGCAATGATTGCTCACATAATCTAGGTAATGCAAATTGCGTTATCTGCACAACACATTAGGTAGCTGACATAAGGACCAGTAAAATTACCCTGCACTGAATCATTGTGATTTAACCCCTTTTTGAGGCGGCATAGTGGCATAGAAGCTGATTCACACAGCATTCACACAGCAATGTACGTTATTTTACTCAAGTAAGAGATTATGTGTGTAAGTCAACATTTATGTGCATAAAGTATCACCGGTCAAACGTTAATGCTGATTGAACATATATAAAACGCATGAAATAATGAGTGCAACATTTTTGCAGGCTCATGCATTTTGAGCAATAAGCCTTTGCTGCTACCACATACAATGATTTGTGACACTGTGTCTAGGTGGAAGCAAAAGGTAGGCATCTCACATTGTTTGGTAAGCATGGTGCACGGAGGGGAAGCAGGAAATTTGGGCGCATGAGGTAGGTGGACAAAAAGGGCGCCGCCATTCACTCCCATAATAAATATCGTTGAATGGGCGCCCAACAGGAAAAAAGGGACCCCGGAGAAAAATAACGTTTTAAAAGCGGCGCCTGGAGACTTTTAATGTTTTATAACTGCTTCTCATGATTACACATTATTTAATGATTTATAATTTTTTCAACATTATTTTTAAACGAAAAACAGTACAATATTTTTTTAAAACATTATTTTTAAACGAAAAACAGCACAATATTTTTTTAAAACGTTATTAATGCTTGTCACAGGGGGGTCTTAGGTTTAGGCACCACCAGGGGGGTCTTAGGTTTAGGCACCACCAGGGGGGATCTTAGGTTTAGGCACCACCAGGGGAGTCTTAGGTTTAGGCACCACCAGGGGGGTTTTAGGGTTAGGCACCACCAGGGGGTCTAGGGGTTAGGGATAGGTACAGGAAGGGTTCTGTGTGAGAGTAGGGTTAGGTATAGCTTTAGTAACATTCTTATTAATGTTTTATAAAACGTTATTATAAATTTCACTTTTTAAACAGGGAAGATTAACGTTTTTACAATTGCCGATTTCATATACATTATTTAATGATTTATAACTTTATAAAACATTATTTTTAAACGAAATATAGCACAATTTTTTTTAAACGTTATTCATGCTTATCGTTTAAAACCCTGCGCCCTTTTTTCCCGGCGCCCTTTTTTGACCACTTAACGACAGCCTAACGCCGATAGGCGTCGGCGGGTCGTTAGTGGTATAGCATGGAAACGGCCGCTCGATCGAGCGGCCTTTCCATGCTAGTTTACGGAGACTGCCTCCGTGAACAGTGTGCGAGCCGCCGATCGCGGCTCGCACGCATAATGTAAACATCCGGGGAAGAAATCCCCGCTGTTTACATCACACGGCGCTGCTGCGCAGCAGCGCCGTGACGTAGATCGGCGATCCCCGGCCTCTGATTGGCCGGGGATCGCCGGCATCTGATAGGCAGAAGCCTATCCTATCCGGCGCAGGACGGAACTCCATCCTGCGCCGCTCACAGGGTAATGGAGAGGGAGGGAAAGCCGGGGAGGGCGGAAAGCTCTGCGGAGGGGGGCTTTGAAGAGCCCCCCTCGGAAAGTGCGGGTAGCCGGCGGCGATCAGAACCCCCCAGCAGGACATCCCTATAGTGGGGAAAAAAGGGGGGGGAAGTCTGATCGCCCTGGCACATACGTGATCGGTGCTGAGGGCTGTAGAGCCCACGCAGCACCGATCACTGCAATATCCCCTGGTCCTTAAGTGGTTAACGTACACGCATGGAGGCACCAGGGCCCATGGTACAGCAGCACAGATTACTTATTTTCCAGTGACCAGTGGCTGCAGATGGACATGCTGTGCAAGGTTCTGGCCCTCTTTGAGCAGGCTACAAATATTGTGAGTCAGGAGTGATAAGGCTGGAATGATGCCACTCATACCAGTCAGGGGAAAACAGGAGGAGGAGAAGGAACAGAATAAGGAGGACATTCCATTCCCTACTTCACAGCCTGCACCTGGACTAAGAAGGGTCAGTAGCCATCATCAGAAGTTGGAAGATGAGTCAGGGGTCTGAGAAAGAAGATGAGGATGAGGGAGAATATTTGGGGAGTATGGGACAGGACCCTGACATTCAGTGGTCGGCAGAAGAAAAAGTGCTGTTCCAGGATAAGGGGGAGACTGTGGATGATAAGGAGGACAGATTTTTGAGGACACTTGAGGATGATGAGCCCAGGGGACACCTATTTCAAAAGTCTGTGCACATGTTCACGTGTCTAAGGAAGGACCTCCACATCCACAATATAAAAAGCAGGAGGATTGCTCCCTCATTCCGCACAGGAACAGCTGACTACCTGCATGTGGCACCTCCATTAGGACAGACACACTTTGACTTCAAGCTACATCCACACAGTTTCTCCAGCTGACCTTTGTCCTCCATCACTGCCACCCTCTAATGGTTACCTGAGTCCAACTAACTTGGCACAGTGATTCTTTGGGAACAATGGCTAAGTACTTTCTATGCTTGAATGAGCTGGGACCAAGTATTCACTGTTTTTTGGCAGTGCTGTCCAAACCCATACAGGAAACTGGTCCTGACTGATGTCATTCTTTACCAAGAGGTAACCAGCAACCATAAACTAGAGGCCTGCAGCGGGTCGGGTACCCGCGGGTTACCCAAATTGCGGGTCGGGTGAGGGTACCCGATTTGCGGGAACTGCGGGTGCGGGTCAGGTCACGGATAGAGAGTTGCGGGTAGCGGGTCTGCGGGTGCGGGTCGGGTCGCGGGTAGTCAAAACAAGCATAAAATAATTCTGTATCTTTTGCCTTCCCAAAATCTGTGATAAATGCTGACACCAGAATACTTTCTTGCTGACTTTTTTTACTGTTTCTCATCTTTAATGCCAGCGGACGCCTTCCTGCTCTCAAGTTGAGACCTCCCCTCCCCCCATACTAGTTCATATAACTGGGAATATGCCAGTGTGAGATTGAAGATGTGTTTTTCATAGATGGCTAGAAATCACTGGGGCATGCTCTGTTAGAGGAAAAGTTGTGATAGGAAAGCTCTGTCTGTTAGTGACTGGGGATATTTGAAAGGACAGGAGCTAGAGAATGTTCTGGGATGTTCTCTAAAGCTGGAGGGAGGAGGCAGAGAAGCACATGGCAGATAGAGAAGCACATGGCAGATAGAGAAGCACATGCCTCATGTGAAAAGATCTGCAGACAGTGTAGCTGCATCCACAGCCATCTAACACACAGGTATGTTTTTGCTCCATATGACAAGAATAATTAAATACAGGATTTTATCAGACAGATACAAGACAATGATGCAGATCTATCAACAATGTGCATGTAAAATGGAGGGAAATCTATTGCAAAAGTGAAACAATTGATGTGAGCTGGTTTTTATTTTCTTTTGGTCGTGATAAATCTGTTCCAGTTAACTTTGAAGTCCTGAGTAGGTTTGCATATACAGTATATTTGTTCTTCCTGCTTAAGGGCTCGTTTCCACTATCGCGAATCTGCATGCGTCCAAAGCATGCGGATTTGCACATGTAATGCAAGTGGATGGGCCTGTTTCCACTGTAGCGTTGTTGAGGTGCGTTTTTTTCAGCTGTGAAAAAATGCACAAAAGAGCCGCAGAATTCACCTGCGAGTGGAATGCATGCGAATCGCATGCAATGTATTTAATAGGGAAATTGCATGCATTTTCCCCATGCGTTTTTTGCCGCGAATTCGCATAGGTACCAATGTAAATTCACACAGGCAGTGACATGGTTAAAATCGCATATACCCTCACCTATGCGAAATCGCATGCGAATTCGCGGCAAAAAATGCATGGGGAATCGCATCCGCATGCGATTCCACACCGCAATAGTGGAAACGAGCCCTAAAAGCCTTGTTGTAGTCTTATGCAATCCTGATTTTCTTAATGAATTACCGTTTATTCTACTCTTGAGCTACTGTAATAAAGAAAAGATAATTTAGGGTGTATATACACATTAAATTTGAATTGGCCAATTGTCTTTCAATTTTACATCTCCCATGTAGTATGAGAGATTACCTACTCAATTTGCACATAGTCGTTACAGCTGCATGACACAAAGCAATCCCACATACTTTTATCCACATTGACAAGTTAATTTTGGCACATAATATTTCTTATCAAGCTTATACGTTTTTGCACAGGTGGATCTGCCAAGCACCTTCATTCAGCAGTAGCTCATCATTAACAAATTAACGGTTCTAACAGAAGTAATTGCCTTTGGGTGCATACACACACACACAATTTTGATTGGCCCTAATACTACATGGAAGATCAAGATTGTGTGCGTGTATATGCACTCTTAAATCTGAAAATTATTTATATGAGCCTGGACGCAGTGTCTATTCCTTGCAACTCATAGCTGCAGCGGTGAAAGTGTCACCCTGGCCACCACAATACATGCTGGGAGATGTAGTACATTAATGTGTCTACCTCTCCTGTGATTACATTAATGTACTACATCTCCCAGTGTGCATTGCAGTGACGGGGGGGGACACTTCCTCTAGATGTAGTGTAGATGGGGAGCAGCCTACAGCATACAGGGACAGGGATGTGGGTGCTCTGCTCTGCTATTTGTTATTTGAGCAGGGCTGTTACTTCTCGGTTTTTATTGATTTAAATAAGAGTAAAAAAAAGAATCTTTAAAACACTTCTTTGGCTTTGGTTTGTGTATAAAAAAGGGTTTTATTTACTTTACAGCTCCCCAATGTTGCTTTAAATGTGTACTTTAAAAGAAAATGGAAAAATCGGGTTGCGGGTCGGGTGCGGTTCTGCACTCGGGTTGCGGGTCTGTGGGTGTGGTTATTAAATTTAGCTGAAAGCAGGTTGCGGGTCAGGTGCGGGTAGCGGGTCGGGTGCGAGTATGAAAAATTGGACCCACGCAGGCCTCTACCATAAACTGCTAACCACGAGACTTTTAACTAAGACCAACCAACCAATGGTGGGCAAATTCACAGGAAAACCATGTTTACCTATAACTGGTACATAAATCACAGACTGGTCATGTCTGTGTAAAATCGCTACACATACTGTGAAAATCCAAAGAACAAAAGATGGACTAAAGTTAAAAGAGAGGCTTGGATGCCTTCAAGAGTGTTTGGTCTTAACAGACCAATACAGGCCTTTGGCCTGGCTCAATTTCAAAATTACATGAATAATGCAATTGAGGGCTTTAACTTCACTTTAGCAAAGTGATACTCCAGCTAGGACTCTAGTAGAAACTGCAAAAGAGGCAACAGAAAAATCAAAGGAAATTGCATTTGCAGTAAAAAAAGATATCCAAAGACATGGCCAGCAAGGCAGCTAAAACAAAAATCTAACAGTACATCTAAGGATCCCACATTGTCAGTTTAGGCCACACATCTCTTCCTGGCAGGTCCAAGAGGCTGGCAATTGGGCTGGGTTCTTAGATCCTCCAAACCAGCTGATTATGAAACCACTTCCTGTGAGTAAAAGATTAATCAGTAGGCTGTAGAGGTTCTCTCCAAAGCAACATACAGTTATCTAATGATATAGAGAAATCATCTCACCACTTTACTTTTGGTTCTCTAGAGGGCAGAGGCAGAAAAATGAACTATAACCCAACCCATCAACACTACTGGATGAAACCTTACATGACACCCCATGCTGCTGCACCCCTCCCAGACACTGACGTAACAATAGGGCCTGCAGCCCCTGCTCCCGCGGGGGGGCCCGCTCGGGGCCGTTTAAGTGGGGGCTGGAGGGGTGGCAGCATGAGGGGAAAGCCGTGCCCACAGTCGGCGGGGAGAGGGGAAGTTCCCCCCCTCTCCCTCACCTCGGGGCTCTCCCCTCTGCGCTCCCCTCCAGCTTAAATGTGTGTCCGTGGGCAGCGGCGGGCAGGTTACAGATACATACCTTCCGTGCGCTCCACCAGCCTGTGTTCCTCTCACTAGCCTCTGATGCAACTTCCGGTATAACAGGAAGTCGCGTCAGAGGCTAGCAGGAGGAACGCACTGGCTGGAGCGCACGGAAGTATGTATCTGTTTCCTGCCCGCAGCTGCCCACGGACACACATTTAAGCTGGAGGGGAGCGCAGAGGGGAGAGCCCCGAGGTGAGGGAGAGTGGGGGAACTTCCCCTCTCCCCGCTGACTGTGGCCAAGGCTTTCCCCTCATGCAGGGAGGGGGGGGGGCCGCTCTGAAAATCTGCAGAGGGGCCCGGTGGGGCCTAGTTATGCCCCTGCTCCCAGATTTCAACCTCACAATCGACAACACAAGCATTCGCCCTACCTCCCAGAACCGCTGTCTGGGTGTCACCTTGGACTCTGACCTTTCCTTCATCCCACACATCCAAAACATCACCAGAGCCTGCAATTTCCACCTCCGTAATATCTCCAAGATCCGCATCTTCTTAACCACTTGAGGACCTAGGGCTTTACACCCCTTAAGGACCGGCCACTTTTTTTCCATTCAGACCACTGCAGCTTTCACGGTTTATTGCTCGCTCATACAACCTACCACCTAAATGAATTCTGGCTCCTTTTCTTGTCACTAATAACGCTTTCTTTTGGTGCTATTTGATTGCTCCTGCGATTTTTACTTTTTATTATATTCATCAAAAAAGACATGAATTTTGGCAAAAAAAATTGATTTTTTTAACTTTCTGTGCTGACATTTTTCAAATAAAGTAAAATTTCTGTATACATGCAGCGCGAAAAATGTGGACAAACATGTTTTTGATTAAAAAAAACCTATTCAGCGTATATTTATTGGTTTGGGTAAAAGTTATAGTGTTTACAAACTATGGTGCAAAAAGTGAATTTTCCCATTTTCAAGCATCTCTGACTTTTCAGACCCCCTGTCATGTTTCATGAGGGGCTAGAATTCCAGGATAGTATAAATACCCCCCAAATGACCCCATTTTGGAAAGAAGACATCCCAAAGTATTCACTGAGAGGCATAGTGAGTTCATAGAAGATATTATTTTTTGTCACAAGTAAGTGGAAAATGACACTTTGCACCCAAAAA
The DNA here is from genome assembly GCF_040937935.1 of Hyperolius riggenbachi. NCBI lineage: Eukaryota > Metazoa > Chordata > Amphibia > Anura > Hyperoliidae > Hyperolius > Hyperolius riggenbachi. The sequence continues at coordinate 152,713,145 of NC_090652.1, forward strand.
AAATGAAATCTGCCACGGACTCACCATGCCCCTCTCTGAATACCTTGAAGTGTCTACTTTCCAAAATGGGGTCATTTGTGGGGTGTGTTTACTGTCCTCACATTTTGGGGGGTGCTGATTTGTAAGCACCCCTGTAAAGCCTAAAGGTGCTCATTGGACTTTGGGCCCCTTAGCGCAGTTAGGCTGCAAAAAAGTGCCACACATGTGGTATTGCCGTACTCAGTAGAAGTAGTATAATGTGTTTTGGGGTGTATTTTTACACATACCGATGCTGGGTGGGAGAAATATCTCTGTAAATGACAATTTTTTAATATTTTTTACACACAATTGTCCATTTACAGAGATCTTTCTCCCACTCAGCATGGGTATGTGTAAAAATACACCCCAAAACACATTATACTATTTCTCCTGAGTACGGCGATACCACATGTGTGGCACTTTTTTTGCACCCTAACTGTGCTAAGGGGCCCAAAGTCCAATGAGTACCTTTAGGATTTCACAGGTCATTTTCAGACATTTGTTTTCAAGACTACTCCTCACGGTTTAGGGCCCCTAAAATGCCAGGACAGTATAGGAACCCCACAAATGACCCCATTTTAGAAAGAAGATACCCCAAGGTATTCCGTTAGTAGTACGGTGAGTTCATAGAAGATTTTATTTTTTGTCACAAGTTAGTGGAAAATGACACTTTGTGAAAAAAACCAATAAAAATCAATTTCCGCTAACTTGTGACAAAAAATAAAATCTTCTATGAACTCACCGTACTACTAACAGAATACCTTGGGGTGTCTTCTTTCTAAAATGGAGTCATTTGTGGGGTTCCAATACTGTCCTGGCATTTTAGGGGCCCTAAACCGTGAGGAGTAGTCTTGAAACAAAATTTCTCAAAATGACCTGTGAAATCCTAAAGGTACTCATTGGACTTTAGGACCCTTAGCGCAGTTAGGGTGCAAAAAAGTGCCACACATGTGGTATCGCCGTACTCGGGAGAAGTAGTACAATGTGTTTTGGGGTGTATTTTTACACATACCCATGCTGGGTGGGAGAAATAACTCTGTAAATGGACAATTGTGTGTAAAAAAATCAAAAGATTGTCATTTACAGAGGTATTTCTCCCACCCAGCATGGGTATGTGTAAAAAAACACCTCAAAACACATTATACTACTTCTCCCGAGTACGGCGATACCACATGTGTGGCACTTTTTTGCACCCTAACTGCGCTAAGGGGCCCAAAGTCCAATGAGTACCTTTAGGATTTCACAGGTCATTTTTGTTTCAAGACTACTCCTCACGGTTTAGGGCCCCTAAAATGCCAGGGCAGTATAGGAACCCCACAAATGACCCCATTTTAGAAAGAAGACACCCCAAGGTATTCTGTTAGGAGTATGGTGAGTTCATAGAAGTTTTTATTTTTTTGTCACAAGTTAGCAGAAATTGATTTTAATTGTTTTTTTTCACAAAGTGTCATTTTCCGCTAACTTGTGACAAAAAATAAAATCTTCTATGAACTCGCCATACTCCTAACGGAATACCTTTGGGTTTCTTCTTTCTAGAATGGGGTCATTTGTGGGGTTCCTATACGGCCCTGGCATTTTAGGGGCCCTAAACCGTGAGGAGTAGTCTTGAAACCAAATGTCGCAAAATGACCTGTGAAATCCTAAAGGTACTCATTGGACTTTGGGCCCCTTAGCATACTTAGGGTGTAAAAAAGTGCCACACATGTGGTACCGCCGTACTCAGGAGAAGTAGTATAATGTGTTTTGGGGTGTATTTTTACACATACCCATGCTGGGTGGGAGAAATATCTCTGTAAATGACAATTGTTTGATCTTTTTTACACACAATTGTCCATTTACAGAGAGATTTCTCCCACCCAGCATGGGTATGTGTAAAAATACATCCCAAAACACATTATACTACTTTTCCTGAGTACGGCGGTACCACATGTGTGACACTTTTTTGCAGCCTAGGTGCGCTAAGGGGCCCAACGTCCTATTCACAGGTCATTTTGAGGCATTTGTTTTCTAGACTACTCCTCGCGGTTTAGGGCCCCTAAAATGCCAGGGCAGTATAGGAACCCCACAAGTGACCCCATTTTAGAAAGAAGACACCCCAAGGTATTCCGTTAGGTGTATGGCGAGTTCATAGAAGATTTTATTTTTTTGTCACAAGTTAGTGAAAAATGACACTTTGTGAAAAAAAAACAATAAAAATCAATTTCCGCTAACTTTTGACAAAAAATAAAATCTTCTATGAACTCATCATACACCTAACAGAATACCTTGGGGTGTCTTTTTCTAAAATGGGGTCACTTGTGGGGTTCCTATACCGCCATGGCATTTTACGGGCCCAAAACCGTGAGTAGTCTGGAAACCAAATGTCTCAAAATGACTGTTCAGGGGTATAGGCATCTGCAAATTTTGATGACAGGTGGTCTATGAGGGGGCGAATTTTGTGGAACCGGTCATAAGCAGGGTGGCCTTTTAGATGACAGGTTGTATTGGGCCTGATCTGATGGATAGGAGTGCTAGGGGGGTGACAGGAGGTGATTGATGGGTGTCTCAGGGGGTGGTTAGAGGGGAAAATAGATGCAATCAATGCACTGGGGAGGTGGTCAGAAGGGAGTCTGAGGGGGGTCTGAGGGTTTGGCCGAGTGATCAGGAGCCCACACGGGGCAAATTAGGGCCTGATCTGATGGGTAGGTGTGCTAGGGGGTGACAGGAGGTGATTGATGGATGTCTCAAGGTGTGATTAGAGGGGGGAATAGATGCAAGCAATGCACTGGCGAGGTGATCAGGACTGGGGTCTGAGGGCGTTCTGAGGGTGTGGGCGGGTGATTGAGTGCCCTAGGGGCAAATAGGGGCCTAATCTGATAGGTAGCAGTGACGGGGGGGATTGATAGGTAATTAGTGGGTGTTTAGGGTGGAGAACAGATGTAAACACTGCACTTGGGAGGTGATCGGACGTCGGATATGCAGGCGATCTATTGGTGTGGGTGGGTGATCAGATAGCCCGCAAGGGGCAGGTTAGGGGCTGATTGATGGGTGGCAGTAACAGGGGGTGATTCATGGGTGGCAGTGACAGGGGGTGATTGATGGGTGATTGATAGGTGATTGACAGGTAATTAGTGGGTTATTACAGGGGAGAACAGATGTAAATATTGCACTGGCGAATTGATAAGGGGAGGGGTCTAAGGGCAATCTGAGCGTGTAGGCGGGTGATTGGGTGCCCGCAAGAGGCAGATTAGGGTCTGATCTGACGGGTAACAGTGACAGGTGGTGATAGGGGGTGATTGATGGGTAATTAGTGGGTGTTTAGGGTAGAGAATAGATGTAAACACTGCACTTGGGAGGTGATCGGACGTCGGATCTGCGTGCGATCTATTGGTGTGGGTGGGTGATCAGATTGCCCGCAAGGGGCAGGTTAGGGGCTGATTGATGGGTGGCAGTGACAGGGGGTGATTGATGGGTGATTGACGGGTGATTGACAGGTGATCAGGGGGATAGATGCATACAGTACACAGGGGGGGGGGGGGGGTCTGGGGAGAATCTGAGGGGTGGGGGGGTGATCAGGAGGGGGCAGGGGGGGGGCTAAAAAAAATAGCATTGACAGATAGTGACTGGGAGTGATTGATGGGTGATTGGGGGGGTGATTGGGTGCAAATAGGGGTCTGGGGGGTGGGCAGGGGGGTCCTGAGGGGTGCTGTGGGCGATCTGGGGCGGGGGGGGGGGGGGAATCAGTGTGCTTGGCTGCAGACTAGGGTGGCTGCAGCCTGCCCTGGTGGTCCCTCGGACACTGGGACCACCAGGGCAGGAGGCAGCCTGTATAATACACTTTGTAAACATTACAAAGTGTATTATACACTTTGTATGCGGCGATCGCGGAGTTAACATCCCGCCGGCGCTTCCGTATGGCCGGCGGGATGTTGCGGCGGGTGAGCGGCGCCAGGCGGAGGATCGCGTCATGGATGACGCGATCGCTCCGCCTCCGCCCATGCCCATACAAGGACCGCCGCATTTTGTCAATACGGCGGTCCTTGCGGGGTCATTTGTCAATACGGCGTTTGGGAAGTGGTTAAACCTGGAAACGACCAAACTGCTCATCCATGCCCTTATCTCCCGCCTTGATTACTGTAACTCCCTAATTTCTGGCCTCCCCTTGAAACGCACTGTCCCCGTTCAATCAGTGATGAACAGGGCTGCAAAACTCAACCATTCTTCGCACCGCTCCGCATCCCCATCTCCCCTTTGTGAATCCCTGCACTGACTCCCTACCCGTTTCAGGATAAATTTCAAGATTCTATGCTGGCGTATAAATCTGCGCACAAAACCTGCCCTACCTACATCTTGGAGCTTGTTCACAGGTATACACCAGGTCGCCCCCTCCGATCCTCCAACGACCTTCGCCTCACCACCCCATGCATTTCTCACTCCCATGTCCGCCTGCAGGATTTCTCAAAAGCCGCCCCCACCCTCTGGAACTCCCTTCCACCACCCATCAGACTTGCTCCCTCTTTCAACACATTCAAGCAAGCCATCAAAACCCACCTATTTTTGATGGCCTACCAACCTCCTACCACACAGTAACTCTCTACTGAATGTTTCACAACCCCACCTACCAGGGCCGGATTTGTATCTCTTAGTGCCCTAGGTCAACGGTCAATAAGCGCCCCCCCCCCCCCTCCCCTCCCTCAAACACACTTGTATATGCATGCAAAATATGAGCGGACAGTCAGTGACATGACTATGTACTCTGTAATGTGCTGCAGAAGATGTCAGTGCTATATAAATACATAATAATAATAATATGGTAGGACATTAGACTATGACTATGGTAGGATTAGATTGTGAGCTCCTGAGCTAGGGCCGGGCCAAGGCATAGGCTGGAGAGGCTCCAGCCTCAGGGCGCAGTGTAGGAGGGGGCGCAGAATTCATTCAGCTGTCATTCCTAATTGTGTTTGAAGCAGAAAGAAATAAGAAAAGGGGATGCATGGCAGTGACTGCAAGCCAGATAACTACATATTAAGGTGTTGGGGAGGTTGTGGGCCCTGTGGCGCCTCTTAGTCTAATAGCAATCAGTGTGTGACGGCTGGGGTGGCAGGGATGAAGGGGTGCACTTTGGTGTCTCAGCCTTGGGTGCTGGAGGACCTTGTCCCGGCTCTGAGCTCCTCTGAGGACAGTCAGTGACATGACTATGTACTCTGTAATGTGCTGCAGAAGATGTCAGTGATATATAAATACATAATAATAATATGGTAGGACATTAGACTATGATAGGATTAGATTGTGAGCTCCTCTGAGGACAGTCAGTGACATGACTATGTACTCTGTAAAGTGCTGCAGAAGATGTCAGTGCTATATAAATACATAATAATATGGTAGGACATTAGGTTATGACTATGGTAGGACTACAGTGTGAGCTCCTCTGAGGTCAGTTAGTGACTTGACTATGTACTCTGTAAAGTGCTGCAGAAGATGTCAGTGCTATATAACTACATAATAATATGGTAGGACATTAGGTTATGACTATGGTAGGATTAGATTGTGAGCTCCTCTGAGGACAGTCAGTGACATGACTATGTACTCTGTAAAGCGCTGCAGAAGATGTCAGTGCTATATAAATACAAAATAATAATAATAATAATAATAATATGGTAGGACATTAGACTATGACTACGGTAGGATTAGGTTGTGAGCTCCTCTGAGGACAATCAATACCATGACTCTGCAAAGGGCTACATAAGATGTCAACACTATATTACAACTCAGTGCAAGCCATCTACACATACGCAGTAGCACAAACACTGTCAGCTTTTTCTACTGCGCAGACGCAGTGCGGCTGCACTTTGAGGATCTCAGCGCTGGATCGGCCTGGCTGGCACTGCAGGACAAGAAAAGCATCTTTTGGACCCAGAGGCTTCCTCCATCTGATGAAAGTATTCAAATGTGCCTCTCACAAGCCCCATAGTTTTGCTCTAAATGCTGCAGAGAAGAGGGAAGATAGGAATGGGAAGAGATAGGGGTGAATTGAAAAGTGGAGAAAATGAGGTGAAGGGAAATATAGGGGAGGACAGGGAAGAAAGGAGAACAGGAGAAGGGAGGCTTATAAAAAGTACAAGAGAGGGGACAATTAAGCAAAAAGAGGTTAGCAAAGGGAAGAGAGAGTGAAAGAAGAAAATAATGACACAGAGTAGTAGAGGAAAGGAGACAGTGGTAGAGAGGAAGGGGGAACAGAGATTGAAAGGAGATACATATCAGGGCAGTTTATTAGCTGTTGCTACAGGTTTCCTTCTCCACCAAACACAAAATTGATTGAAAAAGGGAGACAGGAAGGAAGAGGAGCAAAACAGAAGGAAATGGGACATTACAAGGCAGGAAAAAGAGAAAGAGCAGAAGATAGGACAAGGGGAGAGAGAGAGTTTGAAGAAAAAGTGGGGGAAGGAGACTTTTCACATGGAGACAAAAAAGGCAATAATTCAGCCATGCTGAGACAAAGCACTGCAGCTGCCAGGTCAGCTTCGGACAGTGTATTGCAGCTGTTTATTTACTTATTGTCCCAGCCTGGCCATCTCAAGTGTGAAACCTGCATCCAGCTTTGTCCCTATAGCTCCCTAGACACTGATCCCTGGCTGGGCGCCCATGTCCTCCTAATCAATCTTGTTAAATGCTTACCAGCATTGATTGCTGACAAGCTGCTCCGTGCCTGAGACTGGCTGTCCGTGCACAGTATCCTCCTCAGCCTCTGCTACCGATGCTGGGATCTTTCATTGTAAACCAGATCAGTCCTCCTTGCCGCCACAAGTGACTTCTGGCCAATTCAAATCATAGAGCTGACCAAGCCACTCCCCCCAAGCCACGCTATTGGTCGCCTCTCATCATTGGAGCGCAGCGATTGGCTGCTGTGCTCTGATCCATGCATGCTGGAGGAGAGGGACGATCAGACAGCTGAAAGTCTCGGACGGACTCTGATTCATCAAGGCAGCACAGGTGCACTTGAGTCCAGCCTGTCCGCGGCCACCCACTACCAGCCGATACATGTTGCAAACTTTTAATACAGGGCTGCCGCGGACAGAACAGACTCTCCTGCGAGGATGTGTTTGAGCATCGGGATAGTGACTCAGCGAGCACACAGAGGAGTCGGAGGGGGGCTGGGGAAGAGACACTGCAGGCTGAAACTGGCGGCTGGGAGAGCCGCGGGCGGGCATGAATGCGTAGCGATCCATTGTTATCACTCTCTGCTTGCCTTCACATACTTTTCTGACCCTCAGCCGCCCCAAGGAAAGCTTAATTTCTGGCGCCCTAGGCCAAGGCCTCTGTGGCCTTGCCAGAAATCCGGCCCTGCCACCTACTGTTTCCACCCCACCCTTTACATTGTAAGCCTCTGGCAGGGTCCTCCACTCCCTAGTGTAATCTACAGGATCATGTGCTCCTGTCCTATGACAGCCTGTACTTGTATTACTGGGCCTACCTAACCAGCCCATATCGCATGATCATGTATTTTGTACAATTTGCATGTATATTTTTGTTCTATGTTGTATAACCTTGTTATGTCTGTCATCCTTGTATCATTGTATATATTTATTGTCCAGCACTGCATAATATGTTGGCGCTTTATAAACACAATATATAATAATAATAATAATAATAATGACAGGTTTATTAATATGCAGTCTGATCCATTTATTATTTAATGCCAGCAATAAATATTTGCATGACCGGATTCTGGAGGGAATGCATCATATTAATTCACTGCACATTTCATGATGAAGCTGACTGCTCTGGAAATTCGCACCAATCAGTAAGTTCAACAGCAGATAGCCTATGTTCTTTATAATGATTCAACAATGCTCCATTAACTTTCTACTCACAATTAATCAAGGTCAGATCCAGCAACATACAGTGATACAGTGTTCTAACCCTTTCCTTTCTGAGCTCAGAGTATTGATATCATTAGTAAAACATTCTTTAGAGACATTTGGAAAGATACAACTGTAAATAGTGTTACTTCAATGATTTTGGTATATGTGTTACGGCCAGAACCCGAAGTGTGGCCACTTCGCGTTCTGGGCAGCCACTTCGGGTTCTGGCCGGCCAATGTGCGAAGTGGCCGCAGCACAGCGGCCAATGTTAGAATTGTAATGATTACGCATGTCCCCGGCTGCTCCGTATTGTATAGGAGGCAGGGAGAGGAGAGAGGCGGGGGGGAGGGGGAGGAGGAGAGGAGGCAGTGCGAAAGCCGGTTTCATCTATTACATTGCCGCTGGCTTCATTTCAATAAATTAACCAAGTTGTAATACATTTGGCCGCAGCGAGACGGCCGTAACATACATTGAACTTATTATAATCATTACATTTCTAACACTGGCCGCTGCGCTGCGGCCACTTCGCATATTGGCCGGCCAGAACCCGAAGTGGCCACACTTCGGGTTCTGGCCGTAACATATGCATTGCTGAGTTCCTTTTGTTAATGTAAGTTCAGTTGTGCTTTAAACATGAACCTGAAATTATCATTGAAAAGTCCTTCAAATCTCCAATACATTCAGGGGGTGGAAGATGTGAGTGAAATACAGGAGCTGGAATGACTGATGGAATAACTGCCGAGATGGAATAACTGCCCAGCTGTCACCTTATGTTGTCAACTGTTTACTCTATATGGGTTAAGGAACTTTCAATATTATGTTTAACTTTATCTTAAAGCCACTCTTCAGGCTTCTGGTCCCTAACTTTCCCAAGAATGATGTAGGAGGGGTGCAGTTTAGATGACACTCAAGCATTCTTCCATACAAGTCAGAAAAGGGGTGGGTTGTCCAGTGTGAGGGGCCTGGTTTGGTGATCTGGTCTCCTAGAGTCTACAATACAGAGCCTGTCCATCAAGTGAATGCAAGGAGTTGCTGCAGTGGTAGGACCATTTTTAAAACTATTATTCTATGTTATCCATGTATTCAATTGTTAAACAAAATGTGTGCTGTCACTTTATATTTCAAGTTTCCCCAATATACATTGGAAAAAAATCTTTTATATCTTTAAACATGAGGAAGCTATTGAGACCAAGATGCTGAAATACAACACTGCACTGCTCCCCTCCAAAACTTTGAAATCAATTTTATTAAAAACAAGAAGATATTTTTAATTTTTACGAGTTTTCACAATTGGCCTTGACATATAGGATATGTTGTGATGAAAGCATGCTTAGAGACCTTGCAATGAGCCAAAAAAATGTTTCAATCTGACACTGCACTGATTTAAAAATGTGCTTTTTCGCATAAACTTCAAAAACACATTTTTGTCAAAAACTACAATGTTTTTTTAAAACATTTTTTACACAATCTCACAAATGAGCGGCTCTGACATACGGTATATAGGAAATTTGGTGACACTAGCACGTATGGTGGCTTTGCAAGTAACTGCATCTGTCAGTGCCTCTAGGGTCCTTTCACAGAGATAATACTACGCTCTACCACTAGGTGTTTGCTATGATCAAACTGTATAGATAAATAATTAAACTATAGAGAAAGGTAGAATATATATTTAGAACTACTCCAATAGTATCAAAACGATATCAAAGGTTTATTAATCCATAAACAACATATCGTTAACAAACATAAGATCAACTAAAACCAAAATTGCCTCTTATTGGCTTAGAAATCGTTACTGTATTAATAGTAAAGATATTAGGTAAGTTTCCTGGCTCTGCTAGTAAATTAACACAACACTGCCTTCAATGTGATGCAGTGTGCGCTTTGAACCCGGGTTCAGAACACAGTGCAAATTAGGGATTATTGACCCAAAAAATGTCTGACACTGCACGGATTTAAAAATGTGTTTTCTTGTCTGAACCTTAACCACTTGAGGACCGCCCCCAGCCGATGGGCGGCGGCAAAGACCGGGCCCAAACGACCGCAATACGCCCATCGGCGGGAGCGGCATCAGCGGTGGCTGTGCGGCGATCGCGTCATCAATGACGCGATCGCCGCCGGCAATAGGCTCCGCCCACTCTGCACGGAAACCCGCCGGCCAATTAGCAGCGCCGGCGGGTTTCAAATGCGGCGATCCGGCCAATCAGAGGAGTATAATACACTTTGTTATTGTAACAAAGTGTATTATACTGGCTGCCTCCTCCGCTGATGGTCACTCGTCGTGCGACCATCAGGGAGGACAGGCAGCCCACAGATGAGTAAAAAAAAACACACTTTGCCCCACACAGACCCCCCGATCGCCCACCCCAGCCCTCAGAACCCCCCTGACCACCCCAGCACACCAGCATCTGCACCCCACCACCCACCTAAAAACCCATCAATCACTCCCTGTCACTATCTAGGGACGCTATCCCCTAGGTTAGGTCCCTAACTGCCTCCTAGGGTCCCCTGATCACCCCCCCTACCCTCAGATCCCCCCCAGACCCCCCTCCCAGACCACCCCCCTGTATGCTGTATACAGCTATATAGCTGTCTTACCCACTGATCACCTGTCTATCACCCATCTATCACCTGTCTATCACCCCTTGTCACCACCACCCATCAGCGCAGACCCTAAACTGTCCCTTGGGGGCACCTGATCACCCACCCAGACCCTCAGATTGCCCTCAGACCCCCCCCCCCTCCTGATAACCTCCCCAGTGCATTGTTTACATCTATTCTCCCCTGTAATCCCTCACTGATCTCCTATCGTCACCCCCTGTGTCTGCCACCCACCAGATCAGGACCCAGTCTGCCCCGTGCGGGCACCTAATCAACCCCCCACACCCTTAGATCGCCCTCAGCCCCCCCCCCCCCCCCCAATCACCTTCCCAGTGCATTGTATTTGATTGTGCTACAATTGTATTTGATTGTGCTGACATTCAATTTCATTGTGCTGACATTCAATTTTATTGTGCTGTAATTGTATTTGATTGTCCCATGATTTTTTTTGATTGTCCCGTGATTGCCCTGTGATTGCCCTTTGATTGGCCTGTGATCGTCTTTGATTGTCCCGTGATCGGCTTTGATTGTCCCGTGATCGGCTTTGATTGTCCCGTGATCGGCTTTGATCTGTGATTGCCCTGTGATTGGCCTGTGATCGGCTTTGATTGTGTCGTGATTGGTTTGATTGCCCTGTGATTGGCCTGTGATTGGCCTGTGATTTGCTTTGATTGGCCTGTGATCGGCTTTGATTGTGTCGTGATTGGTTTGATTGCCCTGTGATTGACTTTGATTGTCCCGGGAATTGAGTGCCCTGTGATTGGCCTGCGATTGCCCTGTGATTGCCTTTGATTGTCCTGTGATTGTTTCTGATTGCCTCCGATTCCCCACTCGCCACCACCCCCCTGTCACTATCCAAGTGATCTAAAAACAGTGAAAACTGTCACTTTTTTAGTATCACTAGTGTTAGCAGTTAGGCCAGTTAGCTAGGCCCCTTTGTAAGTGTCAGTTAGTGCTCAGCCCACTGCACCACAGTCACTAATTAGCGTCATCACTGTCGCTAATCAACATTGGTACTATATAGTATCTGTAAGTGATCATTACTGATCGCAGTCAGATCTATTAGGGTCACTAGGATCCACAAAAAAAACCGCAGTGTTTGCCCAATCAGGCCTGATCGTTCGCCTGCACTTGCGTTCAGCCCGCCCCACCGCAGTGACAGAATTTTTTTTCTGATCACTGCAAAAAACACTGTACAATAGCTGTGGCACTGTAAACCTCAGTTTTGATTTATTTTTTTTATCAAAACTCAGTGAGCACAGCTTTCTACCTCTCAAATACTCCCTTTTGCTAGGTAGGTGCTCTTTTTTCTGCGTAGTCTCAGAGGAATACCCCCTAAATTTAGCAGCCCACCATGGCAAGAAAGGGGTATTCCGATGATGAGGTTCTCAGGTACATGGCCCAGTCGGATGAGGACGATTGGGACGCCTCATTCGACGAATCTTCCGGGTCAGAGTTTGAACCTGAATTGAGCAGTGGCTCACTGACCGATAGTGATGACGAGGTTGAGGTCCCGGCTAAAGCCAGGCGTACCACACCCCATGTTGTTGGACCGCAGGTGGCGCAGGATCAGCCTCAAGGGCAGCAGAGTGGTGTTCGTGCTGGTCTGAGATTTCATGGTGGGGCAGGCACCAGCAGCACAACATCTCCTGGACCTAGCACCAGTACTTCCGTAGACCCTGGTGAAGTGGCGAGCACCAGCATGGAAGTTGAAACTGGTTCGGTGGCACGTGCAGTAAGATCCCAGTCGCAGCCACCAAGAAGACGGGCCCGTACTACCCCTAATTTACCAGAGGTGCTGGCAAACCCAAATTGGCAATTCCCTGATTCCGCCGCACCCGTACTTCCCCCTTTCACCGCCCAGTCTGGAGTCCAGGTGGAGACAGATAATCTAGGATCGGCCCTAGACTTTTTCTATCTGTTCTTCACCCAGGATCTCTTGGACTTAATTGTGGCAGAGACCAACCGTAAGGCCACACAATATATAACCGCCAATCCGGAAAAGTACCTTGCCCAGCCTTTTCGGTGGAAACCAGTCCAAGTTTCCGAAATGGAAATTTTTTTGGGCCTTCTCCTTCACACGGGACTAGTAAAGCAGAATGTGTTGCGGTCTTATTGGTCTACGGACCCAGCACATCATGTTCCCCTGTACTCTGCTGCCATGTCCAGGACACGATTTGAGAACATCCTGCTCTTCCTGCACTTCAATGACAACGAAACCTGTCATCGAAGTGACCACCCTGCTTTTGACCGGCTCCACAAAATTCGACCCCTCATAGACCACCTGTCATCCAGATTTGCAGATGCTTATACCCCTGACCAGGACATCTGCGTAGACGAGTCCCTCATACGCTTTACCGGGCGCCTTCGCATCAAACAGTACATCCCAAACAAGCGCGCCCGGTATGGGGTGAAACTGTATAAGCTCTGTGAAAGGGCCACAGGCTATACATCTTATTTTAGGGTCTATGAGGGAAAAGACTCAAAATTGGAGCCGGTCGGATGCCCTGACTACCTGGGGAGCAGTGGAAAGGTTGTGTGGGACTTGGTGTCACCCTTGTTCCAGAAGGGGTACCATCTTTTTGTGGACAATTATTACACAAGTGTGGCCCTCTTTCAGCACTTAAAAATAGAAAAAATCCGATGCTGTGGCACCGTGCGGCCTAGTCGCCGGGGCTTCCCCCAACGGCTCATTACCACCAGACTTCAACGGGGGCAGAGGGCCGCCTTGTGTGCTGACGACCTGCTCGCGGTGAAATGGAAGGACAAGAGGGAGGTTTACTTGTCCACCATTCACGCAGACACGACAGTTGAAATTCAACGGCGAACTAAGGTCATTGAAAAACCCCTTGTCGTCCACGAGTATAATACTAACATGGGAGGGGTGGACTTCAATGACCAGAGGTTAGCGCCCTATTTAGTTGCCCGAAAAACAAGACGCTGGTATAAAAAAGTGTCTTTTTACCTCATTCAATTGGCAATTTACAACAGCTTTGTTCTCTACAGTAAGGCTGGGAGAACTGGCTCGTTTATTCAATTTAATAAACAGATCGTGATGGAACTCCTGTATCCAGGAGGTGCCGTGGCCCAACCCCAAGATGCAACTAGCCGGCTGCATGGAAGGCATTACGCCTATCCAATTCCGACTACCCCAGGTCAACGAATCCGAAGAAAACGCTGTCGTGTCTGCAGCAGGGCTGGAATAAGGCGTGACACCACTGTTTATTGTCCCACCTGTCCTGACCAGCCTGGCCTATGCCTAGGGGAGTGTTTTGAGAGGTACCACGAGCAGGTACACTATTAGAGAGTAGGGAACTCCACACACAGCGGTAGGCACACAAGGGTCTCTCAGTGCTATTTCACACTGCTGCGATGCGTTAGGGCAAAATGCCTAGCAAAAGTCACACTTTGCGGTCCCCCCCTACGCCGGAAGTGCTTGACTTAACGCTAGTGCATGCCTACGTTACTGCGTGGCTTCTGTGGCAATATCGATCGGCGCGGAAGTCATGTTAGTCTATGGCGACGCAGTTCATTACTAGGCCGAATGCTACTCTTGTGGTATTGCCTGAAGGTCTGTTTTGGACGATACGGTGCGGCGGGCTCGACCCACCGGATATGTCAATATGCAGTGTGAAACCAAACATCGGGTTTCCAGAGACCCTAATACACAGGGCTGCCAGAAACCTCTCCTTTCACTTGGGACAAATTGTGTAATGTATTTCGCCACAACTCTGTGCAATTTGCACTTCGCACATTGTTCCATGGGGGAGGAGAGGTTTGTCCTCGGGAGGTAAGTTAAAAAAAAACAAAAAACAGGTAAGCAAAAAAGTTAATGTTTGGTTTGCAATGTTAAGTTTTTTATTAAAAAAGTTCAAAGGTTATTAATGTTAATGAAGTAATTGCTTTGCTGCTTGCTTGTTTTTTGGGTTTTTTTTTCTCTTTTTCCATCCAATAACCTTCCAGGTGGACCGAGCGAATGACTAACCAGCTGCAGTACTGATGGTGCATCCTGACAGAACGTTGCGCGTCTGTCAGCTTACACACAAGTCGGTGCATGCAGCGCTGCAGGACGAGATTTCTCCTCCGCAGTCAAAAAGATACGTTTGCCGAGGAAAATGGGCCGAGGAGTGGTGTTGGGGATTCA